>NW_013525513.1:4965142-4977615 GCF_000836215.1 Papilio polytes
CACCGCGCAGGTCCACGTCCATACCCATGTTAGACATGCTGCGGGCTGTTGCACAGTTTCATTTAACACTAGCCTTTGACAACGAATTTATCCATAAAAGAAATTAGTAAACGGCCTATATAATCTTCTAGATTATGTTCAACGTCTTTAAAAACCTGTTAAGGTCAGTTACATATATTTAGTTATAATTGAACAGTTTGACTATGTTGTTACACAAAACTTTAACTATGTCGTTAAACGGGCACCAACAACGAAACAGAGCATCTGTAAGAGGTTTAAACCATTTCTATGATACAAACTTCCATCCAAACTTTCGAATTTACACCACTTTAAAGAACATTCACAACCATGATTGTACTAACTTAAAGTTTTACAAATAAAATATATTTACTGTCAATTTCTAATACTGAAGCATTCATTCAAATAATATATTCCTAACAAAGTTTTAACATAAAATGTACTCACGATTGTATTGATTAGGAGCAGGGACAGGATTATTCATCATTTGCGGTGGCACTGAAATATAATTGAAATTAATCAAATAAAGTTTAAAGTTTACTCCAAAAACAATTATTTTTTTTAATTTTTTACTACTGTGTATATAATTAGGATATAATAATATGTTATTTTATATTAGTAATGAATTCTGAATTACCTTGTTGCTGATTTGAAGGTATGTAGTTGTTAGGCATCGGAGGCTTGTCAGGCTGTAACACTGGAGGCACAGGATTACTGGGATGAAGCATACTCTAAAAAAAAATACCTTCATAGAAAAGTTTCATAAAGATATTGTTACAGTAAATTTATAAATATTTATCTTTGAATATCTTGCCACACTTGAGAGTATTCAATAAATTTTTATAAATGTTTAATATACCTAAATAGGTGTTTCCCGTTGGACCAATTGGACCATTGATTGATGGACAATGAGATTTTTTCCCTTTGGGCTGATTGAATCAATACAATCCATTAATGAGATAGGAAAAAAAAACCTATTAGTTGATAGATGCAATCACATCAAAAACTTACAACAGCAGTAACTGGATCAACAATTCTCATTATGACTTGTGCCTGGAGTAGAGCATATGCTAGCTGAGGATTTTGAAGCAACATGTTTCTAGCTTCGGCCGGATTGTTCTGAAATATTAAAACACATCGGATTAAAAAATATTGTATACAGTAACTATGAGAAGAGTAATTTACTGAAATAAAGCTTTTAATTATTTGCATTAATAGGCGAAGTGATATGACAACATACTTGAACACAAAGCTTCATTTGTTTCATAAGTTCAAACATTTGCTCCGGAGGTAGTGTAGCTACTGCTTTGCTGATAGCTTCTGGAGCTTTTTCCGGTTCAATTGCATCTCCATATGGATTTTCTACCTATAAAACATAAAAAAAATTTTGTAATTCATATCTACAAAAGAAGAGAGTTTAATTTAAAATCTTACCTGTGGACCCTGCATCAAGGCTTGCATTTCCATTCTTGACTTTTCCGTACAAGCATTATCAACTCTGAGTGATCTACCACCGATTTCATAACCATTTAAGTTTCTCATAGCACTAAGCGCTGTTTCCTGATCCTTATATTCGCAAAAGCCATAACCTTTAGGTTTTCCAGTCTCTCTATCAAACACTAGTTTAAAAGACAATACCGGCCCCACTTCGCTGAATATATCTTTAAGCTTTTCCTCCGTAGCTTCGTAAGGAATATTACCCACTGAAAAATTACAAATAATCGTATGAAACATAAGAATTTGGAAATCAATTTAAAATGTTAACAAGTAAGATATTTACCAAAGACAGATCTCATGGATTTATCCATGATACTCTGTTCCTCTTTTTCTTTATTTTTATCCATGTTTACGGGATAGTATGTACCTAATAAACTTTAAAACGATAAATATTACGCCGATTAAAAATATAACCCGCCACAACAAACTTTACATCTATCACTTTTTTGACGTTTCTTATTTGTCAAAGAATAGAGCAAGCAGAGACAATAACTGTAAATACAAAACCTAGGAAAAGCACGTAAAATGGATTTCTAGTTCTGTCGAATAAAGTAACAAACATTATTTAGTACTTATATTAGTTATTTTTATGAATAATTAGATAAATATTATTTTGTAGCAAGCAATTTTTTGTAAAAAAAAATCTATTTCCAGTTTGTTAATGGTATCAAAATGTTATCTGTGTTACTGTAATTGTAAATTATAATTTTTCAATTCAAAGCACAAATGTATTGAGTTTTCATTATTTTTAGAACAACGTATTTTGTTGTTTAAGTATTCCTCGTCGGAGGCATCAGTAAAACAAACTTCATTACATATCTTCAAAGTAAATCGGTAAACAAGTTTTTTTGCGGTGACTGACAATTTCCATATTGAAGTGAACTAGTATTGATTAGGTTTAGTGCAAAAAGATGAAGAGAATGGTACGGGAGTTTTAAAACGCTAATCGCCCAATTACATTCCAGTAATAAACTGTATTGAAAGTAATTGATAAAATTATCGGAATGAATCTCGATAACTCGTCGAGAGAAAATTCCGAAGCCTTGGACTCCATCGGGACAGTAAGTCCGAGAGAAAAATATCACAGTATGAGAGAAAAGAAATTATCAACTGCTTCACTAACAAACTCCGAAGGAGCACGCCCGAAAGTGGTAACCGTGAAACATCCTGAGTCAAACAAGCCTAAACCTACAGCCAAGAAGAACAAACCTATTCAAGCTGATTTAGATGTCATCAAAGAGTTTATGCGATGCCGTGAGGAAGGCGTTAAGCGACTAGATTTAAGCAAATCCAGCATCACTTCTCTACCCCCTAATGTCAGAGACCTGACACATCTGGTTGAATTTTATCTATATGGAAATAAACTAGTTGCTCTTCCAGCTGAATTTGGTTGTCTCACAAATTTGCAGACACTAGCACTGAATGAAAATTCTTTAACAAGCTTACCTGATTCCCTTGCAAATTTAAAATGCCTTAAGGTATTAGATTTGCGACATAACAAGTTAAGTGATATACCAGATGTTGTATACAAGTTGACATCACTGACAACACTGTTTCTTCGGTTTAACAGAATCCGAGTTGTTTGTGATGGAATTGCCAATCTTACTAACTTAACTATGCTCAGTCTGAGAGAAAATAAGATCAAAGAATTGTCTTCTGGGATTGGTAAACTTGTTAATCTGGTAACATTTGATGTTTCCCATAACCACTTGGAACATTTACCTCAAGAAATTGGATTTTGCATTAATTTGTCTACTCTTGATTTACAACATAATGATTTACTGGATATACCTGAAACAATAGGTAACTTGCAGTCACTGACTCGTCTTGGTCTTCGTTACAACCGACTGACTGCCATTCCTGCAAGCTTAAGCAACTGCATACATATGGATGAGTTCAATGTAGAAGGCAATTCTATTTCACAACTCCCTGAAGGGTTGCTTTCTAGTCTTAATGAATTGACAAGCATTACACTCTCTAGAAATTCCTTTATGAGTTACCCCTCTGGGGGACCTGCTCAATTTACTAATGCATTTTCTATAAATCTAGAGCACAACCAAATTGATAAAATACCATATGGTATATTCTCTAGAGCTAAAAATTTAACCAAACTGAATATGAAAGAGAACTTGTTGACATCTCTTCCACTTGACATTGGAACATGGATCAATATGGTGGAGCTGAATTTAGGCACAAACCAATTATTAAAATTGCCTGATGATGTTCAATGCCTTCAGAATTTGGAAGTATTAATACTATCCAACAATTTGTTAAAACGAATCCCACCCAGTATTGGTAGTCTAAGAAAACTTAGAGTCTTAGACTTGGAGGAGAACAAACTGGAAGTTCTGCCAAATGAAATTGGATTTTTGCATGATTTGCAAAAATTGATTGTTCAATCCAATCAGCTAACTACATTGCCTCGATCTATTGGTCATTTGATCAATCTCACATTTCTTAGTATTGGTGAGAATAACTTGCAGTATTTGCCAGAGGAGATTGGCACACTTGAGAACTTGGAGTCATTATATTTGAATGATAATCCTAATTTATGCAACTTACCATTTGAGCTAGCTCTTTGTGTGAGCTTACAGATAATGAGTATTGAGAATTGCCCTCTGACTGCTATTCCACCTGAGGTGGTGTCGTCTGGTCCATCATTAGTTATTCAGTATTTGAAATCCCAGGGCCCGTATAGGGCCATGTGATATCAGGAAGATAAAAGCCTAATGAACGAGGGCATTTAAACTTGAAAGAGCGGGATTACTTCAAAATATCTCCAGCTTAACTTGAATTTTTCGACAATGATTAGAAGTCATGTCTGTTAAATGGATGTGTAGTTACATTAATTGATTTATCTCTGAATGTTTCTAAAGTTTTACAGTGTTTTTGAAGGATTGCTTAAATTTAAATGCTCATGTCATATTTCTACCAGTATTCTGTTTATAGTTGTAATATTTATATCTTTGTATTCTATAATCAATGTTTTTATTTAGACTAAACTCTTAAATAAATAATGAATTATGTGTAAGAAAAATAATAAAAAAAAAAAACAAAAATAATCATCGATGTTAGTATTTATGTTGATAATGTATTTATGATGTACATATGTAATGTGTAAATGCATTGTTTTCGTAACCATAGGTTATTTGAGTCTACAATAGTTCTCCTGAGAAGATTTTCTCTTATTGTTACTAAGTACATGTGGCCAAATTATATGACATGCTTTACTACTCTGCGATTTGCTTAAAACCAATATTTAATAGTTAGAAGTCTTCTGTTGTGAACTTGTATTTTAAAATATTTGTGTATAAAAGACTTTTTCAACATTATTAATTAAGATATTGAATATAGCAAAAATCAGTTTTTTTTAGTCAACATACAATAACCTTTTGGTTAAAGTACTTTGTTTTAGCTTTTTTAATGTCAACTGATCTAAGATCAAATGTAGTGTAAGTTTATATTATTCTAGTTTGTTGCATTTATTAATTGTATGTTGATATCTTTTGGACTTGTAAGTAGTTTTTTATTGCTTTAAAATTGAATTTTGTAAACTACCCCCAAATTATATATGCTGTAGGGTGATCTCTAATAGTCGCAAATGTGAAGGATAACAAATCCTTTAAGGAAGTTAAAAGTTTTCTTATTGCTTTACAATGAGATTGAGTAATATCAATTTAAACTTTATTAAATGTGTAGAATTACCTTACTTTTACTCTAAATTGGTTATATATCTGTAATGTACCATCCAAAATTTGACATTAAATGTTTGTTGATGTGGTTTTCAAATGTTATGAAATTTCAAATGAATTTAGTATTAGATTTTTCTATTGTAGTAAATAATGTTCTTATGTATTAAAATATTGGACTCGCTTTGCCAGACCCTCAAATGTAAATATTATTTGCTTCTACATGGGTCTATTTCGTGTGCGCGTCAAAAGTGACCACTTTACACATAATGCCAATTGTCCTGTTAACTTTAGGAGTCGTAACTATTTGGTATGTGGATAACGTTCATTAGTACGACCGGTGTGAGTCAAACTGAATTTGTGTCAATGCATTTATCATACCTTTTTACTACTAGCTTTAGTATATTTGCAGTCATATCTGTTATAAAAAATTTAATATGTTCTATAGATTGCTTCAATCGATTCCAAATAATTGATTTTTAATTCTAATGAGATTTTATCCAGTGTTTTTCATTTTTATCGTAATGTTAAGTATTTATTCATATTTTAATCACAGTTATCGTAATAACTGATTAAACATGTGTATTGTAGAATTTTTGCTTTTGTAATATGTAGTCACGTAATTTATATGATAGTAGAAATTAAACTCTGCTTTGTGTACCTCTATGTGTTTGAAAATATTTAGACCAATGCTTTACATGAAAAAAAGTAGTATAATTGAAGATTTTGAAAACACTGGATAAACTTTTCCGGTCCCAAAAAATGTAACTAACAAAAGAATATTCATAAGGACGAAAATGATGAAACATAAGTATTGTTAAATTAATTTTTATGTATGCTTTTTACAGCTTTATTTAGAGTTTAGAGATGAACTATATAGGTTTTCCACTATTAGCTATTGTTTAATGACATGTAATATGTGTTTAAGAAATAAATTAATTATAAAGATATGTCTATTAATTTTCCCTGGTAATTTTATGTAAATATGAATTTTTATAATGGCTTGTACCAAATATCAAATAGTTAACTTAGTAAATAATAATCAATAAATAAACTACCAAAGCTACCAACAATAGTGGATAATAGAAAAAATATAATTGTGTGACGCCTATGGCAACACTACGCTTCCGGGGGACACTCACGCAGCGACTGACATCAAAGAAAAAAAAACTGCGGACGACCATCCGCCTTTAAATCCAAAGCGTTTTAGAACGTAGGTATTAGTCCCCATTTTACCAATTAATCCAAAGTTCGTCCAAAGTAACAGAATCAAAAATAACCTATGAAAACTATATGAACCATCTCGAGGTTAAAAAAAAATCTTGAGAAAAAGATGGGAATAAAATAATACAAATATTTTAAATTTAATAATTTATGAAGTGCAAGTAGAATTATTACACAAGTTTTATTTTTAAATTGCGCATTTTCATATAAATAATTGAATAGTTATATACAAGTTACATTGTAAATGAAAGCAGTCTATAAAATATTTACGAAAAATCGATGCCATGTATTCGGATCACACTAAATGCTTTGTTACCCTTAAGCTATGTTCTTCACATACAAAAATATTTTGACCTAATAAATCACTATAAAACACACGATTTCATCACATGCCTACAATACACAAACTAAAAAATACGATTTAAATGAAATCTTTTATATAATACACAAACATCTTTATATAGATCAAGAAAATATAAAAGTAACTTATATTAGAATTGTCTGAACTTACCAAATGACACATAGACTTATGAATTTACAAGAAACACTCAAATATTCGAAAAAATATTAAAAATAGCTGTCCGCAGTACATAAAATCCACAATTCCTCAGAATATTGCAATAAACTTATTGTCTAAGTTTACGAAAATATAAGCATAGTAAAGATTGTAAAAAAATCTTAAACAAGCACTCACCACTATATTCATACTAAGTCTAATTCGGACTAACGTAAAAAGAAAATAAGCCAATATTAAATATTTCAAGGTTCTCAGAAAGCAGTAGAAATTCAGTTTTAGTAAAAGAAAAAAAATCAACTGTGACTAAATCTATGGTGCATGAAAATAAAGTATTAGAAAAATTTATATTGTTCAAGTAAATGTTAAATTATATACTAGAATTTCTGATCTGAACTTTGTAATAAATTGATAAAAAAATCTTAACTGTACAGTCAAAAATACTGTACAATTAGGAATTGTCTATTGTATCCTTTGTCTCAATCTGGCATATGCGTTTGTCCCGCTTTCGCATACGAATTGTAGCAACAGATAAAAAAAATGGTATAATAAAATTACCCATTTTGTCAGCATATATAATTTGTATAGAAATTAACAATTGTTTATGATATTCCTACCTGTATAAAATTCTATATCTCGCAACTAATAAGTAATGTAATACACAACTAGCGTCTACAGTCAGTCCTTATAACAAGTTGCATAAAGCCCCTTACAGAATTTCAGTTCTGACAATATTAACTGGACAAACTGTCCGGTTAAAACTGTACACTTTTACGCTAAATTTTAAATGTCCTGTTCACAGTACTGTCATGTCCTGTGCTTTAATTAAATTTAAATTACAATTAAAGTTTTATCTATACACACACAGTTTTAACTGACGGTATGATTTCTCAGTTAAAACTGTCAAAACTGACTATCTGTAGTGGTCTTTAGAATACATATCAAAACTTCCAGTTTGAGGTTTCATTTGCATATTATAAAAAATAATATCATTAATCAGTTCTATTGAACAGTAACAATTTGTTTCCAACCGCAGGTCAATTAACGACGCAAACTAAAACGTGAAAACTTACATCTACTCATAAATCTTTGGCATTTTCCATATTGCTTACAATATATTGAAGCATAAATAATATAATCATGTGATATCATAGATGTGTTAATTACATAGATTCGTTATATACTAGCTTTTACAAATTTTTTTACGGAGTTAAAGAAAAGAAGTAAGGGCCGGTCCCACCACTGGTTGATAGATGCTGAGATAGCTTTAAAACGACGTATCTGTCGAATAAGGGAACAAAATCTGGTATTTCCATCAAATATTTTATAAGTTGGATTGCTATCGGACAATTTACAATTTGGTGGGACAGGCCTTAATTTCTAAATGTAATCGAGATCCGTTTAGCAATTTCAGAAATACCTTCATACCGACCATTTATCCATCTAATTATTCGCATTTATAAGTAAGAAGTCAAAATATATAGTTAACATCAGTGTTAACATTCCCTGTATCTTACTGAATTTTACATATCCATTTTCCAATACTTTTCAACTAGTATATAAAAAATCTATATTTTCATACAAAGAAATGTGTAAAGAAATTTATGGCACACATTTGTTATAAAGCATTTGTAATGAAAATATATATGTTGAGATTTTGTGCAGAAAACGTGGCATAAAAACTGTTAACTACATGTTGGTATAGAAACATATTATTACTGTCATGTCGAGATTCCCGAGTGTCATAATTGAATATTTTGGTTGTTGATACCATATTTACATGATTAGACACTTCCTCTGATGTCTCTTCTGTGGTTCCGGTCTTAAAACTGCGCGTACTGCTTCATCAAATACCTGAAATAATTACATAAACTAAAAAACATTTGTGCATTACTTAAATTGCCATCACTAGTATTTTTAAATGCTTAATAGAGTAATATAACAAGTTAAAGAGTAACTATATAGGGCCAACTTGATATTGCCACTGATTACACAATTTATACTAATATAATAAAACAATCACACACACCAAAGAATTGTTGCATAGGTTATCACCAATACAATCTTACTAGTATTATAAATGTGATAGCTTAGATGGATGGATGTTTGTTAACATTTGTAGCTTAAACGGATGAACCAATCTCAATGAAATTTGGCATAGACATAGAGGATAGTCTGGAAGAACTCATAGGCTACTCATTTTCTTTTAATTCTACACGGACGGAGCGCGGGTGAAAGTGAAAGTGATAAATAACACACTAAAGGCTTTACATGGTTGCACTATTATTTTTGGGGGAAAAAACTTGTCATTAGAGAAGCGGGAAACTACAAGCCCATAGCAGTAAAGAAACAGGATTTCCATGGTAAGAAAAATTGTTATCCAGTGGTAAAGATAAGAAAATCAAATAGTCATTTTAATGTTGCCATTCTGCATTGAACAGGATGAAATAAAGCTTTTATTTCATGCAGATGAAGCCTCACAGGAACTGTCAGTAATAGCACAAAATGTTTTTTTTTGTGACCGAATGGCCACTGTTTGCCTTGAAGAGGCATTTACAGATTCAACCGGGCTTGAGGTGGTCAAACTCAGTTTGCGCTTAGCCTACACAAAATATGGTAACCAATATATTGCAATGTGCCAAAGTTAAAAACAGCCCACTAAAAATTCTGCTTATCTATACAAGTGCATAAACTCAAAACAACAATAAGTTTGTTTACCTGCTTTAATCCACGCTGCGTTAATGCTGAGCATTCCATATATTTGACAGCTCTAATTTTGTTGGCCAACTTCTGGCCCTGTTCCCGCTTCAACGGTGACATGCCCTGCTCTGAGAGTAGACTCAATGTCTCTCTGTCATCTCTTAAATCTATTTTTGTACCTAGAAACATAAAGAGTAATAAAATAGTACTAAACACTTTTAAATACTATTATGACTTATTAATAGTGAGCTACTTTTTCTTTCTTCACTTAGTAAAGCTTTATGTTTAAAAACATAAGACGAGTTATATTGGAGAGTGGAATGAAAAAGGTAAAGTTCCTAATAATAGTAACATTTGCATTCACATAATGTAATCATTTGGTTTATTAAATATTTTATGGGTAAACTAAAACATTGGTTTATACACCAATATAACATTGCAGAAAATTTAAACAGCCCAATCCACTTTCACTTATAACATTTACCTTTCAATTAAGTAATTTATGAGTTTACGTTATTTCAACATATTATATCTTA
This sequence comes from Papilio polytes, assembly GCF_000836215.1. Classification (NCBI taxonomy): domain Eukaryota; kingdom Metazoa; phylum Arthropoda; class Insecta; order Lepidoptera; family Papilionidae; genus Papilio; species Papilio polytes. Next base: position 4,975,321 of record NW_013525513.1, read on the forward strand.
AAGTGAAAGTAAAGTACATTTCGGAACATTTACTGCTAAAAGATACCAATATATAAAAGTACTTACCAACCAAAATAATTGGTGCATCAGGACAGTGATGTTTAATTTCAGGATACCACTTAGATGTAACATTTTCATATGACGAAGGACTGAAAACAAGTGGTTTTTAATATCAAGAGAAATTATGGTCATAAAATATTTTCATAATTAGAATTACCTTGTTACACTAAAACATATTAGGAAGACATCAGTTTGTGGGTAGCTCAATGGCCTCAGTCTATCATAGTCTTCTTGTCCCGCTGTATCCCAAAGACCTAGAGATACAGCTACACCATCCACCACCATTGGGGCTGAATAATTATCAAACCTAAAATGGACACAAATTAAAATAAAAACTCATATAACCAATACGTACCACGACCACAAAGGTATTGAATACTTATTATTCTCGATCTTTACTTATTATAATTAGGATCCAATATGAATAAATTTTTGCTTACACTGTAGGCACATATTCGCCAGGAAAACTGTCCGTTGTGTATGAAATTAACATACAAGTTTTTCCAACAGTCCCGTCTCCAACAACCACACATTTGATAGGCCTTCCAGAAGACATCTAAAATAAACAAATAATTGGTAAATAAATGCCAACCTATGAGTCACGGAAAATCCAAAATGTTATAGAAATATTCTTTCTATTACCTTGAAATGAAGTGTTATAAATTCTGTCGATTAAGTATAAATTATTGTTCGTATTGATAAAGTTTTGTACGTGCTTTTCAGTTGTTGATTAAGAATTATGAATCAAATTCTGATCACAATATAGAAAAAACGCATTGAGTGATGGATGGTGTATTTTAATATCCATAGATAGAAAACATTTTTATGGCAATCGTATAGATCACAGATGTAATTTTTCTTTAGATGTCGAAGTTGACATCTTTGATGAATTTCTTTGTAAAGAATTTAGTAAATAAATTACTTATTCCGAGCAAATAAAAAACTGTAACTGTAATGGGAGCTTGCTTTGCTTGATATATAATGATTAAAAGCTCTCTGGTCGTTGTGCACTATAATTTTGTTTACTCTTTGATATCATTCATTATCAAATCAAGTTTTAATCTTTGATTCAATCACTTTTATTTCATTGATAATTTCGGACTGTGTTGTTATCTTTGCGTTTTTGATTCCTTTTTATTGAAATTATACAATATGTACACAGATTAGTTTCCTTTGTTGTGTCGCATTTAGTTTTTATTTAATACTCGCTTAACACCACCCTATTCTACTGAAATATTTCTTGTGCAGATAACAAAACGGTAAGGTGAAACCAAGGAGTAATCAAAATTGATAACGCTTTGCAAGCGAAATTATGAATCAGCACTAGTTAGTTACAATTTTAAAAGGACTTTAATATTTATTTATAGATGGGTGACTCATGTGTGGAGACTCCAGAGGCTCCAGCTTGGTTATCTAAACTAGAAAGTCAGCGCGAGAAGTTGAGTAAAGCCCGGCTTGGTCACGATAGCGGTGCAGGCGCATCTTGTAATTCCTGTGGTAAGTAAATAGTAATGTTCCTTCGATGTTTCGGAATATCTATTCAATAACACTCAACTCATTTGATCACTTTAGTACAATACTTACTATTTCTTTTAATTACAGGTCCAACATGCCCAGGATTAGACCTACACTTTTGGCGTAAGGTGTGCCGAGCGTGCCACTGCAGCAAGGATGTGCATGATGTGCAGGATGATGACCTGACTGGATGGGCTCAGTTTGAACTTCTTGGAACTGCGAGGCCTAAGAAGGCATCATGTAAGTATTGACAAAAACATTGATAGCCACCTAATTGCTAAGTATTAATACCATGTTTACTTTTGGTTTTATATTTGAAATACTGTTGTGTTGATTGAAAACTAATAACAAAATAATCTGTACATTAATTTTCCACATATTAATTTGTCATCATTTTTCATTACAGTGCCCCTGATTAAGATTCGTGGAGTGACAGACAAGCCTGTAAAACTCGATTGGGTTCCTCCAAATGCCTCTACAGAATTGGTAATTTTATGATATCAAGATAAAAAGTATATCTTTCTTTAAATAAATATCCTTTGTAATAAAGATAAAAATATCACTATCAAGATAAAAGTTTTGTTCACTGTACTTCATCTATGAGATTTCTTAAATGATTTTATCGTTTTTTGGACTGGTACAGACATGTTTAATTTTTTTAACAAATATTCAATTTTATGAACCATAAACTGTTCAAGGGCTCACAGCTTACATGAACCA
>NW_013525513.1:4977746-5004770 GCF_000836215.1 Papilio polytes
TAGGATAAGGAGATGATGATGATGATGTTTTTTGGACTGGTACAGACATGTTTAATTTTTTTAACAAATATTCAATTTTATGAGCCATAAACTGTCCAAGGGCTCACAGCTTACATGAACCATAGCTCTATGCAGGTACATAGTTCAAGTTAAACAGATCTGTGCATTGATTCACTGATCTGCTTCACCCATGTGAACTGTAAGATTCACAGGTTGTCAATATTAATTGAGTTACTTATTGGTAATGATGACAGTTTATTATTTAAGAGAGAGAGAAGTGGCATATAGTGATGAAATGTAAATGTCAGGTATCGGAGTACATGTCGTGCTTGGGCCCGCTGGCGCCGGTGTCCGGGTCAGAGGCAGCGCGTCGGCGACGCGCGCAGCTCCGCACGCAATTGCCGCCGCACGATGTAGCGACCGCTGCCAGGCAACACGCTACTGATCAGGAGAAAACAGAGCATACGGTCAGCACGTTTTTATGTACTTTTCTAGAATAATAACTACTTTATACCATGCCAAGATTCACATTAAGGTAGCGATTTAAATTATTACATATTAAAAATGCCATCTTATAAAGTTAATTTCTTTACAGGAATACATCACACGTATCAAAGACCATGTCGTGGGAATGGGCAATGTAGTAAGAGTGGGTCCATTGCAAAACGGCGAAGTATATTCAGTTGAAAACAGCAAAACACATGGTGCTACTAAATCATATGCTCTGCCTTTGAAAATATCAAATGTATCACGCGGGGTGAAATACAACATTGTGCCAAAGAATGCATCCGATAAGAAGCTTGTTTTAGATTCTCAAGGCAATGTTGTGAGCAGTGCAGCTAATTTGCCCGATTACAAATCGAGCCAGATACTCAGTAGAATTGTGAAAGACAAACTTAACGTAATGCGTATTGAGTCTGATAGGATCAAGAGTGCAGTTGAACATGGACCAGTCTACGATAAATTACTCAAGAACTTGAATGATTTAAATATGCCAGTGAACAATGATGTTTATTTACAACCTATCAAATTGTTCCGTGATGAATATAATAAAAATCCACAGTTCAGGGATGAAACAAACGAATTTGTTGGCAAAGCTCTCGGGACTCAAATAATGGCAGATCTGTGGCCAACAAGCAATAATAATTTAATTGGTACTGCAAAGGTACTGGATAGTCGGATACAGAAGGGAACTATTTTCGCACCAAATGGCGAGATTTGGAGCTGGAAACACGAACCCACTACGCCTGAACTCAGCGGAACAATTTGCTCTACAAAGATAAATCCGCAATACTCAACCACCACTAAACCTATGAACCAAGTGGAGCCACAACAGACCGCGCCATTGAGGGAATATTTAAGAACCCATTCGGAAGAAAGCCTTCCTCCGCCGCCTTTACCTAACTACAGTACATATCCTGGAGGCTTACCACCGCCAAGTGCCGCCGACTTGAATATAGAAAATCAGAACACTTTACCTGAAAATACATTCCAAAGCATCTCCCATCCAGTGTCCCAATATGCGGAACAGATTGATCCAATACTCACCCAATTTGCTGACCTGTCTTTGAACCCAGCAGAGATGGAATTCAATAGGAAGTTATACAACGAAGGTGTGCCGTGTCAACGTTGTGATAAGGCAATGTTCGCTGGAGAAGTAGCTGTAAAAGCAGAGAGAGCCGGCCAAGAAGCAATCTGGCATCCGCAGTGTTTCACTTGCTGCAAATGCGGGGAATTGTTAGCAGATCTCGTGTACTTCTTCTATAAAGGCGAAATTTACTGTGCCAGAGACTTGGCTAATGTTTTAGAGATACCTCGATGTGCTGGTTGCGACGAGTTGATATTTACAAGGCCATATACTGCTGCGGAAGGCCGGGCTTTCCATGTTCAGCATTTCTGCTGCTACCATTGTGATGCTCCGTTGGGCGGTAAAAAGTATGTACCTGATGATAAAACTGGTCTTCCAATATGCCTGTCCTGCTATGACCAGTACTATGCAGAACGTTGCCGTGCATGTGGTGGTGTCATTGGTCCAGAGCAGCAAGGGGTGTCATGGAGTACGATGCATTGGCATGCTGACTGCTTTATTTGTTCAGGAAGAATGTGCGGCAAGAGTCTTCTCAGCGGGAGGTTTGTCGTTAAACAGGAAATGCCTTTTTGCAGTGTGCCTTGTGTTCAGAGTAGAATTAAGTAAAGTTTTATGTGACATTTTAGTGTCCGAAAGATCATATATCTATTTGATATATTTTTGATATTCTATATTCTAAGATATATTTATACAAGTTTTATAAATGACAAAAGTTATGCTGGGATGTTATTCATAAAAAATTATACGTTTTCTTGTGCCATTGTCGATGGCTGTAAGGTTTGCGCCTATTTTAATAAAATTATGTTTTAATTAACAAGTATTAACATGTTATTATGAAATTAAGGGACCAAGATTATTAGTTATTATATTAGTATTGAATTGTGTGACTGATTTATATATTAAAAAGTATCAATAAAATTATTAAAAATCGTTATCAGAATTTATTACACATTTTCATAATTTAAATATATAAGCTAACATATATTATATTTTAAGAGTTATAGAATAATTTACAAAGAAAAAGCATTTATATAACTCCTAGAAGTTAAGAACCAATGATGTTTTTGTGATGTTTACAGAAAACCTTGTTTTAAAGTAAACTATTTAGCTATTTAAACAGAAGTTTTATATAGAAGTGTGTTTCATATTTGCATTTATATCCTAGTTTGTAATATTGCATAATGACAATTTTTAATTTTTTATGAGCAGTTTCAGTGATATTGAGCAGTGATATAAATATTATGGTACAAATTTGTGCCATTATTGTAATTGGATTTATATTTATGGAATAAAACAATAAAGACATCCCCATTTTTTTTGTTTTTTTTTTCTGATCATTTCAAAACTACCAAGTACCACAACTACATAGATATTAGTAAGAACTATTTAAGAAAACATAAATAAATTGTAAAGTCGGATTTTTTTAAAATCCTAAAGACAATAAAGACTACAACAAAACCACTTCTTTGTACATTCGTTTATGCAAGATGTGGCATATTAATTGTCTATATGTTTAGAAGTCATTGTGATTTATTAAAATAAAGAGATCTTCAATGAGTTAATTTTCATATGAAACGATTAGTCACCAAAAGAGTTTGGTGACTAATAGAGAGAGACTAACTATAAGTAGAGACTTAAAATAATGAATAGAAAGACTGTAATTTCATTGAAAGTGCATAAACAAAAGCTCATTGAAAATCATGTGAACCACTCTTTTTGATACTAAAAATTATTGGACATTCATTTTAATAATACCAGAAGTGGCAATTGGCAAGTCATGTTCTATATGTGAGGATAGAATCTGAAATGTGAGAGAACTCTGCAATACAAACAAAACACAAAAGAGAGATTAATTTTATTTGTTGTTTTACATTGATTTGTTAGTATTCTCAATACATTTTTAATTTCAGGGATATTTTATACATATTATGATATAAAATACTTTTCTTCACATCAATCAAAAAGGACACTCATTAATATGGCATTAAAAATACAGAAGTTTTGTTGACCAAAGGTAACATTTGTTTTGAAACAAAATAATTATAGTACATTGTAAATTTATTAAAATTTTCGTACAAACCAAACTAGGTAAAAAGCCAACGCTATAACTTAGTACATTTAAATAGATTTTTAGTAAAATAAAATTTAAGCAGAAATTTTTAAATTTCCTAAGTTATTCTTCAGTTTATTAAGGTTAGTCTGTATTGCGTCTTGTTTGTTTTCTAAAGCCGATATATGTCCTTCCGTCCTCCTTACTTCTTTAGTGATATATTCCATTCGTTTGTTGACATTTTGTTTAGCTTCTTCCAAATCTTGCTTAACCAATACTGGACCGATAAGTTTGTATACTTCTGCATCTTTCTTAAGCAACAGGAGTTCCTCTTTAACAGCTTTATTTTCATTTAATTGACTATCTAACTGTTGTTTCTGAGATACGGCTTTTTTAAATTCTTTTTGTACTCCACTGAATATCTCCAACTCCTTTTGCATCTTTTTCTGTATTTCTTCAGCCATTTTTATTCAAAAAATACTGCTGTAGAGTTCGTAAACGTATCAAATTAAATTCTACGAGATTTTTTACAAACAGATTTTCTTCCACTTACTCCGTCGAAAATTTTTAGGTTATATGTCAACTTTTTTTTAGTAGGCAATAAAATTAAATTGTTACCAACTAAAAACAGGTTTTCAAATATTTTTATCAAATGAAGAATGAGAAAAATTATTAAAAGAAGAAGAAGATGTTTTAATAATCTGTATTAACAAAATAAAACCGCATTGGTTGAGACTAAGAAACAACATTATTTTTAGAATCAAAATACGATGAAAAAATGGACGAAAAGAGAAATTAAAAATTGTAGATTGCAATACTAATGATAATGAAGTAGAGGTGAACAGTTTTAATGCTTTTAATTTATAATTAACAGTTAATGTTTATACATATTGTATTGTCATCGAGATTATCCATATCAAGTACTAGGATGATACTATTTTAACTTATATTTGCACCAATAAAATGTTATTTCATATCATTAATTGTATTTGGCATGTCGGAGATTGGGATACTTTTAAATAACCAAAAAATATAAATTAATAATTTAATTAAACTACATCGATAAGATTACATAAAACTATTTTCATTACAGATTTTCGCCATATTCTAGTGTCCACATATAGTTAGCATTGGGATCTCCACTTTTTTCGGCTTCTTTCTTTACATTTTCAGTCTTTTTTAGAATGTTTTTTAATGTTTTACGAAGTTTTAACTTAGATGGAATACGTTCAACTTGTATTTTTTCGGATCTCTGCTTCATAGGTTTTTTCCCAAATCTTTCCCTAACGAATTTTTCATAAAGATCTTCATTGTCGTCTTCTTCGTTCTTTATTTTACTGTTCCGTTTTACATTATCATATTCTTTATCATTTTTGTAATAATCATAAAAATCATCTTCCTTGCTGTATTTCTCTTTGGGATTTTCATCTACATCGTCATCTTCGTAATTGTAGTAGAATTTTTGTTTTTGAGCATCTTTATCTTTGCGTGTTTTTGTTTCATAATAAGGTCCATCGTAAGCGTAAGACAAAATGTCTTCGGGTAATTTTATTTCTGGAAGTTTTATAGGCACGTTATGGAATTTTACGTTTAACTCATCGTCATATGTAGGATTTAACGGCGTCAATGTATCTAAAGTACCTTCTTTGTCTTTCTCTTCACTTGATATTGCGGTCGGTTTGATTTGGGAGGCTGTGGTATTGCTGGAATTATTTTTGATTTCTTCATTTGCATGATTGTAATCTAAGGGTATTCTTTCAAACTGCTGTTTAACGTCAACTTTTTCTGAATTATCACTTTGCGCTGAAGCATCCTTTTTCTTTGTATCAACGTTCTTTACGGGAGTGAGTGAAACTAGTTTACTGTTATTTTTTAAATATAAATTAACATCTTCGTCTGAAATTTCTTCGCTTGACTCGATGCTTCCATTATTAAGTTCTACAACAGGTTTGACTTCGTCATCATTAATACGGGTTTGCTTTTCACTTTTAGTATCCTTTAACTCTTCTACAGAACGAGAGTCTGTATATATTTCTGTATTTTCATCACTTTTACTCTCATCACTCACTTTTTCGCTTAATTTAGGTGTCTCCAAAGAGTCTGTGCCAACATCTTTAGTATAATTTTCACGAGAAAGTAATGGGAATCCATCCACATTATCTTTATTAATTTCATGATTAACGTAATCTTGCTTTGGTACTATTAGTGGAGAGTTGTCGCTATTTGAGTTATTTCCTTGATTACTATGAAGTTCACTAGATTCGATAGTTCCGGTGTACTCGTGGTTGGTTTCACTACTGTTTTCTATTGACGACTCATAAGCCTTATCTGACTCCTGATTTTTTTCGTTTTGGGGTTTCTTGGGTGGGATTGGGTTAATACTATCTCTGTACATCTCCGTTTCTTTACTTTCTCCAATATATTCAATGGATGTTGAAGTATTTGGCAATTCTACGCTATGTTCACTTTCAATGCTGCTAGAGATTTCTTCACTTTGGCTTCGATTTTCACCGGAATCCTTATTTTGTGGCCTCTTTTCCAAACGGTATTTGTTTTCATGGTTTTCAACACTTTCTTGAGATTCTTCTTTAGTTTCATCAAGATTTGGAGAAAATTTCGTTATTATTTGCGCTTTGGGATTGATATTTTCCTTATGGGTGTCATCATTAGCTGATTTTGTTTTATCGTTGTGAATTGTCTCTATATTAAAATCTGCTAAATTAGAACTTTGTACAATTCCTCCCGTTCGTGTTGCAGGTAAAAATATTTCTTCCTTAACCTTAGCGTGATCGATATCTACATAATCTATTGAAACTGGTAGATTTTGTGGTCTGGGAACAATGTCTGAGTCAGAGGAATTGATGAACCTCTTCTTTCTTTTCAGGCTATTTTGATCATGTCCTTTGGATTTTTCTGGAAGATTTACCTTTTCATTTTTCTTGTATATGTATTTCATAAGAGTATCATTAGTATGATTTTGTTTTAAGTCAGATTCAGCAATATATTGTTCTTTTAATACCGTTTGGGAATCATTACCTGTAGGTTTCTCTGTTACATTTTGATTATCTTTATCTAGTATTTCAATGATTTGTTGATTAATAGTTGAATTAGATTCTTCATTTATGTCATTGGTAGTATTTGTGATACTCTTTATTATTGTGGCATTTTGAGGTGGTTTATCCAATGTAGTATTTTGATTTCCATTAGACATTGTAACTGCGACAGTTATCTGTAATTTGTATTATTTAGTAAAATATATAGTTTAAGTTGTAAATTTAATTACCATATTTTGGGTGATTGAATAAAACAATGGTGCCATTACTATTATTTATTACGGTTCTGTGTATTTACAAAAAGTACATTTAGTGTTAGGGTTAATAATAAAATATAAATCATTCACTATAAAATAAATAAAAAACAACAAACTTATAATCCTAAGATTTGTGTGCATATATTTTTTCCTCAAATTCGCAAACTATGATACTTATGTTAGTCTCTTCTTAATTTAATAAACAATTACAACTACAAAATACAGGCAAGAAACATTCAAACTTTATTAATTCATTTTTATGAAACAAAAATTGTTAGTGGATATTTTTAGCTAAATTCAGCTGTTCACAAAAATATAAATTTAAAAAATATATATTCTACGGTAAGCATTGCTACACAAACTATTTTAATATAAAATCTAACAAACATAAGGTATCAAAAACATAACTACAATATATTTATCTACATAAATATGACAATTAAGCGGATCTATGCTATTTTCTAAATACATTTTGTACAAATTTATTTAATTCTAGGTTATAAATTAATGATTCGTTTAAAACTACGCAATAATGCCGATACTAAACTTAACATTATTGAGCAGTTATTAACTATACCACAAACATCGGAAATAATAAAAAAAAAACATGCATCAAATAATATTAGTTAATTATTCAGTTAGATACTTGATAAGGCACTTGATTGGTTTTTAACCTTTTTTTCTACAAGAGTTCATTTTTAAATAATTACAAGGTTTGTGGTAATAGTTCAAGTAAAAGAGAATGACATATTTAAAAGGTTTTTAGGTACTTATCATGGTACGCTATTAAAACATGTTTTTATTCACATTTTTGTGTTCAATGCTTTGTACATACCCGAATAAGAGTGACATCAATTAAACAATTATAAAAGTAAAGAATTACGAGTAAATCTAATTATTATTATACGTGTAAACTAGACGCTTCTTCAATTACGCACTTTCTATCAAAAAGTCATTCGTCTTGTTTATATTGTCTCTAATTGAATTGCATTACGGTGAACTACATCTATGACTATTGACTACAAAGTTTTTAATAAATACTTGGTGCAGGTGTCACTACTTTTTGCCCAAAAACGGGTTATACGTGAAACTACTCACAAACTGCTTCGCCGCGCCGTGAAACGGAACTGGGTCCGCCCATTTACTAAAGTCCATTTGTGGTATTATACCACTTCTGCACGGAACACGAGGATTTCTGTGAAAATAAAATAGGTAGTTATAATTTACCGTCATCATAACAAAATAAAAAAATTCTATTTGTCTATGGATGTTTTGAGGTTACTTACAGTTCGTGATCGGGTAACACCATCGGGTAGAGCTGAACAGTGTCAATAATATCGGTATTGTCACAGATAACGCGAGCAAGTCGAGATTTCCTTATTTCCAAAAGTTGTTCTGGAGTAAACGATGAAGGTTGATTTGGTAATTCGAACCTAGAAACAAAAGTGAGATTTAAAAGATAAAATCTAAATAACTGAATACCTAAAACAAGTTATTTTAAAAATCTTACCAAAATCTATCACCACGTCTCGAGTAAGAAAATTGTGTTGCGATGATACAAGCGAAAGTTGGTCCCAACATGGACCCTGGGAGAGGACGTTCGGACACGCCTCCGGACCATAGATCAACGTCGACTGGATGTTCGAATATAGTTTCATATTTGCGGACGGTCTCGTTAGGCATAGATCCAAATAATTCGTCGAATGTATCAGCACCAGAAAGGCCACAGAACTTTCTGAATTCCATGTATCCGGGCAGACCGAACTCACGACCTCTTTGCATGTTGAACGATACCAAGTCCATTCCAAAACGAGCTCCTACTTTCTTGAATAAATGGTTTGTTACTTCTTGCGTGATGGAATCATCCATAGCTTGTGCCACTTGGTTCATCAATCCCATAACATATTCATCGAGAACTCCAGCTCTGTACAGATCGTAGGGTCTTCTGATAAGATCGGACAATCGTTTAGAAGCTGCAATACAATATTTATTTAAGTAAGTCATTAGCTGCAAAGGTACGAATAGAACGATTTAAGTTAATTCAACGTATGATAAGTAAAAAGTACCAATAAATTTGTGAGCCTTTGACCATCTTTCGACAGCTGTTGGTAAAAGAGAATGTCCAAAACGGTAGGCGGCAGCTGCAAAAGCTGCGATCACATCCGGGTTTACCTCCTGATCGTAACCATTCCAGTAACCCTGTAAACAATATTTATATAACCACTATACAATAAAACAAATATTAAAATAATTTGCTTACATCACCGTTTTTAAATGATGACAGAAACCAAATCCTGTTAATTTTTATTCAAAGTGTTACCTGTTTCTCTAACACCAAACCGAATTTTTCCATAACATCTTTCCCTAATAGGATGGGTAGAAATTCGTTGTATGTGATGTGCTGTATCTCGGCGATGTTGATCCTGCGCGCCTCCTGGAAGAGGGTCTCGTCGTCCCAGTGCGGGTTGACGGCGGCGAGGCCTTCCGCCACGCGGTTGTGCTCGCGCGCCATCAAAGTGTGCATCACAGTTAACACGAGTTGTTCATTCACACGAATTTCACCTAAAACAATAAGTTATTGTGTTATTTATGAAAAATACTTTTCCTCAAATCACGCCAACTAAATTCTAGACCATGGTTTCAACCGTCGATTGTGATTCGAACCCGATATCACTTGATCCAATGTAATAAGCGCCTATAGCCTTATGGTTTGGGGTACGAACTACCAATCTTGCAGTCAAGGATTCAAATCCTACCATTCGAATATTGTTGTATACCACGTCCTAGCATCACCATAAATCTTAGTTGAATTGGTTAAAGGAAATTATTAGGAGTATTAGTAGATTATTTATAATTTTGTCATTTGCCAAAAAAAAGTGTTAACCATATGGTTATTGTTGCCTTATATTGACGACTCTACGTTATATTACGTGTGTAAGTTTTCTGCAAGAGAATGTCATCTTTCTATTTCTCTAGGTGATATGTTTTGCGTTGGCGTTAGTGTTGCAAAGTTTAATTTGAAAATTACCATAGACCAGTAGGTGTATAGTTACGCCCACTCCATAACTAAGCTATTGTAGAGATTAACATCGTTTTTAAAAATAAAAAAGTTCTTTACATACCAGCTTCAAAGCAGTACATGTTCTTGTTAGGTCGCGTGCAGCCCTCATCGGGAATGTCAAGCTTTAATGGAAGCAAATCCTTGAGACCGTATTCCTTGAACACTGGGTTCATACGAAGAAGTCCACCGTAGCCCGTACGCAGTTTCCTGAAATAAGAGTAGAGTATTAAAGATTACACGAACTTACTCCTGACTTTAAACTATTCGTCGAACAACCTATTAAATTAATAGAAATAACTAGATTAAGTACTTGACTATTATCCGCATATCAGATTCGATATACATACACCTTTTGTTTCTACTTAATAGATTCTAATCTCTTCAGAAGATAGGAGATTTATAAAGGTTATATTAATTATTCCAAATAAACCAAATAAACTCCGCAAAATGCTTACTTTTGATGTTGATAAAATCCAGCCGACTGGGTTTATTCAACACGTTAATGCTTTGGAATAGTTATACATATGTTGATTCATTAACTAGTTTTATTTCCCAAACAAACTTTCATCAGTGTAAAGCCAGTCGCATAGTCGGTTGTTTATCAGATGTTACCGGAATTAAGAAAAAGAAAGGTACAGTTATTTAGTTTGCAGAATAACATTCACTGATTAAGAAAGTAGTAAACATGATCGTAAAATTTATATGAGAAACAAATCTTAACGTTCAATAGCTCACACAAATTAAAATTTAATAAAAAATATCAATATATAGAAAGACTTAAGACTACTGAAAGAAAATAAATCGTACGACACCTATCTTTTATTAATGGGGTTAAGGCATAATATTCAGGAGGCCTTGAAAGTGACCTCTGTATCATTAAACTATCGCAGAATTATTTAGTCTCGCTTTAATTCCTATGAGCTTATATGGAGGTGCACACTACTCGATTTCTGCTGTGCAACTAAACAGTTGAATGGGCTGCGAAACAATTGACAGTCGCACAACATTTGTGCGACAGTTCAGTCAACGGTGTGTCAATAGTTAATTTACTTGCAAATAAATGACTCCGGTTAGAGTTTAATTCAATAATTGTTGTAATTACCTGGCAAACTTGTCAGTGACACCATACACGGTGTTTCCGTCGATCGCGCCAGTCAAAGTGTTGAAGGGAATTCTTGAACCTAAAGACAAAATGAATTAAAACAGATATCAAATAATAAAATCATATTTTTTGTTACAAACAGGAATATATTATAATTGTAGCATGATCGTAAATGTAATAAACAGAAAACAATGTACAAATTCACATTTAAAAGCCAAACAACAATAGCTAATACATCTCATTACAAACTCGTTAAACTATTACAAACGTCTAACAGCAATATTACGGTTGTTTAAAATGATAATAGACGATTTAGTTATATTTGAACAACTTAAAGTTAGAACAGTCACGTTACTCAAAATACTCGCCTTAACTTAAATACCAATAAGGTAGCCGCAAGTGAAGCTATTAGTTTTAAACTTTATTAGTCTGACATAAACAAATAGCCTAGATTAAGATATTCCAATTTAATTTAAGCTGACTAGATTAATTTATTTATAATTTATGATAACTTTATTTAAAACATATACCGTAAATTGTTTATTAATCGTATGTAATGCAATTACATAACTATGTAGGGGTAGCAAAAACTATATATTATTAATTAACGATATTTTAGGTTTCTTTAAAGCGGGCACACCTTCGACTAAACTATTGCATAATTGTGATTGTCGATTGTTTCGCTGCCAATTCAACTGTTCAGTTGCACAACTAAAAATCGAGTAGTGTGCCCACCTCCATATAAGCCCATAGGGATCAAAGGAAGACTACACAGTTGTGCGATAGTTTCAAAAAAAATCAAAGGTGTGCGCGCTTTAAGAGTTTAATTAGGACATAGTACGTTCAAAAAACAGCAACCGTCTTTGAAATGTAAGTCTACATTTTAGTTTTGGCTAATAGAATCTAGTGGCAGTGAATTTTGAACGCATTGCTTACAATAATGCAACATTTAGCAACGGTCCATGTTAAGTTAATGATCTTCTCGGCTAATTTCTTAACATCGTTTACACAAGTGTTATTTATTGCCATTTGCATACGTGAGTATTATGTTTTAGAATTATAGAACGCGCTAATGACAGATTACACTGAACGTTCAACGCAAACGTTGATTTATTCTCGTAACATAGCATTAAGATGTGAGAATTAATTCGTGACCCCATCACAACCTTATGGTTACTAAGATCATATTTATTAGTGTGTCGATTTTGTGATAAAATGTTTATACATTAAAAAACACACGTTCTAATAACAATTATTTTGGACAGCAATGGACTGAATAAAACTGTTTATTAGACCTTTTGTAATTATACTTCATAACTACTATCCTACTAATATTGTAAATGCAAAAGTTTAAATGGATGGATGTTTGTTAGTGTTTGTAGACTAAACGGCTCAAAGGCTTTCGATGAAATTTAGAATAGATGTAGAGGATAGTCTAAAAGAACACATAGACTAACTAACATTTGTTTCTTTTAATTTTACGCGGACGGAGTCGCGAGCGAAAGCTAGTAAGGGATAAATTATTGAGTTAAAGATTAATTTATTAATAGAGGTTAGATCGATACCGAATTCTGGCATAGATACAGAACCATAGATAATAAAGAGAGATACAAAGTTTAGGTTATGGTTTTTGGCGCCCTCGCGGTCAACAGTCAACAACAATATTCCGCACCTTACGCAACCGGGAGCGCCGGCTACACGCCGCACGTAACGGATTCACTTTCGCCTCTCACCGAACCTCACGATGATTCACTTAGGGTTGTCAAATGTAATGTAGACTTTGTTTTTATTTTTTAATAACGAAAATAACAATAGAGCAAGCTCCCCCTGATTTAACCAAAAAGCAAAGTGACCGTTGCCTATAGACATCTGCAACCAGTAAAAACAGCAACTGCGTTGCCTACTTTTAATGTAGAAATTAGGAGACACACAGAACTTAGGTATTTCCCTTGTCTCTATGTTCTCTTCTTCAATAAAAGTTCATAAATAGAAAGTTAAGGATTAATCTCTATTGAGATTCAGTATTCGTCGACGAAAATACAAGTAAAATTAGTTTCTGGACCAACAACAGGGTCTACAATAAACTATTGACTATGTAAAGTAGTATAATGTATGTATTTTTACTTAGTTATAGTATTCTTTAAAAAACTAAATTGCATGTTTTGGTTCCGGATATTTCATTACATTTTCCGTAAAAAAATATAGTGCATAAAAATATAGAAAAAAACTAAAGCTGTATCAGCCCTAGTTCGAAGCGAGACCGGTCACACGGTCTAATGTCTCACCACGGTCCATTGGATAATTTAACATAAAAAATATAATCTAACCTCTCACTACACTGCCTTAAGTAATTTATGTCACATCATAATTGAACAGGGTGTTACTTTACAGTAATTGGTATGTCAACTTTATCTATTACTTAATTATTTAATAACAATCATTATAACTTTAACTTATAATGTTTTTATTTTTACAAGTTGCTTTATTCTCATGAATGTTAGGATTTACCTACATAATATAAATAAACTAAGCGTAAGCGTCTCATCTGCTTCGTAAAAACGAAACATTGCAAAAGCATTGTGTTTAAGTTCATTGCTTCGAAAATGGCAATAAATCGCAATTTGCTTATTGGTTTAAGTTCACACGTTAATATGTTTGAAAGTAAAAGTCATATTAACACTTTATAGTGTCGGTTATTTCGTAAGTCGACCGCAAGCGACCGATTGTGGTCGGACAAGATATCAGTTTGACGAGCTGTCAGTTCGTGCCGTGCGAAATGGCATGTTAATCACACGGAACAATTGGCCAGCACCTTACTGTCTCTTAGACCTTGGACGATATCATACGTGTATTGTTTTAAATGTCTGAGCTTTTGATGGTGAAATGAACCTTAAGTACTACAGAACTGTAGACTGTCATACTCAAAGTCGTTTATAATAGAATTATTAGATGATCAATAAAACAGTCAACGATTAAAATAAAAAAGTTATCCTTGTAATGATTTGCAATCTCGATGACAAAATTTACTTACCAAGCCGACAGCCGGGTCTAGGAGACGGGAAGCCGCGTACGAAATCAATGCACTTGACACCGAAAAGTCGGTAGAAGTAATCGTCATCAGGTATCCTGATTTCATTGCAGTAAGGGTGTTTCAGATGTAATGGTCGTTTGCAGCATTCCTCAGGGTCATTACGGTGGACAGGGTCTAAGAGAAAATAAAAAATTAAAAAGTCATAAATTGCCACTCGTTTTAAGATGCCATATAAAATAGGAATCACGAATTCAAAAGCATCTGTTTTTGCTGCTTTGTTAGAAATTCCCCCTGCTCAAAGTCTGCAGGGTTCTTCATAAATATCAGTCCCTTGACATTTCTATCCATTTGACTCCTACAACTTTGATCAGACGATGGGTGCATCTTGCATAACATCATGCCAACCGTACTTCGAGATGGAACGTTTGTCTTCTAATGTGATAATAGGAAAAGGTATCTATCAAATGTATGGACTTACCAAGCGGTGTACCAGTGAGAGTATAATCGTGGTCCATGAACTGTCCCCAGGCAATGACCATTACGGTGCCAGCGTGGTCATGGAATCCATCGTCAGGGTGCATAGTGCGAGAGACCACACGGGACAGTGGCAGATCCCGTCCAGAATGAGAGATGCGGGGCGCATTTATACCGTCAGCGAACAATGGGCCGATTAACCTGGGAAAACATTAAAACTCTATATCCACGGTAATAGAAAAACTCTTAAAGCAGTAGAACACAGGATAATTTCCTTGATGATAAGCAATTTAAAAGGACTGTTAATGATGCATCTTACGTGCTGGACATTTCTTTGTAGTACTTTTTATTTCTATTACCTAAGCTGTTAGTGTAAGTTACTGAAGTTACGCAACAAGATGCACAGTCCTTTTTTCATATATTTCTTACTAGCTGGTGCTCGCGACTTCGTCCGCGTGGTAAAAATGTAGTTTTTGAGTTATTATACATAGAAAAATACAAATCTTTCGGCTTTTAAAATTAGTATAGAAAAAAATTCATGATGATGCATTTATATATCTGTCTTTTCTTCTTTACATAATAGACTATTTTGAAAAAAAAATATTTTTTCTTTATTTTCCCTTAATCTATGTTCAATTCACTACTCGTTTCATTTTATGGTATTTAAAAAGAAAAATCATGCATTTAAGATTAAGGTTCACTTGAAAAGTCATTAGAAGTTTTACAATACCTTTGGAAGGGAGCCATAGTTGCCCCCCATGTGGGATGCTGTAGATTATTGCAGAGGCCATCAAGACGTCGATATTTGCCGGCGCGGCACTCCACGTGCGAGAACACAGGCGGGCACACTTCACGGATGAGCGTGCGCGATGTGTCAATCAGAGGTAGACCTTTCTCGATCTCCTCGTATGTCAGACCATATCTATAAACAATAAATATGACACAAAATCGCTTTAAATAATTGTATTGTACAACTAATGCTATTGAGACTTTTTTCATATTTAAGGCTTTGTTTTTGTGATTAGCAAACTAAAATTTACATTTATTTGTCTGCAAGCTTTTGCCCGCGACTCCATCCGCGTGGAATTAGAAAACAACAAAAGTGAGTAGCCTATGCGTTCTTCCAGACTATCCTCTAAGTATGCCAAATTTCATCGAGATCCGTTTGGGTAAACGGGTGTTTAGGTTACAAACTCTAAAAAACATCCATCCATTCATCTAATTTTTTTTATAATATTAGTAAGAAGTAAGATTAGAAACTGCCTTCATATTCTAGTATTATAAATGCGTATCTTTGGATGAGTGAATGTTCTTGATGAAATTTGGCACTGATTCAGAACAGTCTGGAAAAACACATAGGATAATCTACTATTTTTTAAATTTCCCACGGACGGAGATACGGACATAAGCAAGTGTTTAATACATTTCAATAAATTTAGTTAATCACTGCAATTAGAAACAGTTTTATTATTCAATTCTTTACCGTACATTAATCTTCAGCGGCAACAATTTGGTATGATCGAGGTCAGTGACAAATATGGAATGTGTATCAAGGTTCATGTAACATTAAATTTATATGTCGTGTGTACTTCATTATAGAGTTCATAACTTATTGAGTTGCGTCAATCAATCGGATTAATGATTTAAGCCGACAAAACGCTTATATAAAAAATTGACCCGTGTGAATTTTCTACATTTGATGATTCACATGAGTCGGATTTTCAATTTCTTCCGGTGATTAATACAAATCGGGCAGAAACGAAGACGAACGATGATGGAATTTAATTACAAGAATCATTGTCTGTACAATGTATAGGATGTTTCAGAATTAGTAGAAATGTTATAAAAATGCTTTAATTTATGAAAATGTCATAAACTTTGTATGAAATAAAGTTGCCATATTTGTAATGCAATTCAACAAAATGGGAGCACACGTGTTAAGCGATTAACATAATTACGTTGCGTGGTGTAACATTGACCGAAAAAAAAAATATTTGGTCATAATGTTTTACGTTCCATGAAAAAGAAATTAAAACGAGAAAGGTCATGATCCCAAAAGTATTACAAATTACACTAGTTGAACTTTTAATTTTATTTTGTTGATTATTTCACATTAATGTTATGAAATTACTAATTAACTGTTAATTAAAATGAAAAATGGTAAGTAAAGTTGTACATTTATTAAATAAGGCAATTTTATAAATAAAAAACTTCTAAATAAACTAAATTACAATCATAACCGTCTTCTAAAAAAGTATACAAGTCTACTTAACTATGTGTTCTCATTATAATTCTACCATTTAAGCTACTAGAATACACTCGAAATGACAGTCGCAGCCTTCAAATGTTAAAAACAACAATAGGCTGCATCAATCATGTTAGAAGATAGAAGGATCTACTTTGAAATCATTAATGAAGGTAAAAAACCTAGATACGTCTATCAAAGGAGATTTCACACACGTATATGACCTTCTTGATAATAAACATTAATAAGAATAATGTAAACAATCTAATTAAAAATTTTAACTTGTGTCTTGTTAAAAATTGGTTCTGTAATACTAATTCCAGACGTATTGAAATGTAATATTGAGTTTTAGAGGTTAAAAAGTAACGTATTAAAAAAATGAAATATGATACATTTTTTGAAAATTTGTAGGTTAAGGTATCATGACTTAACTGACATAACTAAACTACAAGAACTGACTAATTTATAGCTTATCTCAGTGTATTACATTAGTAAATGCATATTCAATTTTGGTTTCCTATGTAAATGATTACAAATGTCAACGCGTAGAATTTTAGTTAACTTACATCCGTAGTTTTGTATACGTTTCCTTTTAAAATCCCAATTAAATTTGATCCCATAATCCTTGGACTAAGCTTGAAAGTAACAAATTATTAGTCATTCATCCGGCAAACTATAACTACTGTTTAACTATTAATTTAAATATGACATTTAAAACTCCCTCTTACTCTTTAAATGTCAGTTTACAGCAGTTCAATTGGGCAACTGTCGAAATTTCGAGATAAACAGTTCGGAAGATGAAAATAAATATAAATAAAACTCACGTAAAGTTCAAAATAAAATATCTTAAATAGAAATACTAAACTCCGAAGTCGATCATAATAAATGATGCAATAACTTTTAAATATAACGCACGCACAAATTCCATTCATATAAAGCTATCGTGATCAATTGTTCCAAATTTAAAAAGTCTTACATTTAATTTTGTTCCGGATCGTGACGGATATGATGTCCTTGGTTTAATCAATCAGTTCAAGTCAAAGAAGACAAAAGTACGGATCTCATGGCGTGGTCATAATAGCCAACCTTGTAGCATAGCAAAAGTATGTATTGTCATTAATTCAAACCAGGTTAGAGAATAGAAAATCTGGTAAGGCCAAGTAAGTAATGATCAGTCAAAATACTGACTGGTCATTATGTAGTGGTGCACGAATAGAGAATTCAAAGCGCCGTTCTTTGTACAGATGTTCCTTTAATTAGCACAGATTATGTTAGCATTGACCATCTTAAATCGTCGGTTTAGAATATTCCGTGAACGTATTGTGAAGTCTGTACTTCAATGTTAGTGTTGTCAGTGCAAAATTTATTTGCTTCCTTTTGCACAGCGATTTTAATTTAATAAAAAGGAACATAGACTTACTAACGCTTTTAGTGATTACAATATGTGAAAGCATTCACCGTCTTGTCGATAAAGTTTAACAGTAACGAATAGATAGTTATAACTTTAACATTGTTTTTATAATAATGAAATATTACTTACGTTCTAGCCAGTTGTATCGAAATGTCAAGCATTAGTTCACCAACGCTTGCGAAGTCCTCCGGCTTCCAATCACCCTTCGGTTGAGCCACCACTGAATAAAAAAAAAACGATAAACTATTTTAAAACATATAAAAAAAGACATACAAACGATTTGAGTACCTCCTTCTTTTGGGAAGTCGGTCAAAAAACATCATTTTAAAATTTAAGCATTTTAAAAATCAATGTGTCACTTCCAGTATGCGGTACATTTCTTTGCCACTTATCTACACAAACAAAGTATATAGCGGCGCCCACATTTTCACACATACGCGTTATTTGAGGTTTGTTTCTGTTCACTATTATCGCGGTACAGTTATATTTCACAAGTTAGTACGAATATATTAACCGGAAGCTAACATTGTTTTAAGAAATAAAGTTTACGGCCATGTCTTGTTAATATTTGAAACTCAATATGTTATACTCACGGATCCTATTCCTAGCATCGAGGTAGGCCTGGTTGATGGCGTCGTAAGTGATGCAGCTGTGTTGACCATCGTAACCGCTGGAATAAAATGAAAAAAGTTAGTGCCAAGTATACCTCTGAACCATCATCTTTCAATCCTTATCCTACTTCTACAGTTTCCGTAGTTTTCGTTCTCCAGGTTAATGCTATCTTCAGTCATCTCAGTTGTTACATCCTTCTTGATCATGACATCATTCAAGCAATTCATCTATCTATTTTTAGACTTACCTACTATGAATAATGTTTATTATATTTTCAACTTTAAAACTTCTTTCATATGTTAATGCACGATAAATAGATCGATAGTTGCTACGAAGAAGATTCTTGTATAATCATAAGTTCGATTATTTTATGTACAAACAAATGAGTTCAATAGATGTCAGCGAACTTTGGCATTGTAAATGATTGTTTAACATTTAATCAGAAATAGGTGTTAACAAATCCATTTATATTTTACGCAAACTCTCTTTCCGGCTAACGATTTACACGACTTGAATATTTTAACATAGATTTATATTGAAATAAATAGATAGATTTCAATATAGTGACTTGCGTGAAGTTTTTAAGTTGTTTTTTTTAAAGGAGAAAAATTACACATACCTACAAAATCTCTTAAACTCTAACATATCTAGCTAAATGTAAAATAGTTGTTTTTTTTTGTAAATGCCACGCACATTTAATCGCAATTGAAATTAGACATCTATACTATTATAATAAAGCGTAAACACACACTTCTTTGTTGCCTAAGATGTCAGCAATTACAGCATATTTTTGGATAACTCTTTTTTTTAATAAAAACCCCTACACTTACGTCACGCTATGGACTATAT
This sequence comes from Papilio polytes, assembly GCF_000836215.1. Classification (NCBI taxonomy): domain Eukaryota; kingdom Metazoa; phylum Arthropoda; class Insecta; order Lepidoptera; family Papilionidae; genus Papilio; species Papilio polytes. Next base: position 4,997,480 of record NW_013525513.1, read on the forward strand.
ATTTTCACGCCGTTAAACTTAGGGGTAAATATTTTGGATAAAAACCTTAATGTAGGAAAGAGACCATAAGTTATTGCCAACATCAAGGAAGCAAGGTTGCCATTTTTTGTCATCATGTCATGTCATTTTGACATTTGCAATTGATAATTTGACAAATGTGAACAATAAAATGAAAATTTTATAATTTTATGCGAATGAAGTCGCATGGGAACAGCTAGTAATAAATAAAAGAGACCTATTTATCGTTTTTGATAAGCACAATTTGTAAGACTGAAAGTAAATAAGGAAGTTGCCTCTAAGAACTGTATACAACTTCAAATCAATTCTAATTTATGCTTCACAACGTGCTTTAGACATTTCTACTCTTTAAGGAGCGTCTGCATATTTGTACACTTCGTAACGACATTTGATTTCAATTTATTGCTTTAAGCTTTTTGCTTTTACTCAGATTTGTTACATAAATGCAATTACATGTTCCGTTCCAAAAGTGATGTTCACTAAATTATGATGAGTATTAAATAATGCAACATTCATTTGTATTCTGAGAAAGTGTCTGACCATACGTAACGTATTTGAACGGAATCCACTAAAATAACCTCAAAAGTCATCGCTAAATTGCATTACAAATAAACTCACCTTAAATTTACATAAAACACATCACAATGTAACTTAACGATAGATTTAAATTATTCTACGTAATACGTATTTTAACAACATTTATCCTAATGAAATGAAGAAATATTGTAAACACAAAACAACAGTTGCGGTTTGTAGTGCCTTTTTAAAATAGTCACAACCAAGATTTGCATAAAATGAAATACCATTAAACTAAAAATATTAAAAATGTGAAAGTTTTGATGGATGGATGGATGTTTGTTAGAGTTTGTAGCCTAAACTACTGAACGCATTTCAATGGAATTTGGCACAAATGTAGTCCTCTACATCTACCATAAACTATCGTTAGGCTGGAAGAATACATAGGCTGGGGCAAAAGCTAATTTAAGATATAAAAATTCCATCGTTTTCATAATTATATAAAACTATCGGTATCATATTATCAGGAAGAAGAAATCTAAACCGGAATTGATATTACCGGTGTTTCTACGTATGATACGGGCAGGGCGTGACCGATGCTATAGAAAGTGGACGAAGCACGTATCTCAACTCGATTTGTTGTGTGAATTTCTATAATATGTCAACAAAAGTGGTCGTGTCCGTTAGTCTGACGGTAACGGTACTGAATTATGTCTCACATTACGACCAAGAATCAATTGATCGATGATTATTTGTTTTTTGTCTTCGCAATTTTTAATACCATTTTTAATGTAATTTTTTTGATAAATTATAGTAATTTTATATTTTACATCAAAACATTGTGCTAAGTGAAGTTTTTTTTGGATAAATAAGTCCAAATTTCCTGACTTATTGTTTCGATCATAATTAAGAAATGAAAAGCTATATTATCGATAACAGAAGCATTTTAATTTAATATAGTCTAATATTTGCGAGCCACACAAAATCACATCAATTTTAAATATTCTAAAGTTTTCAATGGATAGTTAAGGCATCATCACCGTTTTATTTTTGTCCTCAAACAATTTAAACGCCATTCTTCATGGTTTTTTTCCAGTTACAGTACTGTACCTAATAGTGTGCAGAACAAACGACGTCCGAGAGAATCCGTTAGAAGCACCTGACCGTACCGGATAACTCCGACACATGCCACCTCGGACAGTTATGATGACATACTTGATAACCTTAAAGGGCTACACCTATAATGCCGATAAATAAAGCACAATAAATATTTATAATAAAACATTGCTCTTAACCGTTTATATTTAATTTATTTTCTTGCAATATTGATTTAATATTGGCGATAAATGTTTAAATTCAAATCATTATTACAACTCAATTCTTAAAAAATCCGTGTAACATAATTATTTAGTTTGCTAATATTTCAAGATAGTTTAGTTTAAAAATGTACTATGTCGTTAAAACAATTAGGTCATTTATAATTTACAGGTATTGCACAAATCAATCATAACATAATAAATTCAACATAACACATATTGTATGTTTTTTTTTGCCGCGCTCAAAACCAGTCCAGTATTACAGTAAAAGATTAAGCGAAAGGATTTGAAAGTGAACGTGAATTGCCTAATGTAACTTGCGAGATCGCGGCATTGTTGATGGGATGTTACATTACTTACGTCAGATTGGGTCAGCTCGTGACGCACGAAATGTACGCATGCGGTCAAATAAATCACTTATCCTTTCAGATAAGAATTAGATAATCTTCAGATGACAGAGATAAATTCAAGTAATGAAAAAAGAGCCGGGACAGCCTTGCTTGAAGTACGTGTTTTTATTTTATACCCAACATTGATATGACAAATCGAGAACAGAGTTAATCTTCTGCTCACAGTACCAATTAAAGTGCACTGCCTTTGTATTAGTGACATAAATGTGCAAAGAAAACGTCAACATAGAATGTCATTTTTTAACATATGTAATAATTAAGAGCTCACAAGTGTCCAAAAGTGAAGGGCATTTGGATTTCTAAAGACGCGATTAGCAGCAAGAAAGAGAGTGTTTACATTCGCATTCATTACCAATGAAGAGTTTACGTAAATAACATTTAAAAATGACGTGTGTTTTGTAATCTTAGTTGGTATTATGCTACACGAAAACCATTTAAAACATAACGAGCGTCGAAACAAGTGAGCTATTAAAACAACGACCGACGTTGAATAGAGATGGAGAAATGTTAAGTGTGCCGCGAGACTGTGTCAAGTTTACTGACGAGACAAACAGTTCGCTTTGTGCTCGTGATTTATGTTTTCATTCACTCAAAGGAATACATTGTTCTGTCTAAAATATATAACACTGGCTTTTGCCGCATCTCCATTCGCGTGATATTAATAAAAACAAAAGCAAGTAGCCTATGTGTTTTTCCAGACTATCTTCTACATCTATGCCAAATTTCATCCAGTTCCGTTCAGCCTTTGAGGCTACAAATTCTGACACACATACATTCATCCATCCAAACTTTCACATTCATAACGTTAATAAGATATACGGCATGTTAACTATTTTTACATGTTGAAATAAGTTCCTGCTATTATCAAAACATTAGTAGTTAAAAATAATTTGTGTCTAAAATATCCATTAAAATGTATTAGTGATAAATTAACAGTTAATTTATTAAGATTTATCTGTATTCATGCTGAGAGGACTGCTGTTAAACTCTGTTTACACCTGTCACAATTTACATTTCTGTGAATATTATTATAATTATTAATTAAAAAATGCTAAGTACTTGAACCGTTAGCTTCTTATAAGCACAAGTTGGTAGTTAATAGCTATGTCGTTGTTTCAATCGATTAGATGCTCATCCCTTGTATTTGTTTATACTTACAAGTTTCCTTTGAGAAGATTAAGGCTGTAGTCGTAGGCTGAGGAACGACCAGGGCCGGTGAGGTAAAGGGCGCAGCCATCGTCGGCAGGGATGTTCAGTGGCGCCAAGGCGGCGGCGTATGTGCCCCACAGCGCTAATATTAGCGCCCTGAAATAATACAACTTGTTAATGATACATGAAAATGTATTGCAACATATGGAAGTTTCAATATAACTATGACTGGTTACTAGAATGAGGTACCATAATGAAAGATAACCTTATTTTTTTATTTAAATTAACGGCATGTCTTAGTGACCAACTATTGACTCTAAGTGCAGCAGCGACGGTGACTTTATTTATAGTATTCTAAATTTAAAAATTCTGTATGGTGTATTACAAAACAAAAAAACTACAACTACCTACTGCATATAATAAAAAGTGATTGATTTAAAGATACTTAATTTCATTATAAATACGAGTATATACCTGCATAAAATACAATAAATCAATATTTGATTGCAGTAATTGCCTTGATTGGGTTTTGTTGTTTGCATTTCGTCACTGTTAGGCCAAATTAAATTATGAAATCTTCATAAACAAATATAAATGTTGAGAAAAAGGGCATGTATTTTTTACAACTATTACAACTTTAACTGGCCTCAAAATAATCTAGAACTCTTTTACATTGAGCGTTAAAAAGCTTTTAAAACATTTATCTTTTAAAGAGGTCGTCGATAAATATTCAATTTATTCAACGACTGACCGAACCCGTACGGTACATATCCGTTCGGTATATTCTACGATAACTTACGTAGAATATTGTCACGAATAAATATTTGTATGAAACCACGTAATTATATACAGCACGCCGTACAATCACCGAATGTAGGACGAATGTAACGAAAACCATCGTGACCACATAAAGTACTTAGAGTGTATGATTTGAAGCATATCTGACAAATAGAACTTTATAAACGCGGTTAATAATTTGTACAAAAATAACCTCAGATGAATTTCAGTCGTTTTAGCATAGACATTACAATAGTAAAATACGAGCCATTCACAGTGAATTCACAGTGGTAGAGCCCGCTTTAACATCATCGCACGAATGGGCCGGCTCGCTTTACGCATGACCACACTGAAGACAGACGTGAAGTGGAAGCAATTCCGCGTTTCGTCTGATGAGTGTGGAGGCCTAATTTTAGTCCCTTTCCCTTTCCACCCTTTGTTTAAGAGAAAAGGATGGGAAGGAAAAGTGGATTTGACAATGGAGGAGACGTATAGTAAGGGAAATATCCTCTTTAAGTGCGTCTCCTCCTCCTTCAATTAAGGGTAGGCAACGCATCTGCAATTGTGGATGTTTATGGGCAGTGGTCTCTTTCCATTTCGGTAGCCGCTAGCTCGTTTCCACCTTATATTACAAAAAGAAAAACGAGATATAACTTTGTTAGATTACAGTTTTACAAGCATGTCAATAAGAGGTCACCGATTTAAATAATGGCTTTGTCGCTGATTTCAATTTGTGTTTGACAAATAACAGTAATTATATTCTCGGAATCAATGACTGCGCATTTACATAAAGACGGTAAAAGCTAAGTGAATAGATGTACTCACGAACTAACGGTGCAAAAACATCACGACCGTCGCAAAATGGGTTAGTCAAATTTGACAAATAGTATGACGTGATTACATTTATGGACTAAGTTTCATATATTTCTACATAACCATTTTTTTTAATCTGTTTACATTTTCATTTGTTAATATATCTACTTAAAAGTATTAATTGAAATAAATGGCAGATATTGTTCTGTTCATTGCAATTATAAGACTGATATGTTATTTTATAATTTTTTTGTAAGGAATTTAAAACAGTTTTACTTTATAAGTAAACTCACGAAGTATTTAATTAGAGTACGTCGACTTACATTACCTTTATGGTGTTGGTTTTTTGTGGTCTCGTGTACATTTGTACCTTATACGAAATCTTTACGGATTCGTTACTGTATACGTGATTGAGATATAACATTTTAGTTCAAACCCGAATTGAATTTTAAGATTAACCTTAATTTTAAATATGAAATTACATGATTTTTTTTAATTTTATGTTTACATTATCGTATTTTAATGATTTTATTTTTATTTTGAACAATTTTCAGTGAATGTTTTAGTTATTTTTAAGTACCATAATACAATCGTTATAATAAGGGAAAAAACGATAATTTCGATGTTTTCCGTTTTCATTAAAAAGACAGAAGAATAGTGTACATTACTTTTACATTTTTATTCTAATCAGATTAGATCAGAATAATATTTTGTGTTGAGTGGTATGTACTCATACTATACATATATTAAAGAACAGCCTTAGACGCTAATTGCCTAATGCCAAATATCATTACAACTATATCCTCGGCAGTTGAGGTTTCGGCTGTCAATTCGAATTGAGACTGAACAAGTGAATGGAAGAACTAACAAGGCCTTGGTCACTTCGTTACTCATTTATGATATTTTACTAAGTATGACGTCAGCATATCTTTATGGTATCATTTAGAAGTTATTGTTGGAAAGGTACTTACACTTTTGTTCCACTGATATAATCAAATGTCACGTCGACAGAAGAGTATTTAATTTCTAAATCATTTATTTTACACTTTAGTCCATAAGGACTACTAAAATAGAGACTAATCTTTTGTATGCTTTAGTTGTAAAACCTTAAATACGTGATTACGTAATCGAAACAGGTCTAAATAAAAAGTGAGTTTACTTCAGTGAAAGGAGAGATCCCGTCTGGCGAGATCGTGGACTATCACTCACGTTGTCGGGCTATTAATGGGAACCTTCTAAACTGCATTGCCTTTGCACGCCGTTTCTCTGAGTCGACTGTGATGTACTATTCACTGTACGGTTAGAAAATAAACGTATTTATTAGATTATGATAAATTATTCGTAAGTACAAAATCCTACCTAAAAAAACGAAAATATTTTAAGCAATCTTTATATTTTGTTAAAGGTTATAGAAGCGTTTACTAAACTGAACTAAATATAAATTTGAATTACGTCGAAAGTAAAACTCTGTAATAATGCTCATATAGGTCAAGTCTATTAAAAAATGTATTTTTACAATTATATAAAACAAGCTGTGATATCTAAATGAACTACATTTCCTTGAGAAGTGAACTGATGTATAAATTACGAGTGTATTGATATGAACGAAATCAGAGTAAGGTAATCAACATCGGTACACGACCACTAAAATAATTAACGCCTTTAGTACACTACCACAAAAGCGAACAGGGACCGAAAAGTAAACCAAAAAACATGAAAATAATGCAATAATGCATAAGCATATCTTTAAGGGGTAAAAGTGGATTATTTCAAACTTGCGCCTAATAAAAACTTTACAATTTTCTTCACAGATATTTTGAATAGGCTACGGGGATGCTATCGCATGTAATAGCCCCCCCGCCTTTACCAGGCAACAAACCAGTAGTCGTATAAAAATTATGTTCGCTTCGGTATTGGTTCGCTTTGGTGGCAGTGTGCTAAAGCTTTTAACCTTTTAATATTTCGTGCATTCACAAATTACTTAAACAGTAATCTTAACAGGATGTACGTAATAAATGTTTAGTGTACCTTCAGTTATTGATTTCCGTTAGACGTGAACGTTAAGTACTCTGCGACCTCGCTAAAGTAAATGCCATCGTTAATATGTTTTTTGTCCTTTCACTCTTCACTTAAAACCGACCCTAATTGTTTATTGAGATTACTTCAGTAGGAAATATTTAATTGAAAATACAAGCTATATGGATAGATTATTCAACACGCTAAGAACCTAACTAAATAACAATAATAATAATGATTATTATTATATTTTAGAAACCGCACGCATAGTGAGGA
>NW_013525513.1:5004815-5025377 GCF_000836215.1 Papilio polytes
TTTATTTTTATATTCTTGTAAAATGTATTATATAGAGAATAAGAAATAAAGATATATGGAATTAACTATAATAATTAGAACCCTTAGGTATTTATTGATGTTTCATAAAACAAAACAAAAAAACAACTGAACTTAAATCTGATTGTTTCACACGTCGAAAACACTAGGAACATAGCTTTAGTTAAACCGTTGGTTTTAAAAAATAATTGCATTTTTATTTTAAAATCACGTAAGTTGAGTAAGTGACGAATTTATAGCGTTACCAATAGAACTAGTTGTCGATTTCACCATATGGAGTACTTTATCGACCTACAGCGCTATCTATTGAACGGTGTATGTAATTAAAATACCTTACAAGACTTTTTATCATCGATCACCTGAGCTCACACTGACCAGTTTTTACTCAACACTTCAACTTTGTATTTGGATCTTGTGTCGCATTATTGACACGAATACTAAGAAAACAATTTGGATTATCACGGTTAACTCTATCTGTATGTTTTCCATACATTTTGAGGTTACATAAACCTTATATAGATCGTAAAATACACTTAAAAATTATTTAGTTAAAAAAAAATAAGCCAGCTGATTATTGGTTAAGTCATTCCTATAATAGAATGAAAATACAAAATTTGCACACATGTGTTATTTTACGCGCGAAAACATTTGTCAGTCGAAAAACTACTTCCAAAAAACTATTTGCTTTAAAACATTATTAACATAAATACGAATAAAATTACAATAAATTTTGTAAATTTAACAACTTTAGGCAATTGAGAGTATCATTTTTATCTGATGTTTTCGTAATTGTTAATTACTGTAGACGTTACCGGTACATCTGAACAATTGCGTTACGTGGCCGTAACAGATGAAAGTCAAATAAACCGAATGGATTCGAATCGTGGTTCACGCTTGAGCTATGTTATATTACAATAAATGGGAACGTTTTTATAAGCTAACGATAAACGATAAGTGACCTAAATATATAATAGTAAACAGAAATTATTTAATAAAAACATTGTTAAAAAAACTTTGTATATGTCTATTGAAACAAGCCCTAATATAAAAAAGTAAAGATAGACTTTAACTTCTACTTATATTGCAGTTAAAGTTAAGATTACATATAGCATGTTTTAAGTAAGTCCAGGCTGTTATCGTGAGAGTTTCTGTTGTTTAAAATATACAAGTGTTTTATTTTAATGTCACAAAAAATGAAAGCATCCATTTCCTTGATCTCTTACGCAAGCTTAAAATTTGGTGATGCGCCATCTTATGTCATCAACGACTTCCTTAGTGCAATACAATTTACAATTCAATCTTTAATAACATTATTTACAATCTTTTATTATTTTTGGAAAGCAATTGTTGTATGTAATATCAATAAAATTAGCTATAGACCAATGCCTTTGTAAAGAGAGTTAGCGATGTGCAGAAAGAGAAGAAATTATAATCAATTAAAAGTAATTTAACAACTCAAAAACTATAATGTAATAAATTGTTAAGTAACTCTGATACAAAATATGACTGTACATTCAAAAGTTTTTATCTAAATAACTACGATAAACATGGTCTTTTGTCATAATATAATCGTATATCAATATTACACTCGGTGCAATTAAAGTGGAACATTCCGCTTAAATTTTATCAAGTAAAATACAGACATAAATTTGTATTTAATTGGACAGCATTATAAATATTACATTACACAATTTAGTTGCGATAAAGCAATTAATATTTAAGTCTTGTAATAAGAAGCTATGTATGGAGACGGTTGCCTTTTCTAAATGCAGCTTCGCATAATGTACCTCACTAAATGGGGCTGCAACTTTTTTTAATACTAACTAAACGCCTAAGAAACATCGATAGAATTTAAGTTTAGTCTTCTCAAACTAGTATGTGCTGAACTATAATGTTTATTTATAAAATGATGCCTGATTAATATCATATTTTAGGTCCGATAGTTAATATTAATCAAACATGTTAGATATAAAAGTATTGTAAAAAGAATTAATTGCGATGAACTCACCCCATATATTTTTGAAATTACAATGTAGCTAATAGTCATAAATACTCTTTACCTATGAAATGTATTTGACATTTTTTCTAATGATTTTCAAACCGGCATTGAAAAAAGTATTCTTACTAATATTATAAATGCGAAATTTTGAATGGATGGATATTTGTAAGAGTTTGTAGCCAAAATGCTTAAAGGACCTCGATGAAATTTAGCACAGAACCCAGAACTTACTAAGTGTTTTTTAAACCGCGCAGAAAGACTCGTGGAAAAAAGCCAGTGTTATGTAAAAAAAGTTTTAAAAATTAAGCCAACACACACGCATAACAATAAAATAAATTTGAAAGTGAAAAAATCATGGCTTCTAAAAATAACTAAATGGAGGTGAAATTGGGTGATCGTGTATAATGAGATGCATCACGACTCAATAAAAGAATGTTGCGTAGATATTCTCTACCACCCACACTGTTTAGGAATCCGGCATTTCCATAATATTAAAATTATATCGTTCCATATTTTATATGACAAATCTTATTACTGTTTAAAATTTATTTCGGACAACTAAGTAACAACTTTTACAAACAGTATTGATTTTATGATAAAAATATATCGTTTTGTAATATGAACTTTAAGTTACAAACTTCGAAGGTAATGCTGCACTTAAGGTAAAAGTTTCTGTAAAAGTGAAAGCAGTTTTGATATATAGTTTTATTTACAAAGAATACCGGCCGATACGATCAGATAAGTTAACAAGGACCAATTAACTGTTCTTATTGTTTAAAATAATTATTTAAGCGAGCGCGAGTACAAGTTGTCCTAGTAGAAATGTTATACAGATATATTTCCAACAATAAATATAATTCACTTATAAAGTTCTAAAATATCTTAATAACTATGGTATTCATATTGTATTGCCTTAAAATGAATATGCATGGCCCGCATTTTTATACATTAAGCACAAAATTTTGCCGTTAATTTAAAAATAAACACTAGTGTTTGCCTGTATTTATTGGGCAGATAATTTTTCCAACCATATATTCACCATTACACAACAGTACAATACAATTATACTGGTAATAAATAAGTTAAACCATCACTACGATAATCGTTGTAGACATTCGTAGCGCTACAGTTTTACTGTCGCTACAAAAGACATCAACGCGTAACCTAATATTGAAAAGAAATAAAAAATTTAATTTTCTGGCTGTAATCTATGTAAAGACTAGTGTTTATTTCATTTTCTATAAATTTTAAAATACCTTGCAAACATCTTAACACAGTTCCAGCTCACAGTGCACTTGCTAACCACTGAAACACTGAAATCGAAACACTTCACAAAATATTTAGTTCGTTGTTTTATTTATTGATATCATCATTTATTCGGAATGATATTGTGTGCGCGTGCGGCCGGTGCTGCGTCGGCACTCGTACTAACGCTGTTTGTAGCGTCGAGCGCGTTGAAGCCTGCGCCATGAAAGTTTAGCACGTGATGCGCCCCAACCACCGAGCATTAGCTGTAGCCTTCATTGCACATTTTTCCTACCCTACTGTATCTGTGCTGGTTTCATGGCTATTCACTTTGTAGTGGTATGCTACAAGATGATGAAACTATTGAAGTAAAGTACATGGCGATACGAATCGCTGTTGTGCGAAATTTCATCGTTTATCTCTCGGCAATGTGAATCTTATAGCTAATTAATAATATAAATGCAAAAGTTTAGAAGGATGGATAGATAGATGTTTTAGAGTTTTTAGCCTAAAGAGCTGAACAGATCTCGATGAAATTTAGCATAAATGTAGAGCATAGTCTGGAAGAACACATAGGCTAGTTTTATCTGATACTTAAAAATCTGCAGTTCTCAATGTGTGTATATTTTATTAAAATAATTCTGTACAATCAAACAGTTCCCAAAAACCTAATTTTCGTAAAAAATATTATTATCCCGATCCTGTATGTGAGGTATTAGCGTATTGCGATGTTGCAATATGCGTTTTTGCGCCAAAAACTCCAATTTTATTTTATTCAAATAAATGCGGCATGCAACACTCGTATTTTTCGTAACTGCAGATGCAATACTGAAGGTTTTTATGCAAGTTACATCCCAATCGACCGTCGGCCCGTTCTAAACGAAGTTGATTTTTTAAACTGTTGCCAAATTTAATACGGGTCGTCGATATTGGTAATCGATCAATTATTTTGGTCACTTCCTTGTTTACAATTGTTATGAGCAAATAATTGCATAACTGTATTGTAGCTAACTTTGTTTTTAAGATATATGTATGTTTACAATGGCATATAAGTAGTGACTCTTCTGTAATTTTTAAATTAAAAAGAAATTACGCTGTAAGATCCTAACCATCATCATCATTATTATGGATTCTAATATTCTGTGTATTTTAGTATTTAATATTTTAAATATTGACAAAAAAAATTTAGTTTACAGTATACATACAAAATGAGTGGTATGAAAATTTTTAAAGAATAAGCGAAATTTATTTTATTAACGTCGAAAATTATTCAATTTATGAATATTGTTATAAACATCTTCCGATTCTAAACTCGCTAATAGAATAAAGATAATCCGTTTAGTTAACCGACTTGTGAGTAGCAATAAATATTGATTTGTTATGCAAAAGCTTTTATCTATAATGGCCATATGTTATTAAACAGTTTGTATCAAAGATTTCTCTGTTATGTATGCGAAATATGCCTTTCACAAGCTCATCACGTGCTCTGCCCTCTCTAATCCGTAGCGTCGCGGTGGGGTCAAGTCGGTGCGACCGCGCTTTGTTACCATTTCTACAGTATTGCACAAAACATTCGCATGTTTGTGTGAAGAATTTACAACCCATAATAACGTAAATTCGATACTCCGATGAACGAATTGTTATACATATTTTATGAAAACGACGTAACTACTAATTCTGAGTCGCGATCAATAGTGTAACATCCAAATATTGGAGCGAATATTAAACCTATGACTTCGTATGCGCTGCTTACAATTACAGTGGTGAAAATTTCAATGGATTTTGGAATTAATACGTACCCTTGATACGTCGTTGTTACATATTTAAAATAGTATTTCACATAATGGCCACACATTGCATGTAAGTAGCTTCGTTACAGAGCTAATTGTTACAAAATTATAAAATGAAGGATTTAAATAAATAATCATCTAAAAAATTTTACTTAGGGTTTTTTGCATTTGTGCCATTTTCTACTACGATGATGACAATGGCTAAAATTGCTTCTCTACGATGTTTGGACATCACAGAAAAATAAAACATTTTGATTGTCTTATTTACAAATAGTTTCGTATTTATTGGAGCGCGACAGATTGCTGTTATTAAGCTTACAAATATTTCGTTGTATTGAATTTATTACCGAAACTCGTGTTTTAGAACCATTGTTAGTGATTCACTGAACCGATGCTTCTGACTTAAGCAGTATTAAAACCTTTTCGAAAAACATTATAACCGTATAATGCTTACTCGGAGTTTTTAATTGATCAATAAAGGAGTCCCTTAGTTAATTAAACGTGAGAAATTGTTACTAAGTGCTTTAATGTCTCTGGGTGCGTTGGTTAAAGTGTTAAGAGATATATTTCGTTACCAACTGGATCTGAAAACCTAACATATAGTTGTATATATCCGATAATTCGACATAGCTGTCAGTATATGGTATTGACACGATCAAGATTGACAGGATGTTGAGAAATACCGGCGTTTGAACGTTTTAGTAAAACGATTTTTATAGATTACGTGAAGAAACTATATCGCGCAGTAACACTTTAAAGTATGTACTGTTTATATGTAAAACGTTAAAAAATCTGTATTTACAGAAACTTTCATTAATAAAAATAATCTTAAGAATTTAAAAACTATATTTAAAAAAAGAACTTAGAAAGATCAATGTTACAAGAAATGATAGAAATAAATAACGTATAAGCACAATATCATATTGTTAAAACTTTAATGTTTACAAACTTTATTAAAACGAAATAGATTGAATATAAGTAGTAAAAAAAAATATAACCAGTTACCACATTAATTCACAATATTACAATTAACATGTCGTAATGTCAGGTACGTGGCACGTATGTGACGCATCTTATCCTCAGCACTTGAACGAATTACTGACATTCTTGTCGGAGCCGCGTAAGGCATTACCACACCGCGTGGGAAACATCATTGTCAAGTGGATAGTCGTTCTGCATCCGTACATGTCGAACAATGTCGGAAAAAGGCCACGAATAGACGGAGGCAAGACAGTTTTTATTACATCACTTTGTTAATTGTATTGGAAACAATTGATACCATTTTTTACTAATTACTGTGTTTTGAATATCGATTATATTGTAGAAGTTTAATTTTCAATTTAACCTAGATTTGTTTGTATTGAAATCTTAACTAAAAAAATTACTAATAACAAAGATTAAAGGTAAATATTAATAATAATATTAACTACTACTACTACTATTCAGCCATATGACGCCCATTGCTGGGCATAGGCATCCCCCAACGATCGCCACGATGAGCGGTCCTGTGCCTCCCGCATCCAGGATATTCCCGCAACCTTGATCAGATCATCGGTCCATCTTGCGGGAGGCCTACCCACGCTGCGTCGACCTGTTAATAATGATAATAAAGTAAAAAAAAAAACCTCCAAAGAAGAGAAATCGTATTATAACATTACATACTAAAAATTTGTTATTAAAATATAAAACTAACAAAGTATTTCCTTTATTACTTTAATTGTATAACTTAAGATTAATTAGCTTAAGTTACATTGTTAACTTTCAAATGCCAACCTTCATCTTTGAAAATGTATTTCAAGATCAGAAAGTTTTTGGGTTAATTGATTGTTTGAAATATTTTATTACATTTGCTAAGTAACAAATATAGAACAATTTTTACAGCGGTAGTGCCCGCTTTAACATCTTAGCACTGCAGGGCCGGCACGCCTGGTGTAATACCACGACCACACAGAAGACAGGCGTGAAATGAAAGCAATTCCGTGTTTCGTCCGATGAGTGTGGTGCCCGAGGCCTAATATAAGTACTTTTCTCTGTACCACCCTTTTCTTATAAGGAGAGGATAGGAACGGGAAATGGATTTGACGGTGGAGGAGATGCATAGGAAGAGGAAATATCCTCTTTATGTGCGTCTTCTCCTCCGTCGGATAAGGGTAGGCAACGCATCTGCAATTGCGGATGTCTATGGGCAGTGGTTTGCTTCGCCGTTGTGACGGATTCAGGTGGCCGCTTGCACGTTTGCTACCTTATGTGATAAAAAAAAACAATGTAATTCAACATACATATGAAACCTGTACAGCATTCAACGGATAAAGTTTTATTCTGCTTATAAAAAAAACGTCTTATTAACATTAAAACGTCTACAGTAAAAAGAAAAAAAAATCACAACTTAATTAATTATTTCCAATTTTCTTTACAATACTTTGTGAATTTAAAATTATGTTTTAAGTACTACGAGGTATAAATTTAAGTTATGGCACGAGATCATCTATTGATCATAAAGAACGAAATACGAACAATAACTTGAAACTTTCAAAATCCACTAATTAAAGTACGCACGATCACGATTTAAGAATGTATTTACGAATCCGTGATGTGAATTACTGTACATCTGAGCAGCCTTCATTGATAGCCTGTGCAATCTCATTTCAAACAACTCGCACGACCACGCCACCTATGTAGTTCGAGGTCAAATCATTAGGCTGGTTAAACTTCGATCTGTATTATCCATGTCGTAATAAGCCTCCGGGACTTAACATTAAAGCCTTCGCCAATCAGCACTTCAATGATACCGACTTGTTAATTGTGAAACCGCAAATAAACTATTAATTACATGGATAATAACCAACCTGCTGATTGCTCATTTTTCATATCGGTATTAAAATTTTACAAAGAATTAACAAACATTATTTTAAGACTAAGATATTAATTCAATAATTTTAACACAATGACATTAACACTAGAAATAATAAATAAAATATTGGCAGAACTAAATTAAAGTTAATTGTTTGATTTTAAATTTTATCTTCCAATGACAGCAAAGGACGCCCACTAATTTAATGCATGTAAACTTACTTAACAATTACGATACAATTAATGACAACTAATCATTCAAAATATAATTAATGACTTGTTAAATGTTTTGAGAAACATCTAAATGTGTTTAATATCGGGGCGCGGCTGACCTAGTTTTTAATTTAAAACCCGATCATGTACGCGTCAGCTGCCGACATTGGCATTCTCTGGCAAATGAAAGTAAAAATATTTTGTGACAAAAACTTCTGAATAACATCCGACCTTAAAAAACAACAATTTCACTCGCTTTACTTACGTGTTAAAAGATTTTATCTTAATAAATTGTTATTTACATAATATTATAAAGTTTAATGGCCACAAAGGGTACTCAGAGTGAATTTAATATGATAAATGTCGACTAAGAGATTGCTAAATTAACTTTTAGTTTACACTGTGATCGTAAGATAGTATTTAACTAAACAGTCATCAGTGCACTTAAACTGTTGACATCTAAAAAGACTAAAGAAAATTAGGTATGGTTATATGTCTTATGGGATCTATGAAGAGTGACTTTTCACCATATGAATCAATTTGCAAAGCCCGTGTACAAGTACCATAGACAACAATGGTGATACGAAAATCTTGCATAACGGCAGAAGTCTCTCGGTACTTTATAAATTGCAACGTTTCACAACTAAGATATGCTCTTACCCAAACCGATTGCGGAAAATCGTTCAATAGTATAACGGATCATTGAACTGACCTATTTGACTGACGATTTGAACATTCAATCTACAATTGTAATACTAAATTGCATCTCTTGCTAATTTATTGTCTCTCTAATATACTAATCTTTTTCTCCTGTAGATTAGATACGCATTTGAAATTTATTTGCAATTTTTCATGGATTTTATTGATTACTTAAATAGCTAATTTCCGTGTTTCTCATTCACACAAAAAGCTGTTTAACTAAAATGATGCAAAAATTGCACGCACTGTAGGGAGCATTTCTCGACATAGTTGTGTCAAAGTTTAAAAAAAAAATACCAAATAAGAGATTTCTTTAAAATCCGACAACAATGTATTAATAAATGTAAAAAAATCAAGAGAGGTTTCAGTTACTTTTGTAACAAAACTCTGTTGTATGACCTTTATGGAATTTACTCAACAAGATAGGTAATTAAAAAAATAATGTTCGTAATATTTTTAGATTGCATTTAAATATTACAAAATGTCACTTAAATAACTTCTATTATTTGGTTTTTAAAAACCTTCGTTTTCTGTTAATATTATTTTAGTATTCAACTCGGCTCGCTTTAGCTTACAAAGTGCTTTTATGAATTTTGTATAACATTATTTGTATAATACGAATGTACAAATGACGCTGCTATCGCCAAAAATGTTTGAAGGTTTTACCTTAAACTTATGTTGACATAAGTGTTTATAATTCTCGTATTCTTCTTCGAGTAAACTATTTGAATGGTGCCTAAGAGCAGATATATCAAAAGACAGATGTACTTTGTGTAGAGAATTTGTGTAGAGATATCAAATGTTTGAAGGTAGGGCTAATACTTGGTGTTTCGTAAGAGTATGCGATAGTTGCCGGTGGTCAATATTATACTTGTTATTGCGTCGATGCCTGGCATTCCGTACGTTACTGGTATTAACTATTACTAGGTCGTGTTAAATTAGTTATTTTGGAACTTAAAAAATATCGAATATGCCCACTTAAAGTTTTAGGATTTTTTTTTATTTATAAAACTGTTATGATCTGTTTTTTTTTATAGAGAGAGAGAGAGATAACAGTCATTTGCAGTTACACTTGCATATTTATAATTAAAGTAAATTCTATGTTTACGCTTTTTTATCTTATTTTAATGGTACCATTTCTTGTATAATTATGTACTTTAATTAAATATGCTATGTAATATTGGAATTTGAATATTGAAATTTTATCTAAAGTTATACATTAATATTCATACAATCTTTATTTAAAAGTGATTTGCTAATATTTTCTTATCCATGTTACTTGTTGACGTAACAAATTAGCGCGTTTATAATCACAATTATTAAAAAAATTATGACTGAAAAAAGGTATAAAAAAAATTATAATTTAGTTTAATAAAACAATGTGATAAAAAAACATACTAGTAATACTAATTGCAAATGTTTTAATTTGTATTTGTTTTTATAAGTCCATTTATAGACGTGTTTTAACACGATATATTAAATCAGTTTAAGTCCTCATTAACTCGTTATTTAAGCGCCTAGAGTTCAAATTATTAGGCGAACCATATTTGTATATCGTGATACAAGTTATGCATTGGTGTGAAACGAGACAAAAGTAGGCTGACCTTAAATGTAGCAATTTTAACGAACACCTTTATTTTACTGTTATTGTACAAATAATTGGTTACTATTTAAGTACCAGGGTTTCAAAAGCTCAAAGGTTTAAAAAAATATTATATCGTAAATAGGCTTAGCAAGTAAGCCTTTTTCGCTTATATTACAAGCTATAAAATAGTCAATTAGCTTGTGTTCGGACTCTGTATAAATTATTTGATTTTGTCTAACTGTGGCTATAAAATATAGTTTTTTTTGATATACTTTTTTATAATTCCTTCACCAAAGATTCGTCATCTATTTAACAGAAATTTTACCAGCCAGACAGCCAATTTGTGTCCAAAAAGTACCCATATATATTCATTTTACTAATATCACATATTACTTTAGGTGGATAGATGTTTATTAGAGTTTGTAGCCTAAACTGCTGAACGGATCTCGATGACAGATTAGAATATAGTCTGGAAGGTAGGCTACTTAGTTAATTTTAATTCCACGCGGACAGAGTCGCGGGTGAAAGCAAGTTAATAAACAGTAGAATATGATATAGTACATACATTACACAATAAAGCTGTACCCGCTTTATTGAAATTTTGCAATATGTAGGTGTACTGGGACTATGCAATCCTTTGTGGTCAACTTGTGTGGTGTGAAATTGTGTAAACCCTTGATCTTATTTACGCAACTAGGAAGTTAGTATAACGGGTTTACCTTACAACATAAAATACACGCATATTTAAGGAATACACTAGTAAAACTATTTTGATCATGAATTTCAACAGTAAATAGATTGTTGCTATCCCTGTTTTTACGGAGTGAAGGAATGAAACGGGAATATTGTTGTGATACATATACAAATTCTTTTAAGAAAGGATCATTAAATTATACACATGATAGTAACTATATAGTCAAATATTTTTAGTTATGTAATGTTGACTGTTTGAAGATTCTCATGTCTTGATTTACATACAGAGATTTACAAATATTTTGTAGGTTTGTCGCAACAATGTCTATTGTAATTACCAGACTACAAGAATAGCCTAATTTAGACGTCCCACATCTTTGGCGTAAGATTTTTTTTTTACTTTTAGCAATGAAATAACAATCGGCATACGCTCTGCGGAATAAAAGATTGCAAATGTATAAAATAAATTGTTAACCTAAAATATTGCAATTTCATATTTTGTTATACAATACCACAATGTATACAATTCGGTAACTACTATTGAGTCACAATCAATTTTATAATATAAAATATAAATATTTATAAAATCAAAATCACTATAAAGCCCGCTACATACGCTCAGTTATAATTAACAGTTTTAACTAAACTGTCGAAGTTACAGATGCTTAAAATTTACCCGAACTCTAATCTTACATATTTATATTATAAACTAGCTTTCGCCCGCGACTCCGTCCGCGTGGAATTAAAAAAACAAAAATGAGTAACCTATGTGTTCTTCCAGACTATGCTCTACATCTATGACAAATTTCGTCGAGATCCGATCAGCAGTTTAGGCTACAAACTCTAACAAACATCCATCCATCCATCTAAACATTCGCATTTATAATATTAGTAAGATGGTGATCCATTTTGGCAAATAGCAAATTTTTATAAAAAGTATTATTTGGATGTGCAATTTTCACTTTAGAAACTCCTGTTTTACGAGGACAAATCGTATATCGGATTCCGACGTCGTTATACAATAGTATTTAAAATAACCTAAAATAAAATAATAATTTAATCGTTACATAATGACGAAAGAACATACACTATTAATTTAATATGCATTTTATACATTTTAGCCTCGTAACATCATATTTAAATTACTACAGAAAACGTAATATTTCGTTTAACATGATATAAACTAATATGCATTTTAAAATCATATATTAAAATAGCCAATCTTTAGTATTATTTAACAATGTGAAGAAGCCATTAATAGTATTGCAATCTTAGTTGTGTGAAAAGTGGATCAAAGCAGAGCTTCAGTCATGTGACTATGAAGGTCGGAGCGGCGGACGGGGCCGGAGGCAGGCCGCCTTTCCGTTGGAATATCTATGCTAGATCATGAATTTACTATCTTTCGCCCGCAACTCCGTTCGCGTGGAATTAGAAAAAACAAAAGTAGACTATGTGTTCTTCCAGACTATCCTCTACATCTACGCCAAATTTCATCGAGATCCGTCCAACCGTTGAAGCTAAACTTTAATAAACAACCATCCATCCAAATTCGCATTTATAATATTAGTAAGAAGTAAGATAATACTACTAACCCTCTTGGATTTTCTTAAGATATTTTAGTTTTTTTAATTATCTTTAACATTTTTGATCTCAAAATTGGTCACAACTACATATACTATAAACTATAGACGTATCGTTACATAAATCTACGTTATATTCGCTATATTTAAACTGCTCGATTTATTGTCCTTTTAGTCTAACAACACTAAGTTGAACATGTCACATCCCTTGTCAACTTAATGAGCCAGGTTTCTTCACCTTGATACATCGTAATAACCATCTTCTCTGTAGGATATTTCCCAATCATTAGTCGCCGATAGTAATTTCATACGTGTCTATTCCTGCACGCGCTTGCGCAACCTAGTTATAGCAACATATAATTAAATGATAGAAATGTATGAGCATTAACGAAGTGAGATATCATCAGTACCTAGCCTTGTACCAGTTACGAGATTCAGTTGTTAGTCCCCAATCGAAAGTATATTTGTACGTTACTCGGAATCATGTTTGGTTTAATAGAATGGATATATTCTAAATTAATTTGATCCTTTAAAGAGTTGGTTAATAGGAGAAATATTTTTTTTAATACTTTACAAAAACACACCATACCGAACTTTAAAGCTACTATAGATAGTTTTCAAAAAATATGTAAATTTGTCTATCACTCACTCGATAAGTGAATAAACACTCTAGACTGACTCAATTGAATTATTATAACAAGTTGATTATAATCAATTTAAATAAAGTGATAGTTTACTTTCTATCAGTAAGATGTTACACAAACACTTGCATTTCCGTGTTCTGTGCGATGGTCCTCAATCGACTTCAGTAATTAATGTAAAAACAAAACAGCTTTAAGATCTAGTTAAAGCAGATACATTAATTACTTTCGGGCAAAAGAGGGTTCTCTACTATTTGAAGAGATTTGTCATACTGACCTCGTGGTTTAAGCTCGATCGACGTTGGCTGAGGTAGCGTTCCGTTTTCTTCCCCTTAGTAAAGGTGCAGCTGGAATTTATACAACCATTTATAGATAATCGAAATAAAATGTATGGACACTATTGAGTCCAAGGTGAAAACAGTTGCAGACACTAGACGTCCTTTCCAAAGTGCGACGCTATTTCACTACGAAGCTTCGACAAAGCACAGACTGTCGTTTGTGAAATACAAGCCATAATTGGTCTACCTCAGATTATCATATAACTGCTTTAGACTCGTACGCACTTTTGTTTTAAGATGTTTTAAATGGAGTTAAAGGCATTAGTTCAGTTGTGATGCAGTAAATGATAACAAAAGCCATGTACAAAAATAGTCAATAAGACTCTAATATCTTGCTATATCTTTCTTCCACTCTTTATAAGTAAAAATTTATTTTTTTCGTCTATGAAGTAATTCCAAACTTTAAAAAAGTAGGAAAAAATGACGAACAAGGTCGGGGGATACTAACGTGCAATAAATTTAAAGCTTGACGAAACATTACATTGCTATTTCTTAATCTCCATCAACATTAGCACAATGCATCGAAACATGTTTCGAGCATGAGTCAGTAATGCGTGTAGTGGGCGCGCCCGTTGCGGGTGCACCTTTCATAATATTAGTTTCACACCAGGACAGAACTTAGGCAGAGCAGTACGGTACTTTTTAGTACGTAGACAAATCTGATTTCATCGAAACTTACTGCCTAAACATACATATTTGACCTCAATATTAGGGATATCGCCAATCGAAGCATGCTTTGTCTAGGTGTTGGAAGTATACTCTACTACTTTACCTCAATATTCTTCCCTCGTGTGAAACTAGCCGGGTCACGATCGAACGTCATGTGGCAAGGCTGCCCAGGTTGGTCTAATTGGCCGAAACTATTAATTATCTGATAGATGAACTATTTTGGAACAATTGTCCGAAAGTATTTGGAGTTGAATGTTGGACCATTACCACACTTTTAGAACGTTTAAAGATACGTCAAAGTAGTAATTTAGAATTTGCAAGGATTTGATACAAGTTAATTATTATATTTTGAATTACATATCTATGTTGAAATAATATAAATTTTATAGCAAATTTTAATGGGGGGATCTGGGAGAAGTTTTATATTTTTTTTTAGAAAAGGTTATTAATATCTTAAAGAATATAAGTATAGTAAATGACGATCACATTTACATAGGCTTTGCGGATATTGTTTTTTTTTATGTTTAGTCTATGTTTATAGCTGAATTTTGAATATCGAAGTTTCTCTGATTAGGTATGTAATTAGTTAAATGCATTTTAAAACAGTCGGAATATTAATATGTGTCTAAAATAACTAAAACATTAACATACATTTACATGTCACATGACAAAAGTATTTTATAGTGGCGCTAATGAACGCAGCGTTTGACCTCAGAATGGAAAATTCTGAAGTTATCGAAGTATCTTTCAATATTAAACCTTTAAACCTATACTGTAAATGTTGAACCGCGCTACAAATTGAATTATTTAAAATATCGTAGCTCATTATTATAAAATATTTATAAAACAGCATTCATACATCCGGGGTCGGCATCGATTAGTTTCGAGTATATCAGGAACCCTTCTTCTGAAAGTTCTTGATGTAGGGCTGGTATTTCGCTATCATTATCCCTCTTTCTCTGGCTTATTTATAACATAGATTATTAGATTGGATATATTGTAGGATTGCTGATATAAAATTATAAAAATATCACCACGTCATTGTGAGCGTGTTTTAGGAACATTTCCGATATCGCCTACGTAAGATGTTTTACATATTTGTAATGTTAAACAGCTACAATAGAAAGTAAACTGGTTACGTAAATCATAATATTGGTATTTATCAGCTAGAGCTTTGATTAAAAAACTCTCTGTGAAAATTCAACGTATAATAATTAAAGGAATTCTTTCAAACGTTTACATAAGATGTTGTGAATCGTGAAGATTATTTTTAGGTTGTAAAAATGTTATGGAAAAGTTTAAGTTGTAAAACTGTTATGTAAAGTCTCTGGTAATTGAATAATAAATTTTTCTTATGAATAATCATACTACGCACTTTGTATCTTATTTATCATACTCCATACTAATATTATAAATGCAAAAGTTTAGATGGATGGATGGGTGGATGTTTTTTAGAGTTTGTAGCCTAAACGGCTAAACGAATTTCGATGAAATTTGGTATAAATGTAGAGGATAGTCTGGAAGAACACATAAGATAACTCAATTTTGTTTTTTTAATTCCACGCGGACGAAGTCGCGGGCGAAAGCTAGTAGTTTATAGTTTTTTAAATGAATAAACTAGGTTCATAAACTTTAAGCCCGCTACATTTTTAACTGTACGCGTGAAGTATATAGTGAAAACTTACAAGTGTTGGCAATATTTTAACGGTCAGATAAAAAGTTGCTTTTTAAACATTAACCAATAATGTTTGGCTTTCTACCACAGTACCAAAATGTTATACTTTTGTATCGTAATTCGTAAATACCGTTTTCTCTCGACATAAATCAAAGTTAACTATTAATAAATCACTTTTTCTCGATTTCTTAATTGCCTAATTGATTGCTCTCAGATTATTAATGAAACGTAAACTTGTTATCGTAGGAAAGCAATTCGTCGTTCAATTTCATCTCATTAATTACGTTGAAGATAACTTTCGACATGTTAATGTTAACACATTTGTCAGAATTACTATCAAAATTAAATGGTCAATAATGGTCCTTAGTGTAGAAGAAATCAACAGGCAGGCCGGGGTCGCGGACGTAAGCGTAAGCGTGCCCGCAACCCTGGCTTAAGGCGTTGGAGGAACCGAGGGGTTTAGTGGGTATGCCCCCCCTATTGGGCAGAGTCCCACATAACTACCGCGTCCCCCTGGGCGCGGAGTATGCGTAAGATGCATTCCTCTCGAGCAAAAAAAGGAGAAATCAAAAGTAAGGGACGTTTAAGTAAACATTAAAGGAGTCAGAGAACCTTAGTTGTTTGTAACTATATATTATTGACTAAACGTAACGTACTACGACAGTATAGTTCACAAGTTCAAAACCCTATTATCTTAATCGAAGTTCCTAAATCCTGGTCAAGCATATAAAAAATCTAACATACTCGTATGGGATCTAATCGCTTTCTTTATTAGATTACTTGGTATTAATATTTAATAAATAGTTACATATTTTTCCGTAGCTTGGTGAGTTTTTTAAATTCCTGATCAGACTATAAATATCTTTCATTCTCTTTAAGGGAATATTGTTTCACCTAACCTTGTTCCATTCATGTTACAAGACAAAGACAAATTTTAAATATCAAGATAATGATCTTAAAGCCCTAATCTTTCGTAATACTTAGGCGCAAGCCGCAAGTTCGTGGGTCGGCTGACAGATGGGCGATTGCAAGTCCCGATAAACTGAAATGGTGAATGGATACGTGATCAAGTTAACGCGAACAATAAGTGCTTTGTGCTTACATAACCTACCACAACATGCAAAGATTATAGAAATAAGCAATCACAATTTATTCTAATCCTAAGAGTAAATATTTAGTTATGACCATGATTGTCGTGTCTGTAAACTACGAAAGTCTATGTAATGAAATATGAAAATGTATGTGTAACGTTTTGTTCTTTATATTGTGAATAAAAAAAAAACTTATCTCTATTGAATACACTGTTGTGTGCATTGTAGATTTGTAGAGTAACTTATAAAAAACGTCATCTTGTTTTTGTAAAAAACATCGTTTTATTATGCTTAAAATTTTTATGACTATGATATTTTGTTATTTGTAAATGTCTATTTTATTATCTAATTTCTCACGCTGTGTAAAGAATGAACGAACATATAAAATTAACTTTCTTTAAAATTAATCTCCCACAATTGTTTAAACAATGCAGATACTAAGTTGAAAAAACTATAATTTAAACGCGTTCACACTTTTATCTGATTGTTCGATGGCTGATATAAAAAAGTTATTATAATTCATATTATGTAAAGTTATTCCATATCTTCGGTGCACTTGTTTGGTGAATTATAACATTGAAATTTCATCAAACATTAGGTCACAAAACTTTTAAAGTATCGTTGTTTACCTTGATATTTTGCTGCGATCTTCGTAAAAATGATTCTGGTATAAGTAACTCTAAGACCGCGCGCACAATTTTGACTAAACTATCCTATTACTATAGTGCGATTGTCCATTGTTTCGCAGCTAATCCAACTTTATAATTGTACAACTAAAAACCTAGTATTGGAATCAAAGCGATACAAAACATTTGTGCGATAGTTTAGTCAAAGGTGTACGAGCTCTTAAGTAACATGTTGGGGAATAGTAAAGATTACTGCAGAGTATTGACCCATCGCTGTAACATCTTAAGTTATAATGGTCAACTCGATCGGGCGTGAAATTATTATTACGAATTCCGTTGCGAAACTGTACACCTCACTAACCTATTGGTTTTCAATAACCGCTAATATTAAACCAAGCAATGATAGCACTGTTTATTAACTTGATGGAACGTTACAAGTTCTGGATAAGGCCGGTACTCATGTCATGAATAACCTCTATAATCTATACTAATATAATAAAGCGTAAACGCACACTTTTTTGTTGCCTAAAATGTCAGCAATCACAGCATATTTTCGAATAACTCTTTTTTTAATAAAAAGCCCTACACTTACGTCAGGTTTTAGGCTATATATTTTCACGCCGTTAAACTTAAGGGTAAATATTTTGGATAAAAACCCTAATGTGGAAAAGAGACCATAAGTTGTTGCCAACATCAAGGAAGCAAGGTTGTCATCGTGTTATGTCATTTTGACATTTGTAATTGATAATTTGACAAATGTAATCAATAAAATGATTTTTTTATAATTTTATGCGGATTCGCAAGGGAACAGCCAGTCGTTGAATAAAAATCAAAGTTAGTATGCGCAGGCGCCATTATACTTGCGGTCTTTGGAAAATGTTCGGTTAAACCAAATTGAAATAAAACACTTTCAATAATAATAATTTTATTATTTAATAAAAATAGGAACAATAAACTTAATTCAAATGCAATGTATTTGCTATATAAGAAAAACAATATTTAATATATGATTTATCTTAATTAATAAAAAATTTTTCTCTAAATGCTAATAATTTGTTCAAAAAAAATAAAACATTTTTTAAAGAAAAATACTTAAAAATAGTAAAATAGTTATACTTGAAACATAATACTTTAACAATTATTTGTACTCATACAATAACTATATAAGGCCTCTTACAAATTTAAAGTTTTTAAGAAAATATTCCAAAATTTAAATAACATATACATTTGTCAATAGTGTAATATTGTATAGTTTATCACAATTATCTGATATTACGTCTAATTTTTTTTATTGTATACATACTGTACAGTTTGACTCTTCAGTGAAAATTGAAGGGTATTATCTGCTGTAACTAACTGAATAAATATTACTTACATTTTCTTCGACAAAACGAAGAGAAACATTTGTATTATAGACTTACAAAAATCATATGGCAATTGGCAGAAAAAATATCGAATGTGCTATAAAATGTAGTTTTATTTGCTGATATTAGGGCTATGATGCATCAACTTTCGATTACTAGTTAGTGTTAATTCTAAACAACAAAAGTATAAAAGTACTAGCTGTTTTCTCGATTTCGCGAGCGTGAAGTTAAAAAAAAGGTAAAAACAATGCCTAGGTGACTCAGTGATAACGTAGCTTTTTAATGGTGCTAGAATTTTGGAAATCGACCAAGTTATTTTTGAGTTATTTCAATACTTACAAAAATACAAAAACGCAAATCTTGCCTCTTTATAATAGTATAAATAAATTGTACTTAGTCTTTGCTTGTGTAATCTTAAAACTGTAAATAAGTAAACAAATACTACGGGCAATCAGATTATACGTTGCAAATCATTAGCTGTTGATTTTTTTAACAAGAGAGAATTGAAAGAAGTTGGGAAATAATTGCATACTGGTAACTCTAAAAACTAACCTCTCCCTGTCAAAAGCCTGCCATAAGATCCTTGTAATTCTATAATACCAGTGTACAGTTAAAATACAAGTTACAAATAATTTAAACATTGCAGATAGCTTGGTAAGCCTCAAGATGGTCGGTATTCGGTGTAACGGTCAGCTGTCTGCTCGCCTTCAGGAACAATACTGTACCCGGTTTGACTGCGATAGGCTCGGTGTCGCACGCCTCCCCCGCACCGGATATAAAGATAATAATACTGGGACTGGCGCGGATTATTGTATTGTAAGAATCACCATTCAACACCTGAGTTACATAATAAAAATTAACAGACGAATACTGCATATTTAACAGTGGTAGTGCCCGCTTTAACATCTTAGCACGAATGGGCCGGCACGCCCGGTGTAATACCACGACCACACAGAAGACAGGCGTGAAGTGGAAGCAATTCCGCGTTTCGTCTGATGAGTGTGGTGCAGGACGCCTAATTTTAGTCCCTTTCCCTTTCCACCCTTTTCTTAAGAGGAAAGGATGGGAAGAGGAAGTGGATTTGATGCAAAGGAAGGGGAAATATCCTCTTTATGTGCGTCTCCTCCTCCGTCGTATAAGGGTAGGCAACGCATCTGCATTTGCGGATGTCTATGGGCAGCGGTCGCTTAGCCATTTTGGCGGTTTCAGGTGGTCGCTTGCTCGTTTGCCACCTAATGTTTTAAAAAAAAAAATAGCAACATTAAAAGTAACAATTTCTTAATTGATAAGGCCACGCTTAAGTTTATATGCTATTAAAATGTTGATTTCTACCAATTGTAAGCTCTTTTAACCACGCGACCTGTTTAAGGTTCGATTTAGTATTCAGCCGTATGTCAACTACTAATGGTTGACGGCAGAGAAGCAGGAAGAAAATTGTAAAATAGCAAAATAAATATATAAATTAATTTGAAATACTAAATTGAGA
>NW_013525513.1:5025755-5060379 GCF_000836215.1 Papilio polytes
TAGGTGACTCAGTGATAACGTAGCTTTTGTATGATGCAAGAATTTTGGAAATCGACCAAGTAATTTTTGAGTTATCTCAATACGTACAAAAATACAAAAACGCAAATCTTGCCTCTTTATAATAGTATAAATAAATTGTACTTAGTCTTTGCTTGTGAATTCTTAAAACTGTAAATAAGTAAACAAATACTACGGGCAATCAGATTTTAACTTGCAAATCATTAGCTGTTGATTTTTTTTAACAAGGGAAAACTGAAAGAAGTTGGGAAATAATTGCATACTGGTAACTCTAAAAACTAACCTCCCCCTGTCAAAAGCGTGCCATAATGTAATTCTATAATACCAGTGTCACAAACAATTTAAACATTGCAGATAGCTTGGTAAGCCTCCAGATGGTCTGTGTTCGGTGTAACGGTCAGCTGTCTGCTCGCCTTCAGGAACAATACTGTACCTGGCTTGACTGCGATAGGCTCGGTGTCGCACGCCTCCCCCGCACCAGATATAAAGATAATAATACTGGGACTGGCGCGGATTATTGTATTGTAAGAATCACCATTCAACACCTGAGTTACATTATAAAAATTAACAGACGAATATTGCAACATTTAAAGTAACAATTTCTTAATTGATAAGGCCACCCTTAAAGTTAATATGCCATTAAAATGTTGATATCTGCCAATTGTAAGCTCTGTTAACTACGCGAACTGTTTAAGGTTCGATTTAGTATTCAGACGTAAGTCAACTACTAATGGTTGTCGCCAGAGAAGCAGGAAGAAAATTGTAAAAAAGCAAAATAAATATATAAATCAATTTAAAACACTAAATTAACAGTGTAACAACACTAAGTTAACAGTGCAGTTCAACTGACAGTTCATATTTCTTTACAGTCTATAGCAGTCTTTAAAGAGCATAATTTATCTACCCAAAATTCAAAGTAACATTAACAAGATATGTAGATTTAAATTGTCTACCATACATTCATGTTTGATACAAATCTATTAATATTTAACTTGTCTTTCAATGGTTTAAATATACTATAGTGTAGAAACCATCAATATACTGACCTTAATTTTAACAACAGCAAAATCAGGTACAGGCGGTCGCCAGATGCAGCTGTTCTCATCTTCTATCTGAGGATTGAAGAGCATCTGCTGCGGAGTATAGCTGTTGTAGTCCAGCATGTGTGTGAGGGTGGGCAGATCTATGTGCTTCGGGGTAAGCCCGGCTCGCACCACATTGTCCGAGCAAGCCATACATTCCACACAATCTGTTAAATAAATACATACTAACAGCATGTTTTAAAAGTATATATTGATCAGCTTTCGTCCGAGACTACGTTTAAAAAAATATGTGTTCTACATATATGTCAAATTTTATCGAAAATTGTTCAACCATTTAGGTGGTCAACTCTAACAAACATCCATTCATCTAAACTTTCGCATTTATAACATTAGTTTGATTTAATTGTTTTTTTTTTATAAAAAAAGGGGGCAAACGAGCGGCGTGAACACGAAGGTGGTCAACGACGCCCATGGACATCCGCAACACCAGAGGAACAGATGCGTTGCTGGCCTTTGAGGAAATGATATGCTTGTATAATTGTATTCTATGATAGTAAAAAATTACAAACAATGTATTTAGATGACCCCCCATTGAAATAAATGTTTGGTAAAATCTTCCTAGTCTTTTGCCGACTAGGAAATGTGTTGGTTATCACTTTTGGTTTGTTAATTTCAATTAAATTACCTTACTAATATTATAAATGCAAAAGTTTAGATAGTTTGGAAAAAGACATTTTTTAAATACGTTTTTAGTAATTCCGCATGGACGGATTTGCGGACAACAGCGAGTAAACAAATGCATTTTGGGGCTACTTGCTTTAAAACATGTAACCTTTATTAAGCAACAATTCAAGCTATAAATATATAAAGCTATATGCCTTAATTTTAATATACATACCTCCACTTAAATATGCATGTGGAAGATTTGGTT
Source organism: Papilio polytes (assembly GCF_000836215.1). Classification (NCBI taxonomy): domain Eukaryota; kingdom Metazoa; phylum Arthropoda; class Insecta; order Lepidoptera; family Papilionidae; genus Papilio; species Papilio polytes. Next base: position 5,027,748 of record NW_013525513.1, read on the forward strand.
TGAGAAAGATAGCTTGGCCGGGACGAAGATGCATGAGGTTCATCAAATATGGTGCATAGCATCCCACATCACCAGGAAACTCCGAATAAAGCTTGTGTAAGGTATTAAATAGCAGAGCAGATTTGACTGTCTCATCTGAAAGAAGAATAAAAGCAGTTGTAATTCAATATTCAATAAGTTGTATGTGTGCAATAAATACATCCATCTTTTAATTTCTTTTTTTTATCTATAGTAATATTATAAAAATGAAGGATTTGAATAATTGTATACATTGAAAAAACTCAATAACTAATGGGCTATCATAAATTTTACCATTAAAAAGCTACATTATCACTAACATAGACTATATTTTGAAATTTAATGTGGACGAAGTCGCAAGCAACAGCTAGTTAATACCCACCTGCACTACTTAGTCTTTTATAGTAATCTTCCAAGCTTTTAGCAACAATAGTTTTATCACAAGACATCAAGGAGTCAAATACATTCTTCAGTATTAATGTAGAATCTCCATCTTCGTAATTCAGTATACCATGTAAAGAATCTTTTGATAGGATCCCAGTCAGTTCAGGCAATTCTGAAAATACATAATACAAGTTGTGAATATACTCTAAAAATTGTATAATTGAATAACTTTTAATTGTCAAATAGAAGGAATAAAACTAATAGCAAGTAATGGATGATAGGTAGTAGAGAAAATGAGTGTTTAACATTTTAATATTGGCTAGTAAATTGATCTTATTAAATTAAGTGCTCAATTATTGTATGTGTTAATAAAAACACATGGTTTTAGCACCTAACATTGACAATAGTAATGGAAAATATGGTAATTCAACTTACTCGTAAGAAATTCCTTAATTTCTGAAATGGGTCTGAAGCCACAAAGTGCTTCAAAAGGGGTCAGCACTATTGCAAGCTCTGGTTTATGATTTGGGTCTTTATACATCTCAGGAAACTGTGTGTGCAATTGTTCTGCATGTTCCTGAAAGAAATTAAACTAAAACAGCTGCATTTTGTCTAACTGGTTTAAGGGAGACCTTCATGTAAACTTTTCATACTAAATATTTATTACAAAGGACTATGTGATGACTGAATCTTATTATAGATGAACAATGTTGTATAGATTACCTTATTAGGATGTGCTTGTATTGAAAGAGCTTTCCTAATAGACAGGACCTTTAGAAGAAAGGGCACAGATACACCAAATTTTTTCTGCACTAAAGGACCAATAGCATCCACATTATCTTTTATATATTCAGACAGAAGTACATTTCTTTCAATAATAAGAGACGGCCCATTCACATGTGTTCCCATCCATAACTCAGCATAGGGTTTATCAGAATCAATTTGAGCACTCATATTACTACTAGACAGTAACATAGCAACTTTACTCTCATGACCTAATTTGCCCCAATCATAATTTTGGACTTTGCACTGTAATTCCATTTTAGATAACCTGGAAATAGTACAATATAATTATATTACAAATCATATTAAAATTACAATATAATTGTTGCAAATATAACAACGTCGCGACATAATTGTATGAAATAAATCGTAGTATAGAATTATTAGTATATTTTCTTATAAAACTACATATAAAATAAATTGAAGATCAGTTTACCTTTAGTAAGTAATGTTTTAATACTATAAGGTGTTCCCCAATAACAATCTGTAGAGTAAATTAAGCTGTTTTATATAATTTGTTATCCTTTGCAATTTAGAGTTACTACCAGTGTATTTATGTTTCCATTTTCACAGAATATTACCACAGAGAAAAAAGTACAATATATATTAGATTTACACCCAAGTAACTAATTTATTTAAACTGATAAAAATGAAATATTCGTTTTTACCCACTAGAAATTAATATCTTCTCTGATTACTTTGACATTAATTCGAACTTCAATTTGACAATTGATTGACGTACGATTCTGTCAAAATATTCGTAGATCCAGCCCAATGTTCTATTCACGCAAATAATTTTTACGTTAACACTTTTGAATGTGGATGGCTACAAAGGAAGAGGAAGACCGAAGAAAATATGGATGGATTGTGTGAAAGATGATATGCTTAAGAAAGGAGTGGTTTCAGATATGACGGCTGATACAGACGGTTGGAAGAGCAGCACATACTGTGCCGACCCTCCATATGGGATAAGAGCAAGTTGATGATGCTGACTGTTACATATTGAAATCATGCTCTCAAAGTTAATTAATATTAACAAGTCATGAGGGTATAATCCTTATTGATCAGATACCTACGAATTGAACAGTTTGAAAATTAAATTAAGATGGCATAATCCTTAACATTATATTTAAACGGTCAGTGGCGATTTCGGATGTCACATAGTTTGGGCACATAAAATATTTAAGATTTGTAATTACGACCTAACTTTGTTGCTAACTACGTGCAAATGAAAAACAATAATAGTTCTTCTTCTTTTTATCTAAAAACTGATTAACATCATCTTTAAGCTTTTTTAAAATATTCTTCTCTGTGGATTTCTTTGTAAATTTACGTGAATTTTCTGATTTCAATTTAGGCGTTTCTGGAGTTGATAGTAACTTTTTCTCCGTTGTGCTTATATGCTTGACAAGTTGAGTAGGTATTGCAAATCCGGACAGACCTCTATTAGAAATCTCAACGTTGATTATATCCTCACCGGGTTCACAGATGCTCGGTTCGGGTACCATGTTGACTCTAGAATGAAAATTCACATTCTCCCTCCTATCTTTATTTGATGGACTAAATTTCATTTCCAACTCTTTGATATCTAAGAAGGGATATTTCTTCATGATAACTAATTGCTCGTAATGACGTAGATCGTCCTCATTTAGAAAATTTTTACTAGAAAGCCTTCGAAATCCCAAACGACTTTTTTCTTTGTGATTCACGTTCTTTTTAAATTTGGATATAAGTTCTTCCAAATCGTCTGCCAAAGTTTTGTCTTTATCTGGAAAGTCGACATTGTCTAGCACGTTGCGACATTTTATAGATTCTAAAAAAAGAAAATTAAAAATGTATAACCTAATACAACTCTAGCACTTCAAGTTTCTAGGAGTAAAATACACAATAACGTAACTGACTTGGTGAATGCAACAAGATATACAATAGAAGGATAAATATACAGATTTTTCTCTTATTGATAACTGAGAGTTGAAAAAAATTACTTACGATTTGCGTACAAATGTTTCTTAGGCGTTGATGTCACCCTTTGAAGCGGGAATGTACAATTAAAAGCAAAAAGTAACAACACACATGCAATGGTTAATAAAGCTCCATTTTTTTGCATTATTTAGTAAGATTATCAAAATATTTTTCTAATAATAACATTTGTTTATTGTTGTTAATGAATTTCGTCTGTCACAAGTTGACGTAAATATTTATGGTTATGGCATTACAGGCTAAATAATTTTGTTTAAATTATTGTATGAATTTGATCACCCAAAAATAAATACCCGAAAAAAAACCCGGCTGAACATTGCATCAGAACTGACATGCATCCCCAAAATTAATTTTCGGAACTAAAATATCAGAGTGTCTCGAGCAACATTCCCAGGGCATCACAAAACCCATTACTTCACCTATTAATTGTTATAAAATTATTATGACTATGATAAAGTTCTGATAACTTTTAAAAAGGTGACGAAAAGAAGTGAAAAAAGCTTAATAAAATGAACAATCACAATAGATAGAGTTTTAATCCCGCCTCGAGGGTTGGTTAGGATCGCGAAAAGCATACCCATTGGCTGTTAACGCCTCTTTTCACTGTATCCCTGTTTCAATTAGGGGTTGCGAGCGTCCTGGGCGGGGCTTAAGCTCCCGAGGGACGTAGTCACCTGACGCGGCCGCAATCCACGTGCTTATGAGGTCGGGATAACACGTGTCGTTTCCTAATCAAATTCGTAACGAGTGTCGTAATTACATTTTAATTTTTGAAATAAAACTAATTTGCGAGACCGCAAAAGTTTAAAACAACAATAAATGCATAAGTAAAGTTTGCTTAAGTTATTACCTTGGTATTTGAAGTGATATTATGGTTAAATAATTAAAAGCTAATATTTCTTTTAAAAAAGAGAACTTCATCTGTTCTGATAATGAGCGAATCATTAAAGAAACAGGAAATGGAGAAAAACACTTCAATTCATCCCCCCCGACCTTCATCTCCGAGGAAATTTTTCGCTCGTATTTATGGCCACTTAGAAAAACCTCAGCAACCGCAAGTAGAAGAAAGAATAGAACAGAAGAAGGCAGTGACTGATAGCGATTCGTGTTCTGACGTAGAAGTCGAAGTTAGCGAAGGTGTGAATAGGAGCCCGCAAGTTTTTGCGCCACCTCCTCTTATGCCTTTGTGTCCTCGACCAATGTTACTTCCCCACCAGCAATTAGCATTTGGAGCAGGTTTAGCTGCATTCTGTAAGTAAAAAGCTCTATCTATTTTACATTTAATTGTTTGAACGAATTCATTACATTTTGTTTTCCGTAAATGATATACAAAAACAATTATTATTTTCATTACCTAATATTATTGAAACAATGTAAGAAAAAAAACCATACAGACGACTTGAGTACCTCCTTCTTTGGGGAAGTCGGTCAAAAAGAGGTCAGCAAGTACATAAGTCTATTTTCTTGAGCTTTTAACGGCAATCTATGCTAAAAATATTATATTTTATATCACTGCATTAACGTGTTTCGACGACTTAGAGCCTTTTACTTCTTTTTGTTTCTTGATTACTCTGCCGCACTTTGCGATAAAAAAACGATGCAATGTCCTTTTACATTGCATTTTTACTAACCACGAGGCTCGGCACGGTATTTACTTATAACTGAGAAGACAAAACTCTAAATGCCTTAATGACGAAAAACTCTACAAATACGCGTTTCTCAATCACCTGCCATTCACCTATTTCATTATTTCAGTTGTCTAGCATTTCTTTTTTGGATAATTCTATCATTATGGTTTAATGAAAATTTTATACATAACAGTACAGCTGTTAAAGAAGACTGAATAGGCAATTCTGACTGTCGCTATAATTGTCTCGCAGCTCAGTTTCCTCTGTATAATAATGTATACCACCGATGATATGAGTAATGTACTAGGGCAGTACAACAAGCTTTACTTTTTGTCGATATGCGTCAACAGTTTATTTCAGTTTCCACGTAACCTATACGCCCATCTCTACTGTTGTAAAATATCTTTTGAATGTTGTGTGTGTTATGCATAATATGGACCTTCTCATTTTGGTCGAAAAACTTGAGATGTCACTATGTTTTTGAATGGATATTTAATATTTTGATCGTGGAAACCTACGGACACTAGTGTGCATAGACATACAATCACACAAACACTGGATCAAACCAATCACATTGTTGACAACGCTTTTCATCTGTTTCTCTTCTTTTCGATTCACTCCTATAAGATTTCCTAAGTACAGTTTTTCAACGAGTGAGCGGGTGTTGGCCATAGTATATAACCATAATACAAATCTTAATAAAATACGGACATCAAAGACGTCTGAGGATCCACTCTATAAAAATATCCGAATAAATATATTTGAATACAAACTTGCGATGGGCGATAAGCTCCGGAGAGGACGGCCGCCTAATCTCTCAACTCTTTACCGGACGGTCCTTTATGAAAATTCTATAGAAACAGCATTACTTTTATCTGTATTTTTATAAGAAACCTGTCTTTCACTTTGAACGGATGGTACAAAACATGGACGATATTCCATTTACTTGTAAGTTTTAAAATAAATAAATCCGCTTATACAACACTGATATACAGAGTAACAAATTATTATATAACTAGTGCTTTCGAGGTTCCTTAAATAAGAAAAATCTGGAAAAACTACAATGGAGTGGAATGAGTTAAATTTAAATTTCTTTTGAAAATGCAAGATACGTTCGTATGATGTAATATGTATGTATTTCCAAGTAGAGTCTCCATGTTTTTAATATTTCTTTACTTTTTGCATTATTTTTTAAAGGATGTGAGTCTTACGTTTAATTTTACTCTACAATTTAATAATATCATAACGATTAACGCGACGATCATTCCTCGTGCAGTTAACAAAAATAGAATGATAATGGTTTGTCGGGTGGTTTGAAAATGTTTCGTGTTTTACGCGGAAGGTGGAGCAGAGATGGGGATGGTGGGGAGAATTTGATGCGATTATAACACCACGTCTGAGTGGGCCGCCATCGCGCGAAGCTTCCCTTTCATAGGCGCTCGCTCGAGAAAATTGTGCCCACTGTTCTCGCAAACTCCGCAATAAAATCCCACCATTGTTCCACTCTTATAACTATTACGAAACAACAGCCCGTGAAACTGAAACGTAAACAAGTAATGAGAGAAAAGTTGTGAATATAAACATTTAATTATTAATGTAATAACAACGTGATATCTATAATTGATAGAATAAATTAACCAGTGAAAGTATGTACAACAATACTTTTGGTGTAGTCGACATGACTCGCAAATTAATTTTCATGCTAAACTCATAGTGGTAAGGAACGTTATTTTTGTCATCCATTTGTCAATCATGGTAAAAATGAACATGTTACGTTCATATTTACATCACCTTATCCTACTCACAAAACTTATTGATTTATGATTTAATTGTTGTTACGCCTCCAAGTTGCTAACCACACTTGGGAGACTCATTTAAACATTAAATTCCTGTCATAATCTACTCTGAAATAAACTTATTTCCCTGTTAACAGTACACTTGATAAATTAAAAATGTTCGCGATTACAATTGGAACATGGTTAATTGTATTGAAAATATAAATTCGAGAGCGGATTGTGTCTGTGGGAACGAGCACGTGCGCGGACGATCCGCGCCCGATTTTAAACAACATTTCTATCCACAATGGCCGCAATTTATGTCAGCCTTGTTTCACAAATCACAACGCATTTAAATCATCGAACCTATTTATTATCACTGTATCATATTGATTTTAATTTAATAATGGAATAGGAATGGGTTCAAAATGTTCTGCAGTAATTGTATTACTACCATATCGTACCGCATAATTTTATCTTAATTCTTACTAATATTATAAATGTGAAAGTTTGAATGGATGAATAGAAACTGCTGAACGGATCTTAATAAAACTTGGTTTAAATAAAGAGGATTTGAAAGAAAACACAGGCTACTTACTTTGTTTTTTTTTTAATTCAACGCGGATGAAGTCGCGGGTGAAAGCTAGTCTATTCATAAATTATCAATACAGAAGTAATTTATGTTTTCTGTTGATATACAGTAAAATCTTTCTAGTTTTTCTAAAACTATAGATTTTTATGCAAGCTAGTTTTAATCTGTTATACGCAATAATACAAATCGTTGCAAGATGAGTTATTTTAATTTATATTTCAATCGAAGGCAACATTTTATTGCGGTATTTTATATCGGTAAGATTATTGCTTGCAATTGAAGTTCGGTGAAGCAAGATTCCAACGCGATATCAATTTCTTTTCCCGTGTTATTGAAAACAAAACATAAACGCGAACAAGTCAGGTGAACATTGATATCAAACTGGACAGACGCTCCACTGGACTTGTAATTAGGGGATCTTGGCTAATGAATATTAAGGGGTAGCAACCCCAATATATCTATGCCCATTAAGGTATTGTTGGCATTGATGATTAAACACAATCGCCTTTTAATCTGCAATAACAATGCAATAGCAAGAGGGTAGATGAAAGAAGTAATTTTGATTCAAATAAAATCGTTAAAATCGTGCTGAGATATTACACTATAAACTTTCCTTCAACAAATTTGCAATTAATTAAAAAAAAATATAAAGATTAGCTTTCTGAAACAAACAAAAACTGATCAAGTTAACAACGGAAGTTGAAACTTGAGGTCGAAGTTTCGAATCCGTATTCAAACATAAAACTGGTAGTCAAGAGATTAATAAATTGTTAGTAAATAAAAAGTTTAGTAAATTAGTAAATTAATTTTTAGTAAATTAAAATTAGTAAATAAAAAAATGGTTATAACATTTCGAATAAAACACTATATTTTATAAAAAAAACATTGATAAATAAACATATCATAAAAATAAAATTGGAGTGTAAATCCTATCTCAAGCTCGACTAATGACGATCACTTTCGAATCCACCGAGCGAGTGACGATTTAATGTGACAACGTTGATTCAGATAATACCTTCATTGTTAACCAATTACATATGCCAGCCCTGTCCCCAGCTGACGTCTCTCACAGTAACGTACATCCTTTATAACAAGCCAATAGATTAATTTCTTTTGGCTAAATGTTTTGATTTTTATCATAAAAGGGTATGCTTTAAAACGTCCGTATAGAGTATTCGTTAAGGGACCTTCAGTTTAGATTTCTCATATGAAATCTACGCTAAGGACGACTTTGAGTGTGAGAGTTATAGTCTAATAACATAATTTGAGTTATGTTTTAAGGAATACAGATGCGTTAATGATGTTCTAATTTTATCGAAAAACATTTTTGTTACAGTAAAGAAAACAGACTTTTTTCCCATTGTTTTTTAATTCAAACAATAGTTATAGACAATTGCGTGTCTAAACAAACATCTTATTGTACAATACATATTGTTTCTACCTTCTATTCACTTCAATTAAGTGGTAAACGCTATCATTAGGCGAATAGATGTTTACAATGAGAACAATATCTCACGCATACGTCATAACGATATGGCTCATGCGAAGTATTCATAAAAATGTAATTTTGTATTTTGCCAAAGATTTCATAGCAGTTAAGTTGTGATTACAATACACAATTAGGGCGCTTTCTCTGCTAAATCCTTACTAAGAATAGTGTAATACCGCAATTAGGGTCCTAATTAGTAGCTAGCGAGTCAAGACCGTAAAGACGGATTTTACACTACTCGGACGTTTATAGGCATGGAGTCTTCGCATAAGGGCTAACAACAAAAAACAAATGTTACTGTAACCTTTTACTTATCAAAGGATTTCTAGCATTATAATATTAAATCAATAAGCATATAAGCCAACAAAAAAGTGACTTTTGTTCCGTAATCCTGTCTTCAGATTTTGAACGTTATAAAACCGCAAATGCCGCGCAATTTTTTGTTCGAAATTCTTATGGCCATTATGGTCATATCACGGAAGAGCTATTAGTCAATGAACCGTGCGGTGATTGCAAATTGACAGGACACGAGTGGTATCGGATATAGTGCTTCAATATTGTCGGAATTTCGCTTTACGGAGAACATAAAACATTATAAATTGTATTTTTAACGCTTATTTTAGTCATCATTGAGATCGTACGTAAACCAGTTGTCCAGATTGGATCACCACTATGTGTTTTCGATATTCAGATTTTAAATGTGTCTGTATTCGTTCTTACGTTCTTAATGCAACTGCAAATACGATCCCGAAGTTAAGCGACTTATTGCCGACGCAGAACTTATAAAATAAATAAGCTTAGTGAGTTGAGACTAGACACAAAACGAATTTTCCGTATGTTGCTAGTTCGATGAAATATTAAGAGTAAAACAAGCGCTATGGCTCGTTTAATCTCGACGTCTAACACACGTTAGTTTGAATGCGCTTCAAACTTTAGTATTTTAATTTTTTTTTGGAATATTGCATTAATATTATGGTGTAATTGAAAGAACGCGATGCACTATAAGGATTCCCGTCGGTTTCGTAGGCGCCGGCGAGTGATTGAAGCATGAGAAAAGTGTGCTTGTAAGAGCTCCGATTGCGCACCATATTGCCGCGGAAGTGAAGAAACCCTGCCCCGGTTGGGGTGAATCACAATCATATTAATAACCGACGCTCATAATTTCGCCATCCGATACTTGCATATCACCGAAGTACTAAAATTTTGATACGCCATATGTCGCCATGCCTGGCTAAAGGGAAGTCCGCACTTCCGATTTTATGTTTTGATTTTGAGGTTATGAATACGCAGTTTTTAGTTGTATTATTTGCTAAAAAATATAAATCTTATCTAACTAATATTATAAATATGAAAGTTTAGATGTAGAGCGAAGCCTGGAAGAAGACGTAGGCTAAATCTAATGCATACATTGAACTTTTCAACATGAAAGACTTTTACTCCTGATAAGAAAAATTAGCAAATATTTTGTTTTTAAAATGCAACAAAATTACCTCTTTAGTGTTAACTAACACAATTTACTGTTTATTCGTTTAGTGGCTCGTAGACGTCGCAAAGAGAGTCGACCTCGTCGTCAACGTACAACATTCTCGGCGCACCAGACTTTACGCCTCGAACTGGAATATGCAAGAGGCGAATACGTCGCTAGAGCGAGAAGGTATATATAAGGCTTGCAACTCTGCAATGTATTATAAGAAATTTTTCTTATGCGTTCTACATTTAACACAGTTTTACTTAGATTTTTTTTTTGTCACTACATCTTTATAGAACTTAGTGTAAATTGTTTTAGATGTGAGCTTGCATCAGCATTGTCTCTGAGCGAAACACAGGTCAAAATTTGGTTTCAAAACCGCAGAGCCAAAGATAAAAGAATAGAGAAGGCGCACCTTGATCAACAATACAGGTAAATATGACCCCCTATAGTACTAATGTCCGCTTTTAAAGTATTTTGGTCTTCAAATATAAAATAGTTTAAGGTTAAAAACTAACACTTTTAATACCAATATGATTTTTATTCTTTGAACGGGTGCACTCCTTTGACTAAACTATCACAAAACTATTGTGCGATTGTCGATTGTTTCGCAGTCAATTCAACTGTTTAGTTGCAAAACTAAAAATCGAGTAGTGTGCACATTACCATATAACTTAATACGAATCAAAGGGCGACTAAACAATTGTGCGATAGTTTTGTCAATGATCGAAAGTGGACTCAGTGCATGGCAAATATAGTACTGTACATGTTCGTTTTTATTTTAGGCAACTAGCAGCGGCGTCAGGTTTCTTTCCGACTATAATCAGCGCGCCCTACGCCCCAACGTGTCCTTGTCTACCAGTACATCCCCAACAAACAGTCAATAAGTGAAATACTTTAAGTTTTTGTATAAGTTTAAATATAAGATAACTTAGTAAATATTGCTATTAATCAATCGATCTCTATAAAATAACGGTCGAATACTGGAACAACATTTAAATGTGTAACGACGTCCTAAAGTTATTTAAATGATATGGTCCCCTAAGATGACTGTGGAGGATACGCCGGTAGACGTAGACCTAATGACACGGATGGTTTTTTTCTTTTAATATTAGTAGATTTTGTTAATTTACTAAGATCTCTTTGGTAAGATATAGTTTACAATAGTCAAATGGCCGGATTCGAACCGTCGCCATGTGATCGGAAATCTGTACTCCTAACCATTAGGCTATTGACGCTTAAATTTGACGATTGTGTGAAAGGTGATTAGATCAAGTAGGGAGTGATGACCAAGTTGACGGATGATAGAGTTATTTGGGGGACGAAAACCCGGTGCGCCGACTCTATGGGATTAGGTTAAGGTAGGGGAGATAAAATGCCTTAAAATTTCAGTCAAAATTTAACGTTGATTGTAAACTGCGCTTACGAATCAAAGTTTTAATTATCGTTTCAGTAGTCGGCCGTTAGATACTTTACTTCATGTTTCGTGTTTTAAAATTATTGTCGTTAAAATAGTAGTCGTTTGTAGCTTTCATTACAAGATTACTGGCATTACATAGACGAAAACTTTGTTTTGGATTGTTCACTTTTATTCAATCACTGTATTATTGAAGAATTAGTAAGATTTTAAATACATTTATGACATGCTTTAATTATGTAAATATAAATTAATCCTTTTAGAAATTTTTTTTTTTTTTTTTTTTAAATTGAAAAAAACCAGCGCTTGACCACTATCCCACCTAGACCAAGGTGAAGATGTGGTCGAAGGATGGTACGCGCTAGTTTAATACATTTAACCTTAAATATTAATAAGAATATCTTAAACTAACATTATGTATGATAATGTATATAATCTAGTCAGTACATATAAGTAGTTGGATAAGTATGGAAATAAAACATTGAAGTTTTTTTTATATTTTTTATTCAGCAAAGTAAACTTACCATGACCTGTTCCACAGAGACTTGCCCACCGCGTACAAATGTCCATGGAAAACAGTTTTCATTTAATTTTTATATTGCACACAAACAGGAACTATTCATTTCTATACATTTATAAAGTTTTTAACTAAAAATACTAGTCCCATAACACATTTATATTTATATAGTGTAACCAAACTTTTAAAGCACTTCAAATAAAAAAAACAAAAATCAAAGACAATATATAGATAGACTCGAGTCTTTAGTAGCGAAAAAAAATAGTAGTTATATTTTTGTCTATGAAATATGAATGTGATGATATGAATAAAACAGATTTTTTTTAGTCGTTCGTCACACCGGACAGTATCGAATTAAGGGTTAATTATGAATAAAATAGATTTTTTTTAGTCGTTCGTCACACCGGACAGTATCGAATTAAGGGTTAATTATGAATAAAATAGTTTTTTTTTTGTCATTCGTCACACCGGACAGTATCGAATTAAGGGTTAATTATGTGCATATTAAATTCCATTATTTCTTTGGTGTCACTTCACTATATTGTGATATAACGGCCATAGATTCAAGGTCAAAGTATTGACCATAGACTCAAGATTAAAGTAACTTATGATTTCTTAGATTACCCAAATATTTCTGTACATTAAAAATCTCAATTCCAAAAGTCTATCTATATATCTTCATATGTAAACATAAACATCTAACATAGATAACAGGACAGTATTCTTAATTCTAATAAAAATGCTATATTAATATATGTAAAAACACTTGTATTTTTTATATTAAACTTAAAACAACCTTTTTTTCAATATGAATAATTTTTGGAATGTCACCGATCATTAAAATAAAGATATGTCAACTTTAATCTCATATTGAACAATACCATTTTGATAGCATAAATTTTTGGAATAACCTGAATTAAAAAAAAACTTACAACTAAAACACCAATAAGCCTCATAGAAAAAATATGGCAGTGAATGTGTGTCACACAATTTGAATACCATTATAAAAATGTGAAAGTGCTATATATAATATTATAAAGAAAATATCTTTTGCCTGCACAGTACCTTGTTGTGAGCAAACCTTATTTAGTTTTATGATATAAATGCAATATATAATGTAAGGAGGTCCTGTCCCGTGGCTCGAGGCAGCCAGCCTGCCTAACTTACGCCTGCCTAGCTTCTAATAACTTCGCACCTAAGCATTAAACATATTTACATCAGTCTTACTTTGACGACAATTTTTTAGCGTTACATTTGATACACCATTGTTGAATTCCTATTATTTTTATAGACTAGCTTTTGCTCGCTTCGTCCCTATAAAATTAAAAAAAAAATTAGCCTATCTTATGAGGCTATAACGTAACTTTTTAATGGTGTGAAAATTCTTGAATTCGACCCAGTAGTTTTTGAGTTATTTAAATCAATACAAAAATGCAAAATTTTAAATCATTCCTATTTATAATATTAGTATTGAAGTATATAAAATTAATACGAATGCAATGTATTAATTAATAATTCGTAATTTTAAGTGTAATGAAACGGTACGCTATACAGTGTCGCCATTAAACTATCATAATGTTACTTTTTTTTCCTGTTATTTTGATTGTTGATTAAAAATGCAATATTTTGATATAAATCTCCTTTAAACTTATTAGATTGTAATGTAACAAAATGTAATTGATTTTATTCGATAATCAGTTGGGTAATATTTCAAAAACTAAAATACCCTTTTTTTCTCATTGTTAAATTTGAAACACAATTTAATGAAATACAAAAACTTGTAAAATTAAAAATCTACCTAAAAGTTAACATTTTTCCTGTAAAACTTAATTTTATCCTGTACAACTTCATTGTAAAATGTATGATACATTTATATGAGAACATTTAAATTAAGTGCATATATTACTCACAAGACATCGGAGAGATTTAGTATCGGCGTTGGTTGCCACCGGATGCTGTGGTGTAGTTCTGACCACCACTGCCTCCCCCACCATTGCCACCGCCACCACCCCCACTACTACCACCACCACTAGCACCAGCACCTGCAAATAAATATACGGCTATCTAATTTTAGTCCTTTTATCCCTTTCCACACTTTTTCATCCAAGGATCAGAGTGGATTTAGCCCTTAATTAGACAGATTTTTTTGGAGCAATGAAATATTATGTTACCAACACAATAAAATCAAAATCATACGTATTTTTCTCTAAACTAGATTGAGACATAGACATACATCTATTTCTTTATTCATTTCATTCATTCATCAAACATAGATTAAAGGGTAGATACAATAAAGGGTTAATGAAGCATGCATAGAATAGCATAGCATGCATCTCTGTCGGTGAAATCAGTTTCGGCATATAAGCAACGGTCTCTTCGCCATTTCTACGAATCCAGGTGGCCTTGGATTTGCTCGTTTTCCACATTATGATATTAAAAAAAAAGCGTCAGTTAATAGGCTGTTGTGACAAGATTAGAACCTAAGTATGATTTGCCTTGTTTAAAAAAAATATTTTTTGTTACCTGTTACAATGTTAAACTTGTAAGTTACCTGTATTATAAGGCTGTTGCCTTTGTGAGTTATAGTTAGATCTCATAGGGCCTCCGCTGAACCCTTGTTGATATCCATCACCAAAGTTATCCTGCGACCAGTTCTGATCATCATAGTCCTGATTGTCCCATGACTCTTGAGAGTTATTTGACTCCCAAGGACTCTGATTGTCCCAACCACTGGGCTCTCCGTAGCCTGAATTATACCCCCCTCCTGGAATTACAAATAAATATGTCAACCTACAGAAAAAAAATTACCAAGATAAATCACATGTTTCAAAATAAGCAAATGTGAATTTATTTTAGTATTCAATTTAGTTTTTACTTGAAAATAAATGTATAAAATGTTTCTCAAATTGCATACATTGTAATATGGTTATTATTAAATTAATTAAAATAGCTTTACAAGTAAATGTGCCAATATTAAGTATACCTTAGGACAGAACAAGACATTTTTAGTAAAAATAATTAAAACCATTACCCCAATCTTGGCGATTACTCCAACCACCTCGCCCTCCCCGACCTCCAAATCTGCCGCCACGACGATTGCCTCCGGACATTTCAGACTTGGACAATGCTTTCTTAACGTCTAGAAGTCGACCATTGACTTTATGATCCTGATCCACTGTAAAACATACAAATACATTATCATAACCAGCTCACTAGTCACCACTGAAGGGCCTGGAGCTAGGATAACTGGGCCTTAGTTAACCACGCTGGCCCAATGTGGATTGGTGAATGTCACACAAAACTTTGAATTTCTTTGTTATGTGCAGGTTGCATTACAACATTTTCCTTCACCATAAAAATGCTGTGTAAATGTACTTATGAATGTTAAAAATAAAAACATCTTGTTACATAGTGAGGTTTGGATCCAGCACCCACAGATTACAAGTCAAAGTGTTTTCCAGTAATAGCTCATTGCATAGTTTTAGAACTGCATGTTTTTGTTGCTTTTTTAATAAAAAAAAAAATAGTAAACTTACAGCATATCCTATCAACAGGATCATAATCATCAAATTCAATAAAACCAAATCCCCTTTTTTGGCCTGTACTTTTTTCAGTAACTATGCTTACTGAGACAATGTTGCCATATGAAGAAAAATGTTCTCTGAGATCCTCCTCCTCAATGTCCTGTTTCAAATTACCCACAAACAACTTTTTGACAGTCGCACTTGCATCAGGTCTTTTTATCTCTTCCCGGGGCACAGCTCTTTTAGGTTCAACAATTCTGAAAAATTAAACATGAATATTAACTCTCCTATTAACACTCTTTGTAGTACAAGAGTAGTATTCATTAAACATCTGGTTTAGTAAAATGAAAATATGTAAAATATTTTCATCCTGGTCTAAAATACTGACCTGCCGTCTATTTTGTGAGGTCTGTTATTCTGAGCATCATCAACCATATTGGCTTTTGAATAGGTTATAAATCCAAATCCTCTAGACCGTTTTGTTTGAGGGTCTTTCATAACAACTACATCAACAATTTCACCCCATTGCTCATAAAATTCCTTAAGTGATTCATCAGTAGTGCGATAATCTAAGCCACCAATAAACAACTTTCTTAAGTGCTCGGGTTCTTCCTGAAATAAAAACAAAACCATTATTTACTTTTATTCTCCAATATCGCCAAATTTCATTACTTTGATCATAAGCATATCTTAGAGAGAATTATGTAGAAATAATATACTACGGCAGTGGCGCCTGACATATTATGGTAGTAAGATAGTCCACAATAAACAACAGATTTAGGGATCGCGCTGACATAAATATCTGAACATCCAGACTTTCAGACGTGTCTAGGCTCGGTTGATTATCATCCTCCTAAGTTTTAAAAATGTTTTTACTTACATATTCGTCACCTCCACCACCACTACTACTTTGCTTCATTTTTAACTATATGGATTAAGTTATAAACTTAATTACTTAATGCCGGTGAGTAAATTTAATATCTTTTTCATCGATATCAATAAAATATTTTACACAAAACTGTAATTAGAAATCGTTTTATTGACGGACAGGAATTAAGAAGAGAAAAATTGACAATAGGTAAATAAAAACATCAATTTTATTTATTGCTTAATCTGTACAATTGGTTTTCGGTCGATACAGGTAATAAAATCTTGAATCGAGAACTAGTTCTTAGGAAAACCTATAATTTTTCATTTCATTACCACAATATTCTCAAAAAAAATGACGAAGCATTTAACTTGTTTTTTTACTACATTGGCGTAAGTTTAAATTTAAAATCTCAGGTTCAAATATTGTAAAGCACAAAACGAGACTGGAATCGATTTTTTAAAACATTTCAACTCGACTCGTTTGGAGTTGCCAATAAATATTGTCCAGCAAAGAGAAATCGAACGGTATGACTAGGTATGACCAGATCTGGATATGACCTACACATTCAGCAGAAATTAGATCTCCAACATTTTTTAAAGGCTTCACATAAACCTAAAAGTTTACTGTTTGATAAAAAAATGTTTTAGCTTTTGAGTTTTCTTTATTTTACATTGATGGCGTAAATAATAAGTATAGCTCATCAGCTTTGGCGGTTAAGGTTTGTTTTATAGACGCTAACTGACGCCAATGCTAATGAGCAAATAAAGGCCACGGCTGGACAGCGCATCTCTCCAAATATACTGGCATTATATGAATTATACCATACATAACTTGGATGCAAGCTATTGGCAATTACGTAGAATTTAGGCGAGTAATTAGCAGTAATTAGTAGAATGTATAAATTTAAATCTGGTAACACTGCACAGGAAGCCAGATGCCAGCGCAGCATTGTCTTCTCGCTTGTTCTCACTTTATTTCTTTTTAGCGTGGCGTCGGTTAGCAACGGTAGTGTGCGTAGATTAAAATTAGAGATTGTTCTAGTTTGCGCTAAAAAGTTATTTTTCTTGGTGTACTTTTTAATTCGCTTAATCGTTCAACAAGCTTTTCGTAATGAGGCCGCAGCAAAACGGAGATGATGGTTTTGTGAGTATATTACTTTGTTACCGGCGATGACTCAGCCATTTTTGTTGCTGTGAATTCACATTGATTCCACTTTTATTTCATGTTTTCACGCCTAATTGTTTTAGCTTTAGTTCATTATGTACTTAAATTAACAACTGTAGGTCTTAAACAAGTAAAGTTTCAGTAATTTTAACGATAGCATCTCTACCAACGCCATCCGCCGCCATTTTGTTGTTGATTGTAATGGTCGCCAAATTGCAGGAGGAACCCGAAGTTCATCGTAAAATCTTTATCGGGGGTCTTAATTATAGAACGACCGATGAATCTTTAAAAGCACATTTCGAGAAATGGGGAGAAATTGTGGACGTAGTCGTTATGAAGGACACGAAGACCAAGAGGTCTCGTGGTTTCGGCTTTATTACATACTCCAAAGCCCACATGGTTGACGATGCGCAGAACAATAGGCCACATACAATTGATTCACGGTAAGATATTATTATTTTGTTTTTTCCTTTCTTTCTTTTAAACAGATTTATTGCAGTCCAGCTATATGAAAGTTTAAATAGTTTCTTTCGTATCGTTTTACACTGCATAAACTAAAAGACCCTGCTTGGTGAATGTTTCGTGGAACTGTACACGTGGCATTTTCTGTGGGCTCGACATGACCTAAATTTTTATGACAACGTGTATACCAATCTGCGAATTGTGTTTTACAATAATTTGTTTTATTTTAGAGTGGTGGAAACCAAACGTGCCGTAGCTAGGCAGGATATCAAAAATCCTGAGGCAGGCGCAACTGTAAGAAAACTTTTTATCGGCGGTATTAAAGATGACCATACTGAAGATCAAATGCGAGAATATTTCTCTAATTATGGAAATGTACAGAATGTTAGCATTGTCACAGATAAAGCTACTGGAAAGAAGCGTGGTTTTGGCTTTGTTGAATTTGATGACTATGACCCAGTTGACAAAGTTTGCTGTAAGTATTTTTTATACAGTTTTCAATTTTAGTTAAAAAATATAAGTAAGCTGCCACAGTTTTGCCCCAAAATGGAATATCTATGTCCAGGTTTGGCTTCTCTAACTGTGGAGATTAAATTATTGATTAAAGCTATACCAGGCTACTATTTAACAGGTTAGATCTGGTACGCAAATCAATATACATTTTTGTTATTAACTAATATCAATGATTATTTTTTCTTTTTCAATTTAAATATAGCTGTTCATGTTTGTTACAGTGAATGCCCCTCATAAAATTAATGGTAAACAGTTAGATGTTAAAAAAGCGTTACCTAAAGATGGCTCTGACCAGCGCGGCGGTAGCGGTGGTAGACAAGGACAGAGAAGAAATGATAACTGGGGTAATTCTGGTATGATTATTATCATTTATTTGTGTATTTAAAATCTTGTTAACCAAATAAGATTTTTAATTTTTGCACAGGAGGTGGTTATGGAGGAAACCAAGGAGGCGGTTGGAACAATTCCAATCCGTGGGATAACAATCAGGGAGGTTGGGGAGGTAGTCAGGGGAGTGGTGGATATGGTGGTGGTAACCAAAGAGGTGGTGGTGGTGGTTGGGGTGGCAACCAAGATTTTGGCAACTATGGCCAACAGAGCTATAGTGGTGGCCCCACCAGGAACCAGCAGTATAGCAACAACAGAGCTGCACCATACAATATGAACCAAGGGGGAGGTGGGGGTGGTTATGGCAGCGGTGGTAACTACGGCGGGGGACAAGGAAGAGGTGGCAGATACTAAAGTGTGTAAGTATACATTTTTATATCACAAATCTACATAAACATACATTCACTCACCAACCTTTTTATAGGGTAATATACATTGCACTTGTTAGAGCACAATTTATAAAAGGGTTGACTTATTCATGTTACTTATCTATACAGTACTGATTTCTTAGTTAATTTTAGGTTGTCTACTACATAGCATTAATTGTCATTAGGAGCCTTTTTAGGAAGATGATTACTTGTACTTGGTAGTTGATTAATGCTATGAAGGTTTATTAATTTGGTATATGACTGATAAATTTTTCTCAATCTCTAGGTTTGGTGCTAAGTACACTAGTAGAGCAGTATTCCGTGTCGGCTAGTGTAGGCAGGCGCTCCGGAGCACTAGTTACAACTCTGGTCTACTCGAGACCACCTAGGAGAAGCCCTCAGGAAACCCTTAGACAAATATGAATAGATTATTTATAGAATATGTACTCATGTAATTTGGTCTTCTATTTATTGTACTTTAGGTACTCGACGTGACATATTTTTAAGGTTCTACATAGATTGTGAAAACATTTTATACAGATAAGTACAATATAGGATATTGATATGTAATGATTTAAGTCCCTTAAACGATGCTAGGTTAATGAAATGAACATTAAGTTGAATTAATAAGAAAATGGATCATGATTTACTTTTAATTTCTGACTTATTCAGTATTAAGTTCTCAAATAGATGTTATTTGAAATTTTTAGGTATAGTCCAGTTATGACTTATAGGATAATTAAATGTATAAATAAAAATTTAATACAAAAGTTGTAGGGTTGTTTCTTTAGATTTGTACATATACCTTTTTATTTTATTTCATAGCTGCATGTTTTGTCGTGATGCAGTTTTTTTGTTTTCAAATGAAGTTAAGTATAGTGTATGTCCTTCATGAAATGAGATATACGTAAAAATTGTGACTTCCATGTTAAATTACAATTTCCATTCAGGTGGAACTATGAAATTTGAGCTTGATTGGAAAATGCAGCTGTGATTGAATCTCACGTTAATGGTTTCGTTTGTCGCGTCCTTACGGTTAATTGGGCTAGTGTAAATTAAAAACGTAAAAATTAGGATTCTCATTATGCAGTTTATAGGTTCTGAATCTCAAATACCTTAATTTGATATGAGAAATTACCTTTTAAAAGAGAAGTGTTAATACGAATTTGTAACACAGAAGTCACATTTTTTTCAAATTACCATCGGTTAGTCACTTGGGCTTCTAAAATGTAATAGACTTTCTTATTTACCTACTTTCCCTATCCAAACGGCTCGCAAAAACCCTTGCTATAAAAATAGAATACAATTGCACAGAAATTACGTGGATTTTATTCCTACAACTCAGTACTATTAAAATGTATCGTTCCGATGTTACTTTCACAATGAAATAGGTTGTATCAAGGAATCATCGCTGGCAGACTAAATAGTAAGTACATAGGTAATTTATTTTATGTATAAAAATGCGTCACGGTAGACGAAAGTGGGACTGCCTCCCTATTTGAAGGTTACGATTCAGGGCAACCGAATTACTTGCGAATTGCGAATCGCTAACTGTTCTCACCTAAATACAGTAGTACATAATCGGTATACAGTTCAAAGTAAACTTCTAATTCTAGGGCTAGTAACATTGTAATAGACTAGGAATTCCAGAACATAGCATACATTCAACATGCTTGAAGAAGACTTAGATTCGTACACTAGGAATACATATTTTTATTTTTGCACTAATATTTCAAATGCATAAACGTTTAAGTCCATTATTTTATATCTTTTTTTTTAGTTAAATACATAAAACATAAATACAAAATTTTAAAGTAATTCATGGAAATTGATGTATTACGGAGGTGGTGTTGATTGTCCATGTCTATTTTGCATATGTGTTGGGGTTAGTTTTGGTACCAGTACATACATTTTTTTTTATAGTACCAAAGAGAGTTAGATTAATTAATTAATTTCCCATGTCATACATGCATGGCATGAGTATCTCGAGTGAGCTCGAGCAATGACGTTTGTTTTGTTATGTCACTGTCATCTCATTTAATTGTCAAATCTACATAAAATGTTTTGTATTTTTGTACGTATTGAAATAACTCACTAACCACTGGGCCGGTTACCAAAATTCTTGCAGCTTAAAAAAGCTACGCAAACACTGCTTAATATAGGCTACGTTTTTTTACAATTTTTAATCTCACAAGAACAGCTAGTTACTAAATAAAAAGATGTTATTTTCTTTGATATTAATGACACAAGATAAGATTATTTTTAACTTTCTAAAATTAATTAATTCGTAGTCTAATCTAAAATAAAGACTAAAATAATTGGCGAAACGAAGATTAACCAAAAAGTTTCAGATATCACTGTATTCAATGTTGCCAGTATTAGAATCTTTTATTAGTAATAAACCATTTTGCATTTTCAATCAACTTTTTTATTTAGGTAATACTTTAGGAATGTTCAATTGTTTCAATTTTGATCTCATTAGTACTTTCCTCATTTGATTATAAATGAAAACTGAAATGGATAGATTATAGGTATGTCGTATTCAACATCTTCATGAAATTTGGTACAGATGTAGGATATTATCACGAAGAATAGGTTACATTCTTAGTGTTTCAATACTACGCGTATAAGGTCGCGTGCAAAAGCTAGTACGTAAATAAATGAATAAAATCATCAATCAATCAAATCATACATTTATTTGCAGTCTAAGGATATCACAGTTTTACGTACATTTCTAAATGTTTTTGTTATTTTCGTTTTGTTCTAATATTTTTTCAATTTTATTTTCATGATGGTATCGTGGTGACTGGAGTCTCACTTGATTGCCAAGTAACTTTCAGCTAAGGTAAGTTTAATTATAAGGCATATTTTAATACAATTTTTTTTTATAAAATATCTTTCTACAAATAAATATCTTCGAAAATATGTGCGTTTTTATTTTATTCCCAATTAAATTTGTAGGAAATGCTGATAGAATTGGTATGAAATTCGTTGTGATGAACTTAATTAATGCGAATTCGATAGACGAACCTCTAGAAGTATTTTATGTACAGTTCGTTTCAATAATTGTTCCGTACGCTTGAAAAAAGTTAACGCTACGGTATTACCAGAGATAAAAAATAATGGAGTAAAAATGCTTCTTATAATATTAAAACACTAGAGATTACTATTTTAGGTTGTAGATAAAAAATTCAACCGGAACCTCTAAAGGTTCCGGTTTCATTCTAAGGGTGTACCGTTACGCTCAGTAACTACCGTTAGCTCTGTTAGTCACGATTAACAGTTACCTATATGTAGAATTAGTTTTTTACTTTTCATGCTTAAATTATGGAGATAATATCTCTTATACTACTTTCTCCTGTACTGTGAAAATGTATCTGCTTATTTGAAACATTGCACTGCTAGGGTTACTGCTTAGGCCTTACTACGCATTATTTTGCTTCAAATGTAGGACCGAGTACTCTTGTTTGATACGGAATATCTAATATGTGAGAGTTAATATGGCGGGGGTAACCTAATTTCGTTATAATTACGTTCTAGAGAGGGTACAATTTTTTTTGAGCGAGGTACTAATAAGTACATTTTTTTAGTAAGTGGTATAATTTAATTCGCTGTGGTACACCCGCCATTTTTACTCGTCACTCTAATATTACTATATTGATAATATGAGTGCACAGAAGCTAATAGAAATTCAATAACACAGAAATATAGCAGCAACCGTGGGCCACGCTACTAAAAAAATAAAATAGCTAAAACTTTTCTGATGGAAAAATGGATCAATGTATCAGGCGCTTAGATTATACAAAATCGTTTGTTTTGGCGCTGGATCGAAACGAGAACCTATAGACTTAAGAATTAGCGACCCAATAACTAACATACAGTATTTATATTTGAACAATAATTATAATGTTAAATCTTAGGCGACCTTTCAATATTTAAACATGGATCTAAGGCATTTTCTGCACGAAACGTGCATCTTAATGTAAGTACGTATAAGAGACGTAGGTTGACACACACTTCTAATAATTTCTAATGTGCAGTTTAGGTTATTTAAAGCAGATTTTAACGTTGTAACAATATTCAGATGTGCATAGAAAAGCAAGTAGCCACTAGCGGTTGTAGCACCTTTTGCGCTTTTGGCTATTTTCTATGTATGTATTAAAAATATACTAACTGATTATAAAATATTTGCGATAAAAAATATGAAAACGGATGTAGTTACGAAATATTCATCCCATCATAAGAATGTTGGAAGTTGATAATAAACGGCACCATTACATGTCTCGAGCCGAACGGTCGTCGAGACTTGCGGAAACGTTGCACGGCGCTCTCATGATTTCACTTTCGTTTTATCAGTATGGAGAATCCGGTGATTTCCAGATACGTTCGCTTCCACTCTGTCCTTTGCATGTTTCATATTACATCACAAATGTCACAGACTCATGGAATTACATTAAAAAAAACATATGCAAATTATGATCAAAGCTTTAAATTAGTTTTTACATAATATTGGAATTGGTTTTAAGGTAGGTAATCTATGTTTCATATTAAAATTATTAAAATTTGCAACACTTGCAGTTTGATAGATGATCACATTACCGACTTCGAGAGAAAATAAGAGATTTATAATCACTGCACTACTATTAAAAGAAATAGCAACGATAGTTTCTTCGTGCATAAAAATCTATAACACTATGACACTGAAGATAGTGAAATGAAACTACTAAA
The DNA here is from genome assembly GCF_000836215.1 of Papilio polytes. Lineage (NCBI taxonomy): Eukaryota > Metazoa > Arthropoda > Insecta > Lepidoptera > Papilionidae > Papilio > Papilio polytes. The sequence goes on from NW_013525513.1 coordinate 5,051,816, forward strand.
TAACAGCGGTGGCAGTTAAAAGGTGAATTAATATAAATGTCTTATAACAAATAAAAGTAAAAAGTAATTATTTAACAAATCGTAATTGGTACGATAAAAGAATAATTGTTTGAAAATCAACAAGAAGCGCGATTCGTAAAGATTAATATCCTCTACACATGCACACTGTTTTAGCATTCCGTTACATCATAGAGCAAGTTTTGTATCTATACTATATTGATTGAATATGCAAAATGGAACAAACTCGCGCCAAAATCTATGAAACAGTTGAAAAAAAGATTATTATAAGAAACACTGCTTCAAGAGAGACACAAAAGGATCCAAAAAGATTGACTATTATGTCGTTCAACATAAAACCATTGTTAGATTAATAATGTATCAATGGCTATATAAGTGTTGCGACATTTACTTTGTAGTGGGGCTGGAGGGATCCGTATAGATTTTTTTTGTAGTGAAAGTATGTGGTGGTGGCCGAAGTCTTCGCTACGAGTCAGATACCGCTCGGCCGCGGCCGCTAGTCGGCCCGCAGTTTGCGAAATGCCATCAGCTGGCTGACGAATTCAACAATAGTGACCGCGGCAGTCGCGGGATGACGGACAAATAAATAGTGCCGTAGCAAAGACATCGTGATAGGTTCCCTCGCGACCATGTGCCGATGGAGATTGGTGGTGTTACAAGTGCTGCTTGTTGCTACCGTCCGCGGCAGGCAGATTTCTTCCCCAGAGCAGACCATCGACAATCATGTAAGTTATCATAAAGTATACTTAAAGTCAGTTAAATCTGCGATTAATTAATCTGCGTTAAAACAGCATAATTGCATTAGTAACATCAAAGATAACAAACGACTACTAATAATAGGTACATCTTAGTGAACCCCAATGGATCAGGTTAATGAAACCGGAAGATCAATCTTGGGTTCAAATTCACTTTTAGATTACATGAACTTAACCTAACGTATGCTTAGTACCTATGTTTAAATACTTTAAATCAAAAGTCATCAGTTGTCGTCGGTCGAAGAAAGCAATCGTACTTTTCAGCTATCTAATTAATGTCTAATTTTGTCTGTGTTTGAGTTAAATCACATTCATTTACTTCATCACTTTGTAATTTAAACAAGCAATAATGTTTACGTTAGATCAGTGCATTGACTCGGTATAGCGTTCGCTTTTACTTTCCGCGGATACGCTGTGCAGATGCGTGCGAGTTCGCGCGAGACATCGACCTGAGACAATCATTAGAATTGCACTTCTTTATACCTACCATCATCTCTAATACTGCTCGTACGTAAGATTATATTGTATATTACATTTTTTTAACTATTCTAAATACACTTAAAAATAGTCTAGGATATGGATAACGAATGAATGGCGTAATTCAAACCGCTAGATTGACGCTTCAAATATTACTATCTAAGAACCTTTAAAATTGAGAATATTATAGATCTGTAGTATCGTTTAAACCGCACGTATAAAGATTAAATACATTTGTATAAATACAATTTACACATACGGCCTGAAATGTGTTATCAAAATACGAGTATCTTAAATTTTTTTTTTATAATATAAGGTGGCAAACGAGCAAGTGGCCATCTGAATCCACCGAAATGGAAAGCGACGGCTGCCCATATACATCCGCAATTGCAGATGCGTTGCCTACCCTTAATTGACGGAGGAGGAGACGCACATAAAGACGACATTTCCCCTTTACATGCGTCTTCTCCGCCGTCAAATCCACTTTTCTTTTCCATCCTTTCCTCTTAAGAAAAGGAAGGAAAGGAAAAGGCACTAAAATTAGGCCTCCGACACCACACTCATCAGACGAAACGCGGAATTGCTTCCACTTTACGCCTGTTTTCTGTGTGGTCGTGGTATTACACCGGGTGAGCCGGCCCATTTGTGCGAAGATGTTAAAGCGGGCTCTACCATACCGTACCTGCATATTTAAACATTTGTTGAGTAAACTTACCAATGGTCTTTCTTTTTTTTATATAAAGTTTTGCATCCATCCAAGTCCATTAACTTTAACGATAGTGTTAGAGGTCCAATTCTAAAAGATAATTTGTCAAACACGTGGGAAAAGTTTGCATACAACGACGAAATTGCTAAAGCGTGTCAGATAAATATCAAGCCGTGCAGTTCCTCGTGGTAACGTTCACTTTCAACTCAATGTCTCAGTATTGTTAGTTACCAAATAACATAAATTGGTAAATAATGATACGAAAGCATCATAATTGTGGAGCCGGATGCACTGCTTTCGCCTGTTACGAATATAATTGCGTAAATAATTCGAGGCTCAATATTTGCTCTATTTGCGTATGTTCTTTTTTGTTAGTTTAATTATACGAATGTATTCTTAGGCGTTACTAATAATCGTGGTAATTCTTTAACTTTTTTGAATGAACATGCTTTAAGCCATAGTTAACCTTAAATTGAAGAATTTCTCAAACGCAGCCTAACTCTTTTTAAAAATATCTAGAAACATATTGAATTATAATTTTAACGATGCTGTTAGTTCAGTAATCATTTATCGTATAGTAATTGGCTTACATGAGGGTTCTTTTTTGTATGTCTTATAATTTTTATTAATAAAGCTTGTAAACACCAGAAATAGATCTATACGACGTAACCAATTGTAGAATTTTATTACATTTCGTAACACGGTTTATCGAAGTGCAATAAAATACGTAACACGTCCCTGTTGCATTTAATTGACACACACTTGAATTTGGAATTTTTCGTATTTATGTAATACTTGTATCCGGTTCCGATAGTTTGTGATACGTCCGCGTCGGCTGCATGGAACGAAACACGCAACTCTATGCTTATTCGTGCACCATTTGATTGATTGGTTTTGCCTCGTTTTAACGATACAATTATGTGGCTTTTTATGAATATAATATCAAGAGGAGATATGAGGTTTTGTAGAATTGTTGCATCAGATTTGTTCACTGATGCTTATCAATATTTTGAGTTAAAGTTTTTTAAATTATTTATGAAGTCTTTTTTTCTACTTCAGCTAGACAACGGAATATAAAGGCGAAAGTATTAAATATGCTAATATTCGAAGTAAAATTCCTTGTTACCGCATTAGAATCGGAATCAGTTTCTTTTTGCGTTTATTGTACAACGGATAGCAAAAACGAGAGTGCCAGAACAATTACCTTGTGAAAGGCGTTTTACAATTACTCATTGGAAAGTAGTTTAGTTATTGACCTTACGAATTTTGAGGTTAGATAATGACGGGCGAGGGAAAATAGATCCAATGAAGCGTAAAGTGTTAGTTTTACAATCTTATAAAAAGGTAATCTAGATCATCTTTTATTTTCTAATTTCATTGGGTTTTTCTTTGCTAAATCGGTTTCTAGAAAAGCTATAATTAAAAACTTTGCTAGTGGTTTTGCACAATAAAACTGCAAGATTTTAATAAAGTAGATTTTTTCGAAATGTCATTTGTATCTTAGAAAAATTAGCAATACCAATGTTCTTCGATTATAATAAAGATAACAGGATCGTTGTTGTACCTTAATTTAGCGTTAATTAAACCTGTAAATTTGATTGTAAATTAACTACATCCGTTTCAGAAGGCCGTCAAACAATTACAATTATTTCGTCTCGGACATTAGATTCAGCTTAATCTTTCATGCCAATTACAAAAAACAACTAAAAGTCTGTTAATCCACTTAAAATAATGAACTATTCTAATTTAATTTAAGCCCGTGACCTGATATTGAACTTCAAGCAACATTAAAGTGATTGTTAATGTTGTCACTTACGAAATCAATTGTCGACAAACTAGGTCACGGTACAACCTGTCAAATTAGGATGAGTTCTGCATAAATTGTATTTTTTCGTTTTCTTTTTTATTGTTGGCAACCTAGATTTTTATTCGTGTTAATAATTGTCTGGCATTGAGTATGATACCAGTCTGGCTTTTTTTTTTTCAATTGAACTGTATAAAATAATGTAAATAACAAGTTAAAACGCAATAAAAAACAACCATTACACACAATTTTAGATGACCAAATTTTGTTTTAAATTTTAATTATATTACCTATATAAATTTAAATATTTTCTAAAACTTATCAAACTTCTAATGCAACCTTAGCCTCTTTTATTGATTTCATAACGTGTTATTTAATGCTGCCGAATTTGTATATCGGAGTCAAGCGTGATCGGTTTCGTCACATCGGTTACGTGAAACGGCAAAGGGAAAGTGCATGTGGTATACATTCGACCACGTAGACAATTAGCTGGAACGAAGACGCGCCTTATCTGTGTTTTTTTCACTTATGACGATGACGATCTTGATTACATTGCCTTTAAAAATCAAGTAATACCTGACAAGCAAATTTAAAATTAATGAATTGGCAATAGTATTTGATAATAACTGATACTGAGTTATTCTCTCATCTTAAATGCTAATAGACTTAAAAGTATAGAGAACAATGGAATTTCCTACCATTGTGAAAGTACCATTGACATTACTGACCAATGAACTTCGCGTTTGTTGCGTAAACTAACACACTAACATTTTGATGAGGGCTACAAAATCCGTCGTATTTAATGGTATTTAAAACCGTTTATATTCTTTTATTTTGCCTTTAATCCATCAAAGAATAAGTTTGGAGATGTAACTATATACCATGTAATTTTTTTACAAGGTTTTACCTTCCAAAATTAATAAAGATAAAAACATTTTTGTAAAATGTGATATTTTTTGTAGTCTTTTTTTGGTGGGACAACCCTAATGACTCAACTGCGCATGGCGCTAGCGTCGCTACACCGCGTAACCGCGAAAGTAAAATGGCAGTTAATTTAAAATGGTAAACAAATGTTGCATAAGGTTATTTCCAGCGGAAGATCACTAGCTTGGTTAACTTTGTTATGTAATATTTATATATTTTTGATAACTGACACAAAAAAACCTGACAAACCGGTTATCTTTGTTATTGATTACCGCGTAATGCATTGTCTTTTTACTTTGTTTAGTTATAGGAAGTAATTTTTTTAAAGTATCAATTCGTATAAACAGTTCGTTAATACCGAAACCCCATATGTGACTGCAAAAATATATCAATAAAATACAAAAGAAACATTTGAGCAAAGAATTTAGAAATACACGAATGTGGTTACTGACAAGAATTTCAATGAATTATTCTAGAAAGTAATTTTTTGAATTAAAGAACATTGAGAGAATTTTGAACGTAATTAAATGTGGAATTAATTGTTTAAATTAGTAAGATCTTTTAAAACTTTTTTACCCTCGAAACTCGGAATCGTGTTAGGTTAGTTTAAGTAGCTACGAATAAGGTTTTAGTGTATCTCTTTAGCTTCATTACATTAGTCTTTTAAACCATTTCAGGTGTCACACGGAAATAGGTCGTCGCGTTTTCTCTTCGATGCTATATTCGGATTAGAAGTTCCTCTGTTTGATGAACAAAGCGTCGAAGAAGAAGAGGAAGATGATTCACAAACAAAGGACTGTTCCTGTGGTAAGTATTACCTGTAAAAAATCATGTTGCCATCCTTCTCATTTTGTCTAAAAAAATAGAGATAGTAATATATTATAGCAATGTAAATGTGTTTCGTAACTGGGAACTCGCGATTAGAGGGTACTAAATATGCATTTATACACAAATTAAACATTATTTATTTCATGTATAAATTTTTCGTGTAAACGAATTTTATAAGTCACAAATGTAGAATATAAACTTAAGTTATTTTCAGACAGAAGAATCACAGCACTTACGTTGAAACTGTTTAGACCTTCCAAATGTTTTATATTAGTTATAGTCACTCATAGTGTTTATAATAAATAAAATGTTTCACAGTGTCACAATTTTAGTGTAAATGTATTAATCACAATTCACATTAATATTCTAGAGTGCGGCAGAGCGAACCCACTTCCTAGAAAGATGGGTAAGTTGATATTTGTACAGCAATTGTAGTTTATAATAAACTTTATTATTTACTGTAAATATACATATGTATTTGTAATATGTTATGTAACATTGTGTTCGTATTAATTTCAAGCTGCGATTTTTTGTCCTTTTGTGGTATTTTACGTAATATCTTGCTGTTAAAAATCATAAATTAAATGTTATTAGGCTGCTTCTAAATCTTTCCCATTATTTGCTTTCTAATGTGACCTTTAAGAATTCAAACCGGACTAACATATTCTTTCAACTTTAATATTTTTTTAATCTGTTTTATATTTCTTTGTTGTCTGTTTGTTTTTTGTCTTAATTAGTTTAGCATTAAGTGTTTTTTTTTTGTATAACAAAGTGTATATTCCGAGTAGATTTTGTTATTATTTCTAAAGGAACCGTTGCCTTTAAGGAAGTTGATTAAAATTAATCTTTCATTTGCATATTTAATCTTAGATTAAAAGTCTTCTAATAACACTTATGTACTAAGAGACGGTGAAAGTTGTTTTCCTGTTCGCAGTATAAAGTACATCATACCTGCTTTGACATCGATACTTTAGTCTCGTTAGGAAACTGAACGTCCGCATTTCTCTACTAACTAGTTCTTAACTAATTGAGTACCTACTTGATATTGTTTGTTTTAATTAACCTTCTACTAGTCTAACCAGCCCTTATCCTATCTAATAAATTGTTATTTCCCGTTATAACGTTTTGTTCAGACTATCATGTCTATAAATAAAGCCTGTAACTGTAAAATATGTATGAGGTCGAATATAAATATGAATGATCGATAACGATTACGTTTTAAACGATAGTCTGCAATTGCATTGTCTATGAAACTCTATGTTGTCTACGTCCACTCTCTAACATACGGGCGTCGCCAAGGAGGTGGAGTTAGAGGCATGTTCTAAATGTTCTAAGAATGTAAATAAATATGAAACCACTTCAAAAATGACTATTTTTTATCGCAGCTGCTCTCTACCCTACACGAAGCCTAGATCATCGCTTGGCGACTGCCACTATTCAATCTGTGATAACTTATTAAGGTAACGTAACATAACCGATGTCGTGTTACAGAATGTAACGGACCGAATCAAGAGAATCGTATCGTCGGTGGGTCTCCGGCGGCTGCTAATCGCTATCCTTGGATGGCAAGGATAGTATACGACGGTCAATTTCATTGCGGAGCGTCTCTCCTGACCAAGGACTATGTACTCACTGCTGCGCATTGTGTTAGGAAGTAAGTAACTATTATGATATTCAAAATTTAAAGCTCTAGGTTATCTGTGCTTGTTTGCGAAGGCAGATGCAGGAAAGCACGCATTGGGGTTTGCCTTACCTTGTGTTTCTTTAAGTCTTGGTAGTGATATAGGTATATTCTATAATAAAATTGGAATGTCTGTTTGTAATATCCAACGAAAAATTCCAGATTTCGGGAAGATGATGTATTTGTGTTGCTGATAACGAAAATCGAATTTAAACATTTTTTCGTATGTCTGTTTGTCTGTTCGCAAGCCGAATTTGTTCCGGGTAATCTCAGAAACGGCTGGGCCGATTATGACCGGATTTTCACTGAAGGGTAGCTGACATAGACGGGTATATAGGCTACTTTTTCATCTTAATATTGCGTGGACGAAGCCGCGGGCAACAGCTAGTGTTACATAAAACATCGAAAAAAAAACTCGTATAATATTATGGGCTATTAACTGTTACGTCTGCAGGTCGTCACAGATGATTATTGCTTGACTAATATTTATTTTTCCATCAGCGGACACGCGATGTTGCATTTCAGTTGAGTTATTAATCGTATTAGTAATGCATTCTGTGAAAGTAACATTCGTTCCGGTAATGATGATGTAACATACATTCTTCTACAATGGATGTTAAATAAGCGTTTTGATATATTTTTTAGCATAGGCCTCTAGCTTCGTAGGTACATGGGTAACGCAATGAGCAAATGGGAATAAACAAATTCGAGAAAGGGATCAAGTGTGGTCACCGCTTATTATTTGTTTTATGTGCTTAGTAAATATTGTTAACTATTACAGTTATAGTTGCTATTTAAAATATTCCTGGCTTCACTTTAAAATTGTTAAATCTACAAATATGTTGTGACTTTCTAACCGTGTATTTACACTGCTCTAAGTTGAATTCATACATTAAGACAGAATTGCGATAACACTAATATATCGTATTTCAGATTAAAGAGGTCCAAGATACGAGTGATCTTAGGCGACCACGATCAGACAATAACAAGCGAGAGTGCCGCCATCATGCGTGCGGTCAACACCATCGTCCGTCATCGCAGCTTCGACGCTGACTCCTATAACAATGATATCGCACTACTCAAGTTAAGGAAACCAGTCAACTTCTCGAGGATCATCAAGCCAGTTTGTTTACCGCCTGTTGGTGAGTGTGATTAAAGTAAAATCAAGGAAATTATTTTTCCTATATTCTAGTAACCAATTAATAGGTCTGGTTACAATCAGTGGTGGTTAACTAGATTGCTTTTTTGATGAATACATATTTTTCGTTTAATTTTTTTGTCTCAAGTTCCACTGTATTAGATATGTGAATGCCTTTAAAGGCATTATAAGGTTACAAACATGTGAGCAGCCTTCAGAATTTGTCGAAAAGG
>NW_013525513.1:5060883-5064626 GCF_000836215.1 Papilio polytes
CTTTAACTAAATAAAAAATGAATATCAAAAGACAAAAGTTTTAGTACACTTAATAATAACAACTAAAAAAAACTACTCTATAATCATCAGATGATAATAAGGAGATCCTTATCCTACTCCCGTAGGGTCGGCGCAACAGGTTTTTGTCCTCCACATAACTATCATACGTCATCTCAGTCATCACTCCCTTTTTGATCATGTCACCTTTTACACAATCCATCCATCTCTTTCTAGGACTACCTCTACCGATGTACCCTTCCACACTCATAACTAACGTTCTCCTTGTAACATGCGATTCATCCCTCCTCATAACATGCCCATAACATGCTTACCTTGGGCATGTTAAAAAAACTACTCTATAATGTGTGTAATAAATGTGACTAAATGAAAGCTATTCCGCAAACAGAAAATAATCACGTCAATCGCAACGTTGCCATGGTAACCATAATTAAAAACCAGTCAAAGGCCTTCGTTCTTATTTAAATATTTGAATTGACATTTGCTAATAAAAGTTTTATTTACTGTAAACAATGAAATAAAGTTTTTGTGATATCGTGTGGATGAAACATCAGGAACGGCTAGTTTGTAATACAATTGGTAATTGGTACGTAGGTGCGTAGATATTCATGTCTTAATATTGTCTTGTTTGGTCCCATTAAGAACTAGGACTAATTTAGTCCTAAAGAAAAGTATTAGATCAAGCATTCATTTTTGATTAAAATAAAGTGTATTTTCGTTAAAAGTGACTAAAGTGTTGTTTTTTCAGGTATAGTGTCGTGGGGGGTGGGCTGCGGCCGGCCGGGCTACCCGGGCGTCTACACCAGGATAACAAGATACCTGTCCTGGCTACGCGCTAATCTTCGGGACTCTTGTTTATGTGGAAATTGAGAATAAAAAATGCTTTATTGTTCCACAAAAAAATTGATACTAATCTTGATTTATACGTCGAGTTCTAATATTTATATCCCTACGGTATTTTTCCTTTGCAACTGAGTTTTGTTAGGACAAATACGAATATAAATCTAACAATTATGTAAATAAGTACATTGACTGTAAAAATATAATCTCTTATTTTAAAAATAAATCATTCTACAGTTAGATATTTAGATGTCGATAAATAAAGTGATCTCGAATCGATCAAAATATGCCATGATTTGATAGTGGTATTTAATATGTTTAGATTTATTCTTCGTATTAACACGTCAAACGCCATGGGGTCACCGGTGACCTCACCCTTCCTCTATCATAGCGCCATGGGGGTCACCGGTGACCTCAACGTAACGTCATATTCAAACTACTTTTTCTCGCTACCGGCCATTCTGACTGTTACTTTATTCGTACTTCGTGACTGACACAGCGCTGTAGAACTATACTGCGCAGTGGGACAAACATACCTTGTAAAGAATTGAAAAAAATAAAAGATAGCGAAAAAAGTAACCAAAATAGATATTAATAGTAACATAATAAACAAATTACGACCAAAAGTATTTTTACGATTTTTTATTTTCTCTATCAGCGTTTAACGTGTTAAAGATAGGATTAAACTAGTGTTAACTATAATTTGTGATCAGGATTTTTTAATGTCTTGTATTACGATGAAATTAGGTTATATTTACGTGTTAACTTTTGCATAGTTTAATATTCCACATCTATAGACCTGTGATGGCATTTTCAAATGTATTTTTTCGGCTATTTACTAAAATTGTTTAGATATTTGACACATTCTTACTTCGATTTAGAATTAGTTACAACCTATTTATTGTTTTGTTAATTATTTTTATTATTATATATTATGAATTTATTGAATACAAATTTAATTTAAAGTATTTCAAATAAAATCAAGCCATTGTTTATGGTTTAATATCGGAGTTGTTTAACCCAAATTATTTGAATTGAAAATAAACGAACCGAAAGATACTACATTATTATTTAATTTATATGAAGTAATTACATTTTTTTGGGGTATTAAATTATTTAAACTTTCGTGAGACATTTTATAATTATTTTACGGCTTACTCACGTCATATTTTCTGGTGGCACCTTTTAGGTTATGTTAGAATTAATTGTTACTAGTAATAATTTACTTATGTAAGTATATTTAAGGTCCAGGCCGGTGGTGCAGATTACCAATATTATATAAGTTATTGAGGAACTACTTTAGTGTTCAATTGTAAATAAATTAACAAAACCTTATTTATTGTGTACTAATACTTTTTTTTAGAAGACGAAGAGTGTATTTTTAATTATATTGTAATGGAGTCTATTTACTTCTAATTATTTTTTATTGTTATAAGAATATTATTTTTTTGTTACATATTCTATATTATTTACTGGTTATTTCTGAAGTTGTCACATTTCGATTAGAAATAGAAATAAATACACGAGTAAAAAGCATTTTCTTACTAAAATACATTAAATATGAGTTTAATAAATTGTTCTTAACGGGATTTAAAATTTGCATAAAATAAATGTTTAAATGTTTAACGATTAAGTTAGGTTAAGTGACTCCAAACAGTATTTTAAGTAATATAGTTTGTTTTTATCTATGTTAAGTTTTTTATTATCTTACGTTAAGAATTGTTGCTCTTTAGGCTGTAACTGTGATTTTCTCACGTTTGTAAGTTTCGTATAAAATTGTTGATGTTTAAATTTAGTTTTTACGAATTTGTTAATAATTTAAATGTTTTGTTTGTGGTCTTAATTTAAATTTTATTGTATGTTTTGGTAACAATAAATTATTTTACAAATTAAATGTTGTTTTTTCTACAAAAATAATTGTACATATCCAGAGACGACATTGTTAATTAAATGTATACTTAAATCAACCAACATGTCGAAAATAGTGTGGAAATAGTTATATTTTAAGGTATAGCCGACAAGGATTTTTTGTAAGGATATCATACACTAATAAATTAAAAACATAAAAACAACTCTAAATTTAAAACGCCTTTTATAAAAAAATAGCTAAGATTACATTTACATCTGTTTGCTATGACTTTTGATTTATTTTAATATTAATTCGTTTACACTCGAGCATACAATATATAAATTTTATTTGCTATCTGTACTTTAATATTCCCGAAATAGTAATTCTGTATTTAGCATCATTTTAAATGCAGGTTAAAATATTTTCGCAGTACAAGTAGCAGCATTAGTCAAAAGGCGAGAACGCCAGCTCATTACGTCCTCTATGGAAAGCTTCACTTTCGCTTCTTATGAGTTGCGTGACGTTAAAAGGATCTTTTGTTTTTTGAATGTATTATTTCTGTTAGTTAACGTATATTTGTATTGCTTTCCAAAAACAAAAAAAAGTATCTAAATGTTTTTATGTAAATACTTACATATTCGTGATTTCAAAATAATTGAATTTAAATGTAACGCCAAAGTATTCAATTACAGTTTAAGTGAGTACATTTATCAAGGGTGTGTTTATTACGAAGAAGTAGATAACATTAAAATTTACTAATAAAAGGTGACATGGAAATTATTATGATGATCCTAAATCACAATTTATATGTAATTTCTGCCCACCACGTTTATTATCACAGTCGTGAGTGTGGCAGTGGTAATGTGGTGAGGTCGTAAGCAAATCACGTCCGCGGTTTGGCGGGAAAATGGCAGCGGCTTTGGCGCATCTCAGTTTGTGACCGTTGTCGATAGCGTGCGACAAGTTCAAGTGTAGCTGACGATGCGCCAGCGGAGCGCGAACATCTGAATTCGATATTTGAATTTGTTTATTTTTT
>NW_013525513.1:5064649-5066896 GCF_000836215.1 Papilio polytes
TAACCTCTATGCTTTTTATTTAAAGCCAGTATACATCAATCCAGGATGTGGAAGTGCTCTCTTATATTAGTGGCTGTGCTTTTAACTTTCACCAATTCAGAGGTTTGTGACAATTTTTTATCTATTGATATTTTCTCTTTTTATCTTTTGAGCAATAAAAACTAAGTGACTTCTTTAGTTTACTTTATTTGTTTATTGAGTTTTAAAATAAATGTGAATACAATGACATTGTTTTTCTTGTTAAGGAGGACGCAGATCGAGATGGGAGAGGGGTTCTGGCTAAAAACTTCTTTGGCGGAGTTTGGGGTAACAGGCCACCCCTTATGGAAAAGAATCAGCTTAAAAAATCCTGTACTTGTAGTAAGTATGCTTTTATTAATTTAATTGTTTATATCAGTTTGAGAGTAAATTCTCTAAGGTTTTTTGAGGTTATATCAATGTTAGGTCAATAAATTTAGAGTTAGGTATAATTTATATAAGAATTTTATTGTTTTATATGTACCAAAACCTTTGCCTTTCAAAGGTTGTTTGGTAAACAAGGCAACATCTAATTGGATTTGTATTTTAAGACCAACCAAGTAAAGTCGAAAATTGTGTGACACGATTTTAATTCTTTTCCAATTAAGCTTAGCATTTGGCATTAAAACCTTAGGTCACCTTTGTATGCAAGCTCTTTGTAATATATTTTTTTTTATTTTATTATCAAAAAGGAATAAAATAAAACTGGATATTAGTCGAAAAAAAATCACTGGTACGCACGGGTACCGCTCTTGATGTGCGACCCGTCTGAAAACCTGCTTAAAACGGCGTCACGGTACATTTTGTACATAAATCAAATAATAATAACATCTATTGGCCTTATTTTTATAGACTCTGATAGATGCCGTACTCAACTATTTTAGATTTATTACTTAAGGTGAGTTTCCACTGCAGATAAACATGCTAAAAAACAATGTAACATGTTTACTACCGGACGACAGTGGAAATTCATTGTTTTACATTTTTGTCTCAATTTTGTTATCTAGGTAATCCTTGTTAGGATAATGGCTTATATTGTAATGAAAATAATCATAGTGTCAAATTTCAGACCAATGTAAATTTTGTCATACGTGTAAAATTATGTCTAAAAGTGCGTCCAAGATACTACTGTGTGTAAAGACAAATCTAACAAAAGCACTAAAAGTACTTAAAGAAATATTTTATAAGAAAAAGTTTCGACAACTTAGAACAAAAAACGTAATATGTTTTTAACTGTTCTCACTACTTAACAGGTGTACCGTTTGTTCTCGTTTTGTACGTGAATAATTTAAACGGTTATATTGAATTTTAATTGGTAATGGTTTCACGGGTGTTTGACTTGCAATTGATAGCGTTTAAGTATTAGATGTAAGAAATTTCGGATCCTGAATGTTTTTTTTTATAACATAAGATGGCTAATGAGCAAGCTGCCACCTGAATCCGCCAAAATGGTGAAGCGACCGCTGCCCATAGACATCCGGAATTGCAGATGCGTTGCCTACTCTTATCCGACAGAGGAGGAGACGCACACGAAGAGGATATTTCCTCTTCCTATGCATCTCCTCCACCGTCAAATCCACTTCCCCTTCCCATCCTTTCTTAAGACATGGGTAGTAAAGACAAAGGGACCTCAATTAGGCCTCCGACATCACACTCATCAGACGAAACAGGGAATTGCTTTCATTTCACGCCTATCTTCTGTGGGCACTACCACTGTTAAATTTTAATCTTAATGTTTAAGAAAGCATAGAGGCATGATGTCAATATAGGTAATTTAACTGTTTCGGTTACCGAAACACATTTATAAGACATATTTGTATTTTTTACTAATATTATTAATGTGACAATTTTGATGGATTGTTGGATATATGTTAGAGGGTATCTTAGGAACGGCTCAAAGGATCTCGCAGAAATTTGTCAGAGATGTAGAACATAGTTGGGAAGAACATAAAGATTATTAATTGTTGTTTTTTTTTTAATTTCGCGCAAACGGTATCGCGGGCAGCTAGTTATATATTGTGGTTACTGATGGTTTAATTAAAAAATGAATTAGTTTATTTTTAAGTATCGATAAATCTTGTCGAATTGTCTGTCAGATTTTTATGATCGGTATTTAACATTGCAACGTGACTTGTATACTGTTTATTTAGAAAGGCGTAAAGATTTTAGCACGGAGCTAAAATTGTTGATGTTCTGTTAAATGCTGTGCAAATAATGTATTAACATAAA
>NW_013525513.1:5067924-5077064 GCF_000836215.1 Papilio polytes
GTTTAAAATAAGCCATTATCTTATCTGTTTTAAGAAAGATTTCTTTTTTAAAATTCAACAAAACACTTTATGTTAATTAGGAGAGAACACTTAACTTCCTTTATAATGAATTTAAATATATTTTAACATGGGCCACATTTTAACTTGACTCTCTTCGTTTATCTCTTAATGTCGAAAGTGGTCGATATCAATTATTTAAAACATATGATTAGTTAAAAAGAAGACCAAACTGTGCCCTTTTTAAATTAAGCGTCAAATATTACAAAATTAATATTTTAGTAAACGGCAAATGTACTCAAAGTTCTAAATTTAAAATTCCAGAATGCGGTGAAAGAAACGAAGTGTCCCGTATCGTGGGTGGGACGGAGGCGAGCAATGACGAGTTCCCGTGGATGGCGAAGCTGATCTACATCAAACGGTTCTACTGCGGAGGCATGCTTATCAACGATCGATATGTACTCTCAGCCGCGCATTGTGTTAAAGGGTGGGTAACCAGTCAACGGATCATAAAAGACGTAGAGTTATTATAGACAATTTATGCCTAACTAGCCTAACTATAAAAATTTTATATTATTGTTTACATTTGTCAAATTATCAATAGCAAATGGCAAAATGACATGACATGTCATCCACAATCTTGCTTCCTTGATGTTGGCAGCAACTTATGGTTTCTTTCCCACATTAGAGTTTTTATCCAAAATATTGAGTTTAATGGCGTTAAATATATAGCTTAAAGCGTGACGTAAGTGTAGGGCTTTTTATTAAAAAAAGAATTATTTAAAAATATGCTGTAATCGCTGACATCTTAGGCAACAAAGAAGTGTGTGTTTACGCTTTGTAATAATAGTATATATATAGCATGATTATGGAATTTAATAGCTACCAGTGACGCATTTCTCGGACACCCTGTATTTGGAAGGTTGATTACGAAATGAAAACGTACATGAAAAATAAATAGATTAGATTGAATTGAATAAAATCGGTTAAAAAATATAAAAAAATCTAACATTTTTATAATTTTTTTTGTATTTGAAAATATATGCTACTTTATTGCCTTTTAGGTTAGTGTCTCTTTAGATTTTAAAAAAAATCCGTATTAAGGATTTATTTAAAGCACTTACGTTATGTCCAAAATCAACTTATAAGCAAGTTCAACAGTCTGTTGTTAGTCATATTTGTTTGTCACATGTTTTGTTCGAATGAGTCACAGATTATGAGAATTTTATACTAAAAAACCCATCAACTAAAGAAATAAAAGCATGATAAACAGAAGATATTTTTCGCGTCCATTACCATTTATTAAACTTTAATCACCTAACTTAATTACTAACAAATATATGACACAATAAGTGAGGTACAATAATAGTAATAAAACATTTTTATGTATCTTAAAGTCATCTCTTATTATTAATTTACTAAAGTTATAATAGGTATATGATCTTAGGATTTAATAACCTTTTATAACATTGTCTTTATGTTATCGAAATTTAATATAAAAAAAAACAGATTCTAATGCTGGTCCAATGCAATGTTGTTCTTTTTTTAATAATGCGATGCAAAACAATTCGTTCGTCTGTTTGAAGTGACTAAACCTACATTGATATAAAAGTATTAAAATATTTGAACAGTAACGTTTTCTAGTTTCTACCTTTGGCAAGTTTTCAAGTAACTTGAATCAATACGGTAGCGTGAACATCAGTATGAGGTTTTCGAGTATTTGCACTAAACTTAACTTCGTGTTGGCTATCACTCAAATATTTGCTTTCTTGTTTGCTTTCTAATGAATGTTATTTAAAAATGGAATTTCTTTAAATCATTTGTCCATTTTATTGTAAAATTAAATTGAAAAGATTGTAAGCGAATTTTGTTGAACACCTTTTTTAAAAAGCAAGATGTAGTCTATAAAATTAAATTACAATTATTTGAGAATCATCAAATAATTTGACTTACTGAATTACTAAAATGTATTAAATGTTACAGACACAATATTATGCATAAATGTATGTGTGTACATGCATATTTATAACTATAATTTTTTTTGGTAGCAAGGCCGGGTTCAATATCAAGGTAATGTTCTACTAAACGACAATTGAATGTGTACAAAGTAGGTTAATGACAAATGGTCACGTCAGGTCAGATGCTATGACTTTGTTTAAAAATTTTAAATACAAATTAGATGTGTAAACAATTAAATTAAAAGGGAAAATGAATCACGAGAAACATTTCGACGAACCTTAATAAATACCCTGTTTTGATAAAACCGCATGCAGGTAAATTTAAATAGCAAATGGAACAGTAAATCAATAAAAAAAAACAAGTCCGATAACCGCAGAATTGGCAAACATGCCCAAAATAAGTATTTGGGGGCGATCTTTTAAATTCCAATCAGTATCGGAGCGTTCACCTTCAAACCGGCCGCAGCAGGCTCCGAACTTATAAGTTCATTATCCTATAGTATACATACATGTACATTTTAAGTGTTTTAGTCGGCACATTGTAATAGGCCAGGTTATCCAGCAAAAACAAAGAGAGACAAAGAAATTGGCATGACTAACCCTTAAATCTAAAAATTATCCAAGTAGCTACAAATTAATTTTTTTCATCCATTGTTTAGTGCTTTATAATTATTATTTATTATCTTCATAATCACCTGCACTAAAAAAATTAGCAAAACACTTAATATAATTTTTAATATTAACACTACGATAGCTAGAGAACAAACCAAAGTCAACAATAAATAACTTTGAATTTCCCAGTATTTGTACCGTTGGTAAGAATTTTATCGTTACCGAGAATTTCGAATTTCAAACAATTTTTATGCAATAAGGAAAACCGCTCTTCACTTTAGGAGAGACAAAATTAAAGACACAAAAAACAGTAAGTGAAAGCGTAAATGATGGGTCATTAATAGTATGCATGTCCGTAGACCGTCGAAAATGTTGTCACTTTCGCTCAATACAAACTTGGCTTGAATAACACAATAACGGAAGTATATTGTTATGCAATTTAATGGACAATTAGTCTTGTCCTGTTATACAATTTGTTTCGCGATTCTCGGAAATAAGATTTCGTTTGTATTGCTTCGATATTGATGTTAAATGTTCATACTCGAAGTTTTGTTTTTAATATAACAAAGTTTTACTATACAAAAATATATTTATATAATAAAAGAGTAATCAATATCGCCATCTGGTGATTTCGGAGGTTAACGAAACATTACGTAATAATTTCGATAGATGGCGCTATTCAACATTTTGTGCTACGTTGATTGAGTCAAATAATACATATAAAAATATTAAATTTTCAGCTTTATGTGGTTCATGATAAAGGTGACATTCGGCGAGCATAACCGGTGCAATGCGACCGTGCGTCCTGAGACAAGGTTCGTCATCCGCGTCATCTCAAACAAATTCAGTCTCACCAACTTCGACAATGACATCGCGCTGCTCAGACTGAATGAGCCTGTGCCCATGTCAGACGCTATCAAGCCTATATGCTTGCCAACTGATAAATGTAAGTAAAACATCCAAATGCTGTTTCCTAGGTTTACTTATACCTAATTTGCCAAGATTTTCGTATTAAAAGCTTGACTACTGCGCTCAGAGCTCAGAATCATTAAGTGGTCACTAATGACATATTTAAATAGATGGCGTTAGTAGTAGGGCTATTAAATTTGCGGGAAAATGCTTGCTAAAAAAAATTTTAGTCTTTGATAGTAAAAAACATAAGATATGACGATAAGTCGCTTTTTTAATTTATTAATTTACCTATTTAGTAGTAGTTCGTAGAAAGATAGGCATAATTTGCACTAAATACATCTTCATTGAACATTTTTAAACCATTTACATGAGAGGCTTATATCCCTGACGAAGTTCTGAGTCAAGTAACTGTGTTGCCATTTACAATTCAATCGGATAAACGAAAGTAAGATTTAAATTAGCTTCGGAAATTTTATCCTAGCTCGTGATCAAGTTAACTAACAAGACTTTTCTAATAAAATAATAATACGAGTATGTAAATAACTAACTGTTGCTCGCGACTTCGCCCGCGTGAAATAAAAAAATTTGTTAAAACATAGCTGTTTAATAGTGAAAGAATTGTTGAAATAGGACCAGTAGTTTTGAAGTAATTTCAATACATACAAAAATACAAATCTTTCCTTTTTATTATGTTAGTATAAATATAGAAATATTTAAACAAAAAATTCAACTAGTAATAAAAATTGTAAATGGTAACAGAATTAACCAGTGAATAGTCTTAGTGCATGATTTAACATATAATTAAATTAAAACAAAAACAAAAATTTATTTATATAAGTATACACAACAGCTAATTTAATCACACAATTACATAGGAAAATAGAAAACAGGCATACAGTGGTACAGCCCGAATGGGTCGTCTCGCCCGGTGCAATACCACGACCACACAGAAGACAGGCGTGTAGTAGAAGCAATTCCGCGTTTCGTCTGATAAGTTTGGTGCCGGAGGCCTAATTTTAGTACCTTTCCCTTTCCACCCTTTTCTTAAGAGGAAAGCATGGGCAGGAAAAGTGGAGGAGACGCATAGGAAGGGGAAATGTCCTCTTTATGTGCGTCTCCTTCTCCGTCAATTAAATGTAGGCAACGCGTCTGCAATTGCGGATGTTTATGGGCATCGGTCACCTTCCACTTCGGCGTATTCAGGTGGCCGCTTGCTCGTTTTCCACCTTATATTATAAAAAAAATACACAAAAGCAATAGGTGCAAAAATAAGTTATCATAAACAATTTATTAAAGTTATGTTTAGTATTGTTGATCCAGGTTTTTCGTTTATTTTTTCTAACCTAAATTTACAACCAATTCAATCTCTGAACAATACAAAACATATCGGTGATTTTGTGAATCACCCCAATTCCTCTTTGTCTGAAGTCTTACTAAATAACATTCGTTCTATTTCCAGCTCTACTGTATGTCGGTGTGAAGGCTGTAGCCTCAGGTTGGGGGACTCTTAGTGAAGAAGGAAAAGTATCGTGTACTCTGCAGGAGGTGGAAGTGCCAGTTCTCAGCAATGAGGAATGTCGCAAAACTAAATACACGCCATCTATGATCACAAATAACATGCTGTGTGCTGGCTATCCGAAGACCGGACAAAAGGACTCTTGTCAGGTATACATTTAAATTCTATTCATACAAAACTTACTATGCAAATGCAAAAAAATGGATGGATGTATGGATGTTTGTTGCCACCTAATTCAAATAAAAGGTACATCTATTCATATTTTACCCTACATTGTCTTGTTTCCATTTGGTAACATTTATTGATAGTTTTAGTTTTAAATGTATTAAATACTAGTTTTCGCTTGCGACACCGTCCGCGTGGACTATGCTCTACATCAGCGACAAATTTCATCGAAACAAACAAACTCCAACAAACATCTATCCATCTAAACTTTCGTATAATATTATTAAGAAAACAACGTATTAATGAAGAGGATCCGAGTACCATTAAATCAGGATTTTTACATTCTTGGTTAGTGTATGCATAATATTTTACTTTGATTGCTTTCGTTTGCAGGGCGACAGCGGTGGGCCGCTTGTTACAGAGAGAAAGCAAGACCAACGCTATGAACTGATAGGTAATGAATAGTAGAGTTTTATTTATATGCATAAGCATTTGTACAGTTGTAGAGTTCGCAATAACAGATGTTGAACGAATGTGCTCGCCCGCAATACCGCCACCGTGTCCAAGACACGCGGAAAATGGAAATATTCCTAATTTATTCTAATAATCTGATAAATGAACATACCGGAGATTGATTTTTAGTTCATTTCGCACACATGTCTTGCAAGGAAGCGAAGTTAAGGGGAGATGGATTTGATGGAGAAGACGCATTTGAAGGAAAAAAATCATCATTCTGAGCGTCGCATTTAAGCGAATTCAGATGGCCATTCATCTTATAATAAAAAAATCTATAGTAATATGGGTTTACAACTACAGTCTTGTAAAAAACGTGTATATAAAACTAGCTGTTCCTGTGCGGCTTCACCCGCGTGAAAATTTAAAAACTTTATTGTTTACATTTGACACATTCTCAATGGCAACTGTCAAAATTACCGTTACCATAATAACCTCGTTTCCTTAATGTTGGTAGCTTGTTGTTTATGGTCCCTTTCCCACATCAGGGTTTTTTCCAACTTTGTTACTCCCAAAGTTTAATAGCGTAAAAATATATAGCCTAAAGCGTGTCGTAAATCTAGGGCTTTTGTTGAAAAAAGAATTATTCAAAAATATGCTGTGATTGCGGACATCCTACGCCAAAAAGTAGTGTGTGCTTACGCTTTATTATATTAGTATAGAAGTATATCTTAGATAGAATATTATTCCCTTCCCAGGGGAGATTATGATTTACAATATAAATGTTTAATTTGAACAGGCGTGGTGTCGTGGGGCAATGGCTGCGCGCGCGTCGGCTACCCCGGCGTCTACACGCGCGTCACCAACTACATAGACTGGATCAAAGAAAACACACAAGACGCATGTTATTGTACTAGTTAAATATCTATCAATCAATAGATATAAAATGCCATGTATAAAAATATAAACAAAAATCAATAAAAGATATTTTGTAATTATTAATAATTTAATATATAATTTTTAGAGTATGTATTTTAAATGTAATTTCTATAATGTGATATTTAAAATTAAACGGTTATAATACTTTATTTCGATGGAATTTCCAGAAAAAATTGTACCTAAAATACCAAAAATATCAGCAAATCGAAATATAGGTATTATTGCTATATTTGTTTAAGAATAAGTATACTTCGGCGTATAAATGTTTACCATATAGAGTTATATATACAAATAAAGTATTCTAATATTAACATTGAGTGTTATTTAATGCTAAATCCATTAGAGAAACGGACTGACATTAATCATATCCCGAATTTTGTATATTTTCCATTATCATGAAGAAAGGAGAAATAAATCTGTAACACCGATATCATTATATTTTATATTTTTCACCGACTTCCCAAAAGAAGGAGGTATTCAATTCGTCGATATGTTTATTTTTTTTTTTTTATGTCTGTTACGGCATAACTCCGCCGCTAGTGGACCGATTTGGATAATTCTTATCCGAAAGGTAATGCTTGCAGGTGGGTCCCATTTTTTATATTTTATATTTTATATTTTATATTTTATATTTTATATTTTATATTTTATATTTTATATTTTATATTTTATATTTTATATTTTATATCAAAGCTTCAGGTCAACATTACAAGCGGTCGCCTGCGACCTCGTCAACAAAGAAAGAAAATTGCTTATAATATTCCCGCACCTTTTCGTCAAAGACCCGTCAAGCCGTACCAGAGATCACCTGAGAAAACGCGGCCTTGCAGACAGACAAAAATAATAATATGGGTTTTTCGTAATCAACAATATAACAAGAAATGTGACATATTTTCGACATCTCATACATTTCCTTATACGATATTAGATTTTTATACAAAGCCTAGGAAATGTGTACATTTACCAGGATATGTGTGTGTTTAATAATCTTTAAACAATATTTTACACGTCCTTAAACAGATAGATACTTTTCCTAAGAAATAGTTTTATTTACATTTTCTGGTTCTCACAAATTTCCTGTTAAGTTTAGCTAATAAGAAAGCCATTAGTTTTAACTTCAGTCTTATGACACTTTTCTTTCGTTATTAAGCACTAATAAGCGATAAAAATAAGCTTAAATAAAACGGAAAGTGTATTGTTTCGGGCGAAAATCGAACCCCACATTGAACATATAACAATTACTATAACCACTAGGCTATAGAGTCCTAGTGGTAATAATTTGCATATTTAATCATTCACATAATTTTCGGATTAATAAGAATGTAATATTACGAGGAATATGATTAATGTTCACTTCATTTGTAATATATTGTTCCACAGATTGAAATAAAATGCCAAAACATTTTTAAATCATTAAAAATTGACGACAAATATAAATGATTAACAGGTAGCGTGGGCTTGGATGAAATGTTGATATAACGAATAGTTCTTATTTCATAGGTGATAAGAATCAAAATTGTGATTATGACAGATAGGTCATCGAACTCTGAGGTCATTGCCAAATACGTCGCTCATACTGCCTCCAATAGACACCTAAAACGGTGCTTTCTTACAAGTAGCTTTTTAAAATCAAACATAATTATAAACAATTCGTCTGCTTAATCAAACGTATCCGAATACCGATATCATAAATACATGGATGTGATAAATATCGTATCGTGTCAACCTGTTTTTTCGGTATCTTTTTATAAGTGCTACATTTTAGGGTATCCGAACCTCATAAGCACGTCGAATTTGATGATATTAGTTAGTGTATCAAAGTACGGAATGCTGTGATAACGTATAAATCATAATTGCAATTTATTAGTTACTGAGTACATTTGTTCTATTAGAACATAAAAATGAAAACAATTTTGTGGTATTTATTATATTTTCTGTGCGTATCTATCGGCGTCGGGGACACACTGAGTAAGGTAAGTTGGATTTCGTTGTATATTTTATGTTAGTGTGTGTTGAGTACTTATTTAGTATTCTAATTCATTGGTCTTTGTTAGTAAAACGGTAAACGAGAAATAGCTGTATTATTCACGTTAAAAGTTTCGTTTATTTAAATAAAGTTATGAATATGTAAACAACAATAAATTACTCAATTAAATATCTTGTCATACACATTCTGTAAGTACGTTAAATATTTATTTATATTATTATTCAGTGATACTGTTTAGTCTTCTTTGTACAATATTTTTTTGTATTACAAAAGTTTTTGTAGTGCCTTGATTGTGTCACAAAAACCTTGTTGAAATCACCTCAAATATGACATTATTAAAAAGAAATTGTTTATTTTAGGCAAATTTAAAAGTATCGAACACATCCTATTCACCACATTCTGTGTTAAAAAGACAGCAGTTACCGCCATGTATGGATTGTGGTAAGTTATTGACATAAATAATTTGTTTAACCAATATTAGGTAACTTAACTCTACTACTTTGAATAATATGGGGCCCTGGGCAACCCGGAGAAAGGAAGTAAAAACTCAACGCTTAAGGGGACATGGTTGTGTTCCATACGAAGATCCCATTCCCCCCTT
>NW_013525513.1:5077078-5100389 GCF_000836215.1 Papilio polytes
CGACCACCGTCCGTAAAAAAAGGTAACTTAACTCACGATTGTATTCTCTGAGGTCATAATATATCACCGAGATGTTACGAACTGCCGCGAACTCTGTAACTCTTCCACTATTAAACTACTGATAAAAATTATTTAATCCATCGAGGGATGTTATAATAAGATAATGATCTACTTCTCTATTTCTAGGCTGTGGTGAACGTAACGAGGAGCCAAGAGTGGTCGGCGGCGCGGGGTCCAACGTAAATGCATTTCCTTGGATCGCTCGGCTAATTTACTACAAATCCTTCGGCTGTGGAGCTTCTCTCATCAATGATAAATACGTCGTGTCAGCAGCACATTGCGTTAAAGGGTATTTGAAAATCTATTCTGAAAGATAGACAAAGAGTAGGGTATTATAGTTTCAGTCTAAATAATATTCCCAAATCATATAGGTAATGAAGGCGCGCACATCTTTGTCTAAACTAAGGGATAACTGATTTGTAGCTCTTTGATTCCTATAACCATATGGAGGTGCACAACTACTAGGTTTTTAATTGTACAAATGAACTGTCAAATTTGCTGCAAAACAATCGTCAATCGCGTAACAATTGTACAATAGTTTAGTCAAAGTTGTGTGCCCGCTCTAAGTATAATTCTGATTCGATATATTTTTGCAGTTTCATGTGGTTCTTGTTCCGTGTAACATTCGGCGAGCATGACCGCTGTTTGTATGAGTCCCGGCCTGAGACTCGGTACATCGTGAAGATGCTTGTACACAACTTTACGTTAACAGACCTCACTAATGACATCTCCCTGCTGCAGCTCAATGAGCCTGTGAAGTACTCGCATGCTATCAGGCCAGTCTGCTTACCCACTGTTTCAAGTAAGTCTAGTGTTACACCATTGAACATTGTTAAGATAGAAAGAGACATCTATTGCTCTGAGAGTACGGCTGTTAGTTTATGGTTTCTATTAAATTAGGTGCTATTCTATTCTTTCAGGCGTCAGGTCATAGGCATGGGTAAAGATTTAAATTGATCTTGTTATAAAATGATTTTATTTAAAGTGATTATTATATCTTTTTAAATTTTTCCATTCGCTAGGAGGGGTTCATACTGCCACCTGGCCACGTCCATTCCGTCACGTACTTAGATCTGCACCATGATTTGTACAAGCCGCGTCATCACATTAAAGCCAGTTTAATTACGTTGAAAAGACCATCGATTATTTTTACCACAAAAAGACACTTAGTTATAATTTGAGTTTTCAAAACGTAAAACATTTAATTTAGTTGTAACTACAATACATTTGATATCTCATTGTTCCATTATTGTCAAACGACTTTATTACGGTCGAATTTATTTCATGGGCAATATTTTCCTTCGATCACTTTTCGGTATTGATACAAGACTATTAAGTCCTAATAAGAAAAACATAACACCTTATTTCGGTATTGGCTAAAGAAGTTTTATTAACAAAGTAAAATAGAGAACTAAAGATGCCATAAATGTTTGTCGCCGGACACTTCTAAAAATTATTTTAAAAACGAATGGAAAAAAAATTATAAGTTCCTACACATTAAGTATTATTAATAAATGTATTTTATAAGAAGATTTTAAATGATAATGACTACTTTATTACAATAACAAAGACGATAGAAAAGTAACGATAATAAGCATACAAGAGACGTAATTTTACGTTTAAAATAAAAGATTTTTTTAAAATTACATGTTTTCTGCATCGGTATTTAATGCCTTCTGCTGATTTAGACATAAAATTGTTTTTTACTGGACTTATTTGCTAATCAAAGTCTAAAATTAAAAATAAATAAACGACTTTTAAAATTTATTTGTTGTGAAATCTGATCTTTATTCATAAATTGGAAAAGGGTTCTGATTGCCTGTGATAAAGGTTAATGGACATTAACGACGCGTATTTTCCTTGTCAATTCACGCTTTTT
This sequence comes from Papilio polytes, assembly GCF_000836215.1. Taxonomy (NCBI): domain Eukaryota; kingdom Metazoa; phylum Arthropoda; class Insecta; order Lepidoptera; family Papilionidae; genus Papilio; species Papilio polytes. The sequence goes on from NW_013525513.1 coordinate 5,079,018, forward strand.
AGCTTATCTTGCAAAAGTGCAACATTCCAACCATACCGAGGAACATAATCATACTAATATTATAAATGCGAAAGTTTAGATGGATGGATGGATAGATGTTAGAGTTTGTAGCCTCAACGGCTGAAAGTATCTGAATAAAATTTGGCATAGAAGAATGACATAGTCTTGAAGAACACATAGGCTACTTAGTTTTTTATTATTCCTCGTGGACGGAGTCGCAGGCGAAAGCTAGTATTATTATAACTATTATGTTATTTATATAAATATTATTGTTTCAAAGTAATTAACATTTAAATCGTGAGGTAATTTTGTGGTTAAAAGCGAAGCGATCCATTGAGCGGAAGTTAATAAATCACACACTCAGTTACTTTACATAAAACGGAAGAATATGTGAATAAAGAAAGAGTTTTTAGGTAAACGAATATGTAAGAAGTAAAATTTGTATCACTTTTCAAAAGTTCATATTTGTTTTTTGAGGTAAAGTTTTTATTCTAGACGATATATTTACTGAATATTGTAGCTATATCATTTACCACTGAGGTTAGAATATAATTTTAAAATAGTTATTAGTTCATTAAAGTTTAGTATTAGTAAATAATAATTCATTTTTTCTCACAGGTGATCTGTTCCACGGTACACTAGCGACAGTCGCGGGTTGGGGGGCAAAAGCTGAGACTGGCAACTGGTCTTGTACATTGCTGGAGGCGCAACTACCAGTACTCAGTAATGAGGAGTGTCGGAACACTAACTATAACGAGTCAAAGATCAGAGATGTTATGATGTGTGCCGGTTTCCCTGCTACCGCGCATAAGGACGCTTGTACCGTAAGTACAGTAATTTTATTAAAGTAGGTACAATTTTACTTCTTACTAATATTATAAATGCGAAAGTTTAGATGGATGGATGTTTATTAGTGTTAGTAGCCTAAACGGCTGACTGGATCTGGATGAAATTTGGCATAGACGTAAAGGATAATCTGGAAGAACACATAGGACACTCACTTTAGTTTTTTTTTTAATTTCACGCGAGCGGAGTCGCGGGCGAAAGCTAGTATACTATGTTTTGTATATCTTCACTAGCTCTTTACTAAGGCAGATTTAAAGTTAGTATTTATAAGTTAAGATGTCTAAATAATGCAAATAATTATACTTCATTTGAGTCATCTAAAAATGACATTTTAAGAATTATTTGAAAGCATTGCTACATATTAAAAATGGTACTTATTTAATTCCTGGCAAGATAAAATAAAAATACATTGATTGAATAATCAATTTTCGTTTATCAGCACCAAAATTTGTCTCAAATTATTTGTCTGGCTTTAACTTTGCATTTTATTCTATAAAAACAATAAACCAATAACTTCGATACGGTCGTTTTGTGTAACGATGTTAAATTTGTTTTAGAGCCCTATAAATCATTTGTGTATATTTAATTTGACACACGTTCAATGTAATTTAGGTACGCTTGTAAATATTAATTGGTACATCCGTAGTGTACCCAAAAAGTTGATGTACCAATTTTGATCTCAATGTTTTTGTGCGTTTCCAATTAAGAGTTTATGGAGATTTTTCTTCGTACCTAATAATTTAATTTCTGGTACGATTCAGAATTTAAAAAAAAACATGTTGCTTAACTAGTAAGTAGAAATGTTTAATTATATTATTTTTATACTACACAGGGTGACAGCGGTGGACCTTTGGTTGCGGAAAATGTGGAACACGCATACGAATTAATTGGTAAGGAATTGTAACATTTACTTAAATATTTTATTGATATCTGTATATTTCATAAACTATGACAGACGAAGATCATTTACACGATCTTAACTGAAATTATACTCGAGTTATTTAATTTCAGGTATCGTTTCGTGGGGTTACGGATGTGCAAGGAAAGGTTTCCCTGGAGTGTACACTAGAGTCAACAAATATTTAGACTGGATAAAAGATAACACTCAAGATGGATGCTATTGCGCGTACTAGTATAAAAAATAGAATAAACGCTTTCTTGAATCTCTCCGATTGGGTAACCTCTCTTAACAGTTATATTTGCATTAGACCTTTTATATCAAATTAAGTTTTAAACTAGATATTGTATCATATTATCCACTTTATTTTAATATCCAATTATAGTAAAAAATGCAATGTTATGACAATGGTAGATGGTCACATTTTTAACTGTATGAAAAATAAACCCTTACATAAGAAACATAACTTTTTTATTATGCGTTATGAATAAAATTTAATAGACGAATACCCTTCATAATATATGATCAGTAATCTTCAAAACATGTTAGTTAAGGTAATAAAGGTAAGCTGGCAAGACTTGATAGGTTTGGCTATACAATAACAGAGATGGAAACAGGGCTGTCAACTCTCAATAAAGTAAACTGTAGGCAAAAAATCTGACGACCGAGTGACGAGTGACACTTATCACCACTGGAATATTGTACAACGAAAAAAGGACAGTGACTTGTTACACACAACCCTATGTGAGCCGAAGAAATCTACGGGAATCCACAAATCAAAACTGTAGCTCGGATGTTCCATATGCAAACCCGAAGTGTCAACCCTAGTTGAAAGCCTATAGATAGATGTAGAGCCTAGACTTGCGGGTGCATCGTCCTCATTCCTGTTCTTAGGTTCCCGTTGAACCGCGACTAGTATTCACGTCTTAGATTCTCTATTCAGAATTTTAATATTCGAATTTCAAATGATATTGTTATGTTGGTATTTTAAAATGTGCAACGTTCCGATTGTTTTAGTTTTGTGTATTGCAATTTGTTTGGTAAGTTACTTCGAAATTAGATTTTCTTAATTTAACATTGTAATCTCATTGAAGATAAATTTTATTTATCTATTGAAGATTGAGTTAGACAAATAGTTTGTCGTAGTCGTAGATATTTAGATAATTGTTTTCAAATGAATTAATTTTGAGGTATTTTGATTGATTTATAAAATTACCTATTCATATAAGGAAACCTAGATAGAAATTAGCTGAACTGCAAATTATTACTTTTATTAGTCTAATTTAGTCTCAAATAAATACATAATATTGATATCATAAATTACAAAATACCGGATTTCTTTTTACAACAAAATTAATCCGGTATCTCATTATGTTTGGAGGAACAAAAATTTTAGTACCAACACGTTTTTATTTCTCTTTATATTGCAATAAGAATGAGAAATTTAGGTTCTAATTTATTAAGCGGTTCAGGTCGGGTATATCACGAACTGGTTTTAAAAAATAAGATGTTTTAATAAAAAGGTAAAAGGCGATGATCCAAGGGCAAGTGACGACGACCCATATGAAGAGAGATATGGCTGCAACTGTCGTAAGTAATTCTTTAATTAGTATTTAAAGTAAAGACGAAGATCCACAAGGAGTGATGTTGAATAGAATCATGATATCTACGGGTGAAAGGCTATTTTGACTTTTCTACCATATGTATTCAGAATTAGCGACTTTAAAATATGAAATAAATAATGAAGTATGCAGAATTATAGTAATTTTGATCTAGAACTAATCTAAAAATGAAAACTTTAAATGGCTCTCGTGAACATTTAATCTAATGGCGTTTAAAACCAATAGCCTTGCACCCATCGATGTATGTTATGTTTAAAAGGTTGTGGTGAGCGTAATGAAGCACCCCGTATCGTGGGAGGTGAGGAGACTAATGTGAACGAGTTCCCCTGGGTAGCACGACTGACTTACTTCAACAAGTTCTATTGCGGTGGTATGGTTATCAATGACAGATATGTACTTACTGCCGCACATTGTGTTAAAGGGTAAGTATTACGTCTTTTAAAGAGGTTTGATAACTTTTTTTTATAAATAACTGGCTGTTGTTCGCAACTTTGTCCGCGTGTAATTAAAAAAATATACAGCCTATGTTACTTATTGATGACATGGTTTTATGTGATGCAGGAATTTTCGAAATCGGTCCAGTAGTTTTTGAGTTATTTTAATGTATAAAAAATCCAAATATACAAATCTCTCTTCTTTTTAATATTAGTATAGATAAACTAACGCTGGAACACGATCTATTTGGTGTTTGTAGTAGTATTTTTATAGTAAAATCCAAAGTTAACTAGAAATTACATTTAACATTCTACAGTTCCAATAATATTTTCTTGCAGATTGATGTGGTTTATGATCAAAGTGACACTAGGAGAGCATAACCGGTGCAACGAGACGCATCGGCCGGAGACACGTTACGTCATAGAAGTGATCGCTCACAATTTCACGTACGTCACGTTCAAAGATGACATCGCGTTACTCCGATTATCAGATCGTCTGACTATCACTGATACAATCAAGCCTGTCTGTTTGCCGCATAATGATGGTGAGTACAAGTCAATGCAATTGTTTTTGTCTTTAACGTCATTTATCTACTCCTAGTAGAGCTCTTCTACCACATTCCTCAACATTGTATTTTTCAAAAGTATTAATAGAGAGTAAGTATAGAAAGGTGGATTCGATCACACGATATTATTTTTGTCTACCAGCATTCTAGATTATTCGCGTTTCTGCGTGACAAATCGATTTAAACTGGTATTAATTTATAAATGGAACTGGATTTAGTGTAATAAATAGGTTATGCTACTGTTCATGATTGAAATCTTATCTAAAACATGGAAAAAAACATCGGAATACTGAATAAATTAAGTTTTGTCATTAATTTAATTACGGTCTATATCTATATCTATAATATATACTTTTGCATTCTTTGATGGGTTTAATTTCTTGGTATTCTCTTGCTTGGTGAATATGTTGCAAGTGACTATTTTTTTTAAAATAAGGTAGCGAACAAGCAAGCGGCCACCTAAATCGGTCAAAATAGCGAGCCTACCGCTGCCCATTGGACATCCGCATTTGCTGATGTGTTGCCTACCCTTAATCGACGGATGAAACGCTCATGAAAATAATATTTCCTCTTTCTGTGGGTCTCCTCCAAATCCACTTTCCCTTCCCATATTTTCCTTATAAGAAAAGGGTGGGCAGGAAAAGGAACTAAAGTTAAGCTTCTGGCACGCACACTAATTCAAACGAAACGCGGAATTGCTCCCACTTCGCGGCTGTCTTCTGTTTCGTCATGATATTGCTTCATGCTTATTGCTAAAGCGAAGATGTTTGCTTCTACCACCGTTTAATTAGATGTTGTTGGGCAATATATGTTGATTCATTTTACTTATTAACATAATACATTTTAATACATGCTATTTATGTTAATTGTAATGTGACATGATAATCACCTCATTGTTCGTACTTAATTAGAATGTTATTTCATGCTAATGTTATTATTAGATTATTCTGAAATTCCGTGATGATGACGGTTTAAAGGAAATAATAAAAAATCAGCCATTTCATTTTTTACTTCATGGTGATAAGGTTGAAATGATAATAAAACCATTTTTAGGAAACAAATACGTAGGTGTCAAAGCTATAGCGGTTGGCTGGGGCTCTATAGGAGAACAGAAAAACCACTCCTGCTATCTTCTGGATGTAGAACTACCAGTGCTAAGCAACGAGGAGTGCAGGGACACCAAGTATGAGACGTCAATGATAGCTGACAGCATGCTTTGTGCAGGCTTCCCTGACAAGGGACAGAAGGATACGTGTCAGGTAATTTGGAAAGTAACATATTGAAACCTCAAAAAAAAAGAGTTACATCCTCTGATGGTTTGGTATTTGTACATTCCTCTTTTATTTTTGTGTAAACATATATTCAAAATGATGATTATGAATTGTTGAAGTTTTCGTACGTGAGTTTTTTTAAATAAATTCGATTAAAAGAAAGTTGTAGTTCCTCTGTCAAAAGGTAAGGTCTTATATAACAACTATTTTGTTTTTCTTTAGGGAGACAGCGGAGGCCCTCTATCGGCTGAGAGAGGAGATAAAAGATATGAACTGCTAGGTAAGACATATCTATTATTTTAATATTCCTAACAAGGAAATGTTCTAAGGACAATCATATTTCTATTCCGATAAATAAAGTACAGAATGAGCTAACTATTTATAAACCACATTAGTGTTATCTGAACTTGTAACCTTTTTCAAGCTTTCGTTTCCTAATATTTAAGGATTTCTTTTGGGTTTTGAAATACAATTTGATTTTCAGGCGTGGTGTCGTGGGGCATTGGCTGCGGCCGTGCGGGTTACCCCGGGGTGTACACCAGGGTTACTAAGTATCTGTACTGGATCAAGCATAACGCGCGTCAAGGATGCTTCTGTGCTGATTAAATATACATATGTAGTTGCCTAAGTTCAAATCATCTGATGAAAGGAGTAATATTTCTTAAGGAATAAAACATGTGCCTGTTTTCATGACTAGAGTCGTTACTTAGAGTTTCTGTTTTCGTTTTTCCTTTTCTGTTTTGTTTTCCTTTTCTGTTTTTTAGTGTTTCTGATACTAAATGTAAGAAAATATAAAAGTAAGCTTGATGGCCACTTAATAATTAAGGGCTGCAGTAACAATGAAACTATTGATTTCACACTTAAATATGTTGCGATGTTCCAGGGGTTTTTAGTTCAAGAATAATTTAAATAAGACTATTTTGTCATTTTTCTTATTTAGTTTATTTAAAACGTACAAAAATGCTAAGCAACTAAATTATTTATTTTAATTATATACGTAGTTTGATTTATCATATCAAACAAACTTTTGTTAACAATATACTTTGTTATTCAAATACATATTAATTAAATAAAAAGAATAAGACTTATTCATCAACTAATATTTGACCAAAAACCTTCCTAACTAATAATCATCTTAAAAAGAATAATCACAAGTTATCAAAATCTGAAATAAAACTGTTTTCTACAAATAGAATAATGGGAATGATAATGTTTTAAAACAAGTTTTGGTAATGAAAACTATAATTACAATATCGAAGATTAGTCGAATAAAGCTGTCTGTCCACTGAGAGAAACTTTGCTATTGGTTGTTTCAGTCAGAAATCATATAAAACCTACATAACTGTATAGTTAGAGTTAGCCCCTAAGTACTCGACGCGGACATATATTGTATTGCGAAAGCCATTTAGAGACTAAAATCTCAAACTTGCTGTGTACGAAGGGGTTTAGAGAGTAATATGCAAACTTAGCTAAAATTTAAGCTTTCGTAACATTTCTGTTCACATTTTTATTGTTCACATTTATAACATCCTTTTCATTAAATAGCGGCAATCCTTGATCATGTAAGTCGGCGCTGGGTGCATCATATTTAGTATTATAACTAGGGTTTAAAGGATGAAGTGGTCCGAAAGCTGTGACTCTTGCTCTAGCCTCGTCGTTACCAAGATCGTAGTGCGTACCATCTCCTGTACGCATTATCCTTTTTGCGACCTGAAATCAAGTGCTATTTGTATACTCTTGTTCTCCTGGTTTTACTTGTTCATTTATAATGATAGAAATATATCTGTTGCTCTTCGAGTAGTTTTTGGTAGTCAGATTTAACATTTTAATTCAAAAACAATTGATCTTTTAAACCTTTTCGAACTAAGACTATTACTAACATTATGATCGTTGCTACTCATGTAAGTGAGTTGTTACTTAATATTGTGGATAATAAGATAAAATTGCGCCTTAATCGCAAATAAGCATTAAGTTATAGACAAGTACAACTTAATAGGGACAAATTTTCTGTAACTCTCTAATTAGCAAAAATTTTATTGTAATTTTTTTAAAACCTAACAAAATTAGTGTAACTTACCATATCTGGAGACGCCGTCTTTAAGTTGTACGCTAGACCAATTTTTTCGAACCATCTTATTAGGGTTGCAGAGAAATTAAAATGCATCGAGAGTTCCGCAGCTTTGTAGTCCCATGGAAATGTGTGGTGGTAGTTGTGCCAGCCCTCGCCCAAGCTTAGCCACGACACAAACCAGGATTCTACAGGTTGAAGATTTCTGGAAAGCTTCCCTTGTATTAATATTAAGTTTTAAATATACTAACTGGCATAATTATTAAATTAGTATGGAACGCTACTTTGCGGTTCTGACTTTAAAACAAGACGGCCGAAGGACTGAAGAATATCAGATTCTTCAAAGTCAAGCATTAAAATCGAAGCTGACAGTCGGAAATAAAGTTAATCGATCAAGGAAACTTACTTATCATAAGGTCTTGTACCATAAAGATGAGCGGCACTATTCACAAGCCACGTTCCGTTTACTTGGAAAAGATACCGAAGGAAATAACAAACTAGAAGCGAGTTCAAGAAAGTCTCTCCAAAATACTGTATCGGTACCCACACGGGTATAAAAAGAGCGAAAATCACGTACAGAGGATAATAATACCTGAAACAAAGCAGTTAAAAATAAATCAACACTAGCCAATGTGTTCTTCCAGACTACCCTCTACATCTATACAAAATTTCATCGAAATCCGATCAACCGTTTAGGCTACAAACTCTAACAAACATTTATCCGTCTAAACTTTCGCATTTATAATATTAGTATGATAATATCATCAGGATAGTAACAGAACTTTGAAACCAAGTGGGAATTCGAAAACATTTTTATCCCTGCTGTTAAAGCGAACATAGATTATGTACGGAATTTCTTTGTTTAACGGACTCCTACCAAGAATAGTGCGTCTACTTTTTAACAGCAAGTATACTTACTTGGCTAATCAGTTTTTTTATGAATTCCAGTTACTTTATGAATCCAAATAATAATAAATTAAGGTAAACTTACTTCTTTTGGAACATCACCATCCAGTCAGCTTCTAGATCGCTCATATCGATCCTTTTCCCCAGTTCTTTCACATAGGGATGTTTCTTCGACATTAGCCATCCTACGTGAGAGAAGAAAAAGCCTCGCTTCGCGTTGTGTGGGTCACCATCAGTGTCAGAATATCGGTGATGCAGACGATGGTCTCTACACCAAATGTACATCGAATTCTGTGTAAAAAGTATATAAGCTTTTGTAATGTCGTTGTTGAACCATTTGCTTATCTAAGATTCCAGTTTCATACTTTTTCTAATAAAACTATATTAGTTTCAGGTTCTGAATTCTTTTAATAAAAGTGTATTTTTTTTTAAATAATGCAAGGTGGCAAACGAGCGAGCGGCCATCTAAATTCGCCAAAAAGCGAAGCAATCGCTGCGCACATACATGCGCAATTGCAAATGTGTTGGCTAACTTTAATCAACTGAGAAGGAGACGCACATAAAGAAGATACTACCTCGTCTCCTCCATTGTCAAATCCACTTCCCATTCCCATTCTTTCCATAGAAAGGGACTAGAATTTGGCCACCGTATTAAGTGTTTAAGATTAATTAATAACATGGGTACGTTTAGGTAGATACCTGGAAAAAAATTACGTAAAGATTTACCTGTCCAGCTGACGTTTGTAATGCCAGGAGAATAGCTCGCAAAAGAGGAGTAGCCGAAAATGATTTGTGCGCGTACAGTCTATGAGCGCCGATGGTGATACCTTCAGTTGTGACAAACGCAAGAAAAATAGCTGTAAACAAAACAAGACATGTTAAACCATAATTAACTCAAGTGTATAGAAGGAAGGCTTTAGAATTCTTACCCCATAAAAATGTTTTAAAGCCAACGCCTCCTGTTATTAACACGAATAAACCCCATAATGCTAATAGATGGAGAATCAAAAATCCTATAGCATTTTTCCACACTATTTCATGTTTATACGAGTAGTCGGTCCCGATAACTCTGGCTGGTGTATAATTATTTTTGATAATTGAATCTAATTTGGAATCAACATAAGGTATGTTAGTCTGTCCAGTTGACAAATCTTCAGCGGTCATCGCGACGGTAATTTCTGACTTACTGCTCCAAAAGAAATTAATTATACGCTTATAAAGCTGTTGATGTTCTATTAATGAATAATGTTCTTATTGTATTCAGATAGATTGCATAAAAAACTACACTTGAACTACAAGTTCAAATAACTAATTATAGATACATGTGTTTAATGTGTCAATATGTTGTCAGATATAGTCGTACGGTAGGCTTCCATTATTAAAACTCTTGAAAAATATCCCTCTTATTCATATAAAGAAAAAAACAAAAACCGTACCGGCTTGATCTCTATGACTGGAATAGCGCCATCTATTGACTGCGTTTTAAAAGAGACATTTAAAAATATAAATTAAAGTATACAAACTGAAAAATTATATCTGTAAAACTTTTATTGTTTCACCTCTCCTGATATGACATAGAAGAGTCTAGAAAAAAGAGGATATTATATACCTCTTCCTGTGCGTTCCCTTCTCTACCAAATCTATCTATGAAAGAGGTTTCATGTGTTACACACATCCTTGTCAGCGAAACGCAGAATTGTCTTCTGATCCACTATTCCTCTGTATTCTATGTGGTCGTGTTATTCTACCAGTTTTGGTTGTCAGTTGGTTAACTTAATATAGGAAAATAGCGTACCATTTTTACCTACCTTTTCCTATGAAAAACAGTTATAAAAGTAAGTGCGCAATGCAATTCCTAACATAAATTATGCTCGAGTGAGCTTCTAAATCAAATCTCGGTTTTAATTAACGTTACGCATGCGAATTATCAAGATATAGGTACTCAGTGGCGACTAACAATGTGTCTAACATATGTTTGTTTGTAAAAAATGTATGCAAATAAAATGAAAATAGCACTGCTTCTGTTTAATATCATCATCAAATATGTAATTGTTAACAACTTAATTTAATTAAAATTTCTTTGTAAATGTATATTGATTTTTTTATCTTTTGTTATAGTGTGCAGGAGAAAATATCAATTATTCATGCGGTAAGAAATTATTTCGTTTGTACAAGTTCAAGTCTCCGAACCTGATATACAAAGACCTTAAGCATTTGATACTCGTAGTATTTCATGACGCGAACGACGAAATAATACTTCGCCTTATCTTATAATGCCAGTCATATTGCGATAGAAAACCGTATTACAATTTTGAATTCCCTTTGTCCGATTTTAATAAGTCAATTGTTTTCTGGACAATTTAGAATTCACGTTAGTTGTCTAGAGATCTTATTATTCCTCTTTCTTAGTCATCATGCATTGTGATGGTACTTTTGAGTAATCAACCTTCACTGTTTTTCTCGTTCTATCTTTCAATTCATAAAATGAATAATGAACCTTTCTTACTCCTGCTAAGGTAAATTAACTATATTTTATTTTTCAAAACCTAGAAAGAATGCTAGCAATAAAATACTAACCAAAATATAAATGAATTAAAAATACTGCTACTACCAACAAATTAAACATCCAATACCATTGCTATTCTAATATGCCAGGAGTGAACATTTTAAACACACAACCCTAAAACGAACCTTTTTATTCTTGTCAAAACATAAATTATATGCATCATTTGACTGTAGTGGTCTAAATTTTACTTATATAACTTTATAATCTAATTCTAGATATTCTAGAAATCTCAAACTGTAAGGCGAAAACTTCGTAATGCTTCTAAAAATTTACTTGCATCATTTTACATAGAATGCGGTATCGCCGGTAAAAACCGTCGCATAGTAGGCGGGTCTGCAGTGCAACCACACCAGTATCCGTGGCTGGTGTCGCTAATGCTCGGACAGAAGCTGCATTGCGGGGGCGCCATCATCACCGACCTTCATATCCTGACAGCCGGACATTGTATTACCTTCGGGTGAGTTTTACATTATCATACGTCCCCACAGAGTTCGAAGCGCGTTAGCGAACAACAAATATGAACATACTAGCTGTTTCCGTGCGGCTTCATTCGCAAGAAATTATGAAAATTTTATTTTATTCTTTACATTTGTCAAATTATCAATAGCAAATTTCAAAATGACATGACATGACATGACAAACATTACCAATCTTTTTTCCTTGATGTTGGCAGCAACTTATGGTCTCTTTCCCACATTACGGATTTTACCCCCTAAGCTTAATGGCGTGAAAATATATATAATAGCTTAAAGCATGACGTAAGTGTAGGGCTTTTTATTAAACAAAGAATTATTTAAAAATATGCTGTAATTGCTGACATCTTAGGCAACAAACTAGTGTGTGTTTACGCTTTATTATAATAATATAGAAGTATAGATATAGTTTTAACCCTTGCAACTTTTATCTTACATTTCAGACCATAACAAGCTTTTGTAAAGATTGCTTTGAAACGATTGTATGGTAGTGTTTTAATTGTTTTTCAAGTTTTAGTAGTCCAAGAAATACAATTTTAACTAAAATAATAAAGTGAGATTCATTGTAATTTTTGGCTGACTTATGAGTTTCTGTTGTAATAACCAGGGTACATTTCCGAGATTTGACGGTTAACGTGGGGATGCACGACCGACTGAGTTCATCATTCTCCGTGTTCTCCGTGATAAAGGGTGAAAAACATCCTAACTTCAAGTCGAACGCGGTGAGAGATATAAACGACATCGCTGTTCTGACGCTGGACAAACGATTGAAGTTCTCTGATAAAGTGCAGCCGATCTGTTTGCCGAATGAAAGTAATTGTTCTATTATTTCTGGTTGATTAATTGCCAAATACTAAAACGAATCTTCGTAAGCTTCGTAAGCGCCGATTACAATTTGAGAGACGTCAAAGTTTATAAGGAATTTCCAGTTTAAGCGTACCTTTATTATTTAAGTCGTTACATATTTAAATGACGTTTCAGTATTCGACCGAGAATCTATTTAAAAGTAACAACAAATTATGTATTTCTAAGAATTACTTGTATCACGTAACTTGCGTACGTGTACGTTGACGTAACTTAATAAAAATATTTCATTTATGAGAGTGATGTATGATGTTTGATTCTAAGTGGGAACCAAATTAAATTCTTTGGCTGCCAAATCAAATTTAATTTGTTTCTAATTCATGTTTCATCTAGATATCGAATTCAGTGACATAGTGCTAACGGTAGCTGGATGGGGTAAAACTAGACAAGGTGCGTTGACCTCGTCGAGATATCTTCAAGAAACCAAAGTCAAACAAGTCGATTCAGACGAATGCACTAAATCAACTATATACAAAGATAACCTTGTCCCGGAGGCAATGATGTGTGCTTACAATCTTGGGAAGGATGCGTGTCAGGTACGTGTATTGTTAACATTTTATCTCGGCGGAATATAATGCTATCCCTTTTATTCTCATAAAGAAAACAAAGATAACAATAATTATACATGTGTTTATAATTAGAAATCCAAGTATTCATTACTAATTGTTGCAACTCAGAAGTAATGAATTAAGAACGATTTACTATCAAAGACAGCCATCTTTATTATCTGTCACATGCTCATTTCCTTTTTTTATTACAGTTAAATATTGTTAGTGGCGATTTAATTACGTTCAATTGTGTTTATGTATACTATATGAGTCATTTGTACATTATATGAGTTTAAATTGACTTCAAAAATAATACCATTAGTATTGTATTACACACCGTAGAAAAGCAACCGAAGATAATTGATTCGCGGCTATTAGGTCGTAATTAGGTGTTTAAATATTCAAGTCTTACATTTAATCGTAATATTAATTTATTTGTGGTTAAACATAGTTGCACAACCTTATTCTATGTATATATATAAAAGAAAGTCGTGTTAGTTATTTATAACTCAAGAACGACTTTACCGATATGGCTGAAAATTGTGTGAGGAGGTAGCTTAGAGCCAGGAGACGGACATATACTAATTATTCCGTTTATGGATGGATGTTTCTCTCTCTCGATTAAATTAAACATCTGAGCTAACTCAGATATTAAGGGTAGTCTGGAAGAATACATAGGTCATTTACTTTCGTTTTTTTAAATTAACTTTTTTGTTTAACAGCTAGTAACAAGTAATATTGATTTCAGGGAGATAGTGGAGGACCATTATTTTCAACTCATCCAGTTACTCACAATTCGAAATGGTACCAAGTCGGTAAATGTCAACTATTTAATTAAATTAATAAATAAAAAAGTCATTACGGAGTAAAGGAAATAATATACTTTAAACTATGGCATTGGGTTTAACTATGCATTAAAAGGGTAACCTACATTTTGATTCACAAATAACCGAATGACGAATTCGAACTCATGACGTATCGGTACTTTGTATACTCAACCATTAGGGTGCAAGGGGCTTAAATGTTAATTTAATGTTTTCTAAATATATTAATGAAAAATATAATATTTACATTTTCAGGAATAGTATCATGGGGTATAGATTGTGCTATGCCTGGTTACCCAGGTAAGTACTTGACTACTTAATCCTAACTTCTATTATAATTATTTTTTATAAGAATTTAACAAAGGTAGTTTTTCTAACCCCAATGAAAATAGGGACCTGTGTTACATAAAAATATACATGAGAGCATGTATATTTTTATGTACTGCTGAATGAGTGTTATGATTGATTTTGTATTTATCCTAAGGCTAATGTTTTTTACAAGCAGTTATATTATGATTTGTATATTCCAGGTGTCTACACGATTGTTTCAAAATATATTCCGTGGATCAAACAACAAACGACAGAAGGGGCGTACTGTAGATAGATTTAATATAGGCACAAATAAAATCGAAGTTTTGTAAAACAATTATATATAGAATACAATTTTGATTAAAATAACACTGTTATAAAAAATAAACTATAAAGTATAGACTTTTGTATTAATGTAATTTTACATTTTATTGATATATTCGAACGAATAGAAAATGTTATTTTATGCACATTTCTATAAACCAATATGCTTCAACAGTCGACTCGTACTTTCGATGTTTTTAAGTCTTTTTTACTATTTTTAAAATATCTAGATTAATAAATTTCGTTTCTTCCATCTTGATTGGTAAAATTATAGGTTAGGTTTACACAGATTAGAAATATTCGTATAATATTCGTACAATGCCGTATTAAATCTACAAGGACATTATCGCGTGCATAATTTCCGCACTGCAAAACCGTGTAAACCGTAAATAAGCATCAAGTGTCGTAAGCAGAAAGTAGTGCGGTGACCGTGCCTTGGACTGTTTCAAGTGTTTTAAAAAAATAATGTTTTATATTCTTATAGTTTTTACCACATTAACACATGTAAGTACGAACAAATGATATGCAGAATCAAATACTTGCCCCTTCTATAATAATTAAGTAAAATAGAGAGATTTTTTTTTAATTTTAGGTACAATTGCTATGGGGATTAGATTGTGGTAAGTTAAGATTGTTACTAGCTTCGTATTTCAACGAAATGGAACGTTCCTTCAATAAACATGCTTTCGTTACTGATAAGAAATCGATAAACTATATGATACAGCTGAAATAAAATAAGATGTTTTTCACCATTAGATTCACTAGAGTTTTTTGTTAAATCCATATTTTACTAAAAGAATAATTGCTCGGGAGAATTATGTCATGGATCAGCTTGTTTGCTTGTTTCTAAAATGACATGCTATTCGATGCAAGCCATGCATTACAATTAACGCTAACAACTGCCAGGTGAAAATTGAGTAACAATTAGTTTTTATAATAACATTTTTTAATTACACAGAATGCGGGAAGCCGTCGGATTCAGTTTTCTCTATGAGAATCGTGGGGGGCAGGAGAGCGGAGCCCCATTCATACCCATGGACTGTAGCCATCATAAACAACGGTCGCATGCACTGCGGGGGCGCACTGATCACTACTAAGCATATACTCAGCGCTGGACATTGTTTTAAATGGTAACCACTTGTACATACCTCCTGACTAACCTAGTCGTAGAGATTGCTTAGTGGCACTCGAATATTAAAATACAGTGCAATCCAAACTTTACGACGGCTTGCTATTTCACAAAAGACGTCATGAAGAATACAATTATAGATATGTCCCTCTCATAAAGTACTCACTCGTAAAAGCATATGAGGCATAAGCCCGTGTAAGCTTTCTTCCATGTGCAGTGAGAAAACCTAGCACCCATTTACGCAGCCATTCGCACATAGCAAATCACGAGCTGCCATAAATTTTGAATCTTACAATACCGTTATTCATAAATATTACTCGGAATAATAATAATTACAGGGACTCCATACGAGATATGATAGTTCTTATCGGTTTGGACAACATGGACGATTTGTCTACCGTTGAAAAACGTAACATATCGTCGGTGGTCATCCACGAGCAGTTTTCATCGACAGCTCTACGAGACGAAAATGATATAGCAATAGCTACTTTGAATGCTTCTGTACCATTTGGAGACACGATTGCACCAATATGCTTACCGAATCCAGGTATGTAATAACAATTAAATGAATTAACTTGTACAATAAAAGTTCAAGTGAGAACTAGCCTTCTTTCTCTTTAGGGCAAAGTTTCGGTGGTTACGTTGGCACTATAGTGGGCTGGGGACGAATAGGAGTTGATAAAACTTCATCAAGAGTTCTCATGAAGGCGTCACTAAAGATACTTTCTGACGAAGATTGTATGGCGTCTAAACTGGCAGACCATCTCAAGCCAATGATGATGTGTGCTTTTTCTAAAGGAAAAGACGGCTGTCAGGTGAGCTAGTTAGTATGTTAGCAGCTTAAATGTAATTCATCAACGTCGATTGGTGCGAACCTAACGGTCAATCTAACGTGTTTAGATTTTTAATTGCTTGAATACTTAAGAAATGAATCACGCGTCACAGGGTTCAGTCCCAGTAAGTTAGTATTTCAAACGCAATAACTAAATTAAATTCGCTTTAAAGAAGAATCCAGTTAGAACACTGCAGAAAGATATTTTGATTTGTACAGAATTTTGGTTTCTCAACTACTAAAAGAATTAAAATATCAAAATGAAAAAATCCTGATTTGACGAAAATCAACTAATGATTTGACGCTGTTTTATTTATTTCTTTAGGGGGATAGCGGAGGCCCGCTTTTGGTTTATGACACAAATGGAAGATATGTGCAAGCAGGTAAATATTTAAAAGGAATTTTGGTTAAGTTAAAATAACCAAATTCCTGATACTTGACGTAATATTAAGATATACAATTAAGTACAAAGCTCGCAGGGTTGTAAAACATTATCTACGTTAGGTATGGTTATTGGTGTCCAAAATCGTATGTGAAGTTCAAATTGCTTTGATGATCATTTCTACTCAGGTGTCGTTTCATGGGGAATTGGTTGTGCCGATCCGAGATATCCAGGTAATAAATAAATTAAAATCATTGAAATTAAAGTTCAGTTACAACGACTGCCCGTGTTGCCATAATTTGCATCTGCTTATCAAAGTTGTGAGATTATAGGAAAAAGATTTTTTTCTGACAGACTTCTTCCTCTTATTGTTAATACTTTTGATTTTTGGTCCCATTATATGTATAGTTCTATAGTAATGTTATAAAGAGGAAAGATTTGTATTTTTGTATGTATTGAAATACCATGGCCTATATTGAAATTGTTTTTTTTTTTATTCCACGCTGACGAAGTCACGGGCAACACTTAGTTTGTTTATATAATCAATGTTTTTACTTTTACAGGAGTGTATACTAAAGTTAGTTACTTCATTGATTGGATTCAGCGACATTTAACTAATGGAGAAATGTGTGAAAATTAAGTGAATTTTGTAAATAAAATACTGGAACTAATACCGTTTTTAATTTTATTTTTAAGGAATAATGTAAAGCATATTAATAATTAACTAATTATTACTAGGCTAAACCTCACAAAACTAAAGGGCACAGTTTCGGTCTTATCGAGGTCTATCTTTAGACATCAAACTTACATTGTTTCTTATCGATAAAAGGGCGTA
Organism: Papilio polytes; assembly: GCF_000836215.1. NCBI lineage: Eukaryota > Metazoa > Arthropoda > Insecta > Lepidoptera > Papilionidae > Papilio > Papilio polytes. Next base: position 5,096,715 of record NW_013525513.1, read on the forward strand.
GTTGAGTATGTATCTTTCATTTAATAATGGATGGAGATTGAAAAATCTAAAAAAAAAAGAAGTATGTATTTCTATACAATAATTGATGACAAGAGTTTTTGTTAATCTTACAGTGTAAAATTTCCTTACAATTAAATATTAAAACTTGATACCGCCATTTTTTCATATTTTGTTAAATCAAAAACTTGTCAAAAACGTGCATCTTGAAAATTGTGATGTGGCAACTTTATACTTTCATGCAGTAGTCTCCCAAGTATTGCCACACTCAATAAATCGGTGCAAAATGTCAAACTTTTTTGTGAGCTAAGTTAAAATTATAGTTAAAGAGAACTAAAAATACAGATTTTATGTTTGATATTGAGTCACCCTATTACGGTACATAACGCCATAGTGCTTCTACGTAACAAATAATATTATATCTGACAATGCTACGTATATTTCTTAGGTGATTGTGATTGGTTGTTGTTGGCTTGCTGGTGACAGTAGACTAGATTCCATCCAGTTGTTAGGTTTTTGTCCTACTTGTTATCAATCTTCGTAAATAATTCGACCTAATTCTAACAAATGTAGTTGTTCTCAGTGAAATCTTCATTTGTTTCGTTTAAATAGTTAAACTTAGTATGAATAAAGATGCCTGGAATAAGAAAATATCGACGTGATACCAGCGAAGTCAGCTGTTGTTTGAAATATGTTATATTTGGTGTTAATGTGCTATTCTGGGTAAGTTAAACATAATGATTTAGTTAACAGTAATGATATTACACATAGTTAAATACGTTTAAGAAGTTCTAACTTTGAAAAATATTAATGAGGTTGATGAACAAAGGTTTTAATTCAAGGCTTCCATGTGTGAACTATCTCTTTATTAGCTTTGTGAAGATTTGTTGCTATTATTATATTTTGTATTTCGGTATTTAAAAAGTAATTTTGATTCCAATGATACAAATAATTCGCATTTGTTTAAATTCATATCAGTTTCCAAAATAGAATTTAATTGACGTGAAAATTAACAGGATATCATACATGAATAAATCTATACTATGAAATGGTGATTTCAAAATTGATCAGAACACAATAAATAGTTTGTCTCAATAGAAATAAGAGAAAAAAGTCACAATAAAACACAAAGCATGTTAAAAAAAAAGACATTAATAATTACTTTAAGGTCATTTAAGCAATAAATTTTAGTCTCTTGGAATCTAATTTAATGGAAAAAATATTGACCATAAATTTCTGATATTTTTCAGTTTATGGGACTCATAGTATTAGCTGTTGGTATTTGGGCATGGATGGAAAAAGATACATTCAATAATCTATCTAGATTAACAAATATTGCACTGGACCCAGCATTTATATTAATATGTGTTGGTGAGTAATAATTTTATTTACAAATAATTTAAATCGCTAAGTCCATACTCTACAGTTCAAACTGATGTGGAAAGGCTACATTTTAAACTGTTTCTTCCTACATTTAAAAAACTGAGGGTGTAGTATTTCTCTATTATTTATCTTTTCTATTATTATTTTATACTAGATGTTGTTTGTGGCTTCGTCTGTCTTAAATTAAATAATAACAAAAATGCCTATGTTACTTACTGACAACATAGCTTTTAAATGGTGAAAGAATTTTTAAAATTGGTCTTGTAGTTTTTGAGTTTCAATACATACATAATTTCAGAAATACAGATCTTTCCGCTTTATAACATTAGTATAAAAGATAAAAACAAATGAACCATGGAAGTTAAATGTGGTTTGTTTGATTTTGCTTTTTTGTGTTTTCATAACAAAAGGAAACGTAATTTTAGTAACTTATATTTATATGTTATATTTTCTGTATTTATCATTTTAATAAAATAATTAAGGAAATATCTGTTTGATTAATACGTAACTCTATTTACAGGTACAATAACATTTATTATTGGCTTTACGGGTTGTGTTGGTGCCTTACGTGAGAACACTTGCCTTTTAGCTTGTGTAAGTATCATTGATAAAAAATTACTGTCAAAAACAAGTATATCATCATCATCAGCTCACTATACGTCCCCACCGAGGGGCTTGGAACCTACCCAAAGTTAGGGTGACTAAGCCATAGTCAACCATGCTGCACTGTGGGTTGGTTGACTTCACACATATCTTTGAATATCTTCGCCGATATATGCAGGTTGCATCATGATGTTTTCCTTCTCCATAAGAACGTCGGGTAAATTATGTAAATATGAAAATTCAAAAAATCACATTGGTACGGCGGCATTCGAACCCAAGACCTGTAAATTACAAGTCAAATGCTGAGCCACTAAGCCACCAAAGCTCGGAAACTAGTATATGAAAATGACCACTGCTTAGCATATAAAAGGAAGGAAAATATATAAAAGAATGCATATTTTTTATCCTGTTTCCTTCTTTTTGGCTCATTGGTAATAAATTTGAAATGTAATGTTTTTTTTTTATTTTCAGTATGCAGTATTTTTAGCATTATTGTTACTAGCTGAAATGACAACTGGAATTCTATTTTTCGTGTTTAAAGATTGGGTAAGCTAATTACTGTATTTACATATTTTTTGTATTAGAAATTATTGCTTATTGTTGTAATTCTAAAGAAAAATGGTTATTGTGGTTAATTGTTTTTTTTTATGTATTTCAGATCAAACAACAAGCTACAAGTGGGTTCCAATCATTTATAACACATTATAGAGAGGATCCTGACCAACAGAATTTAATTGACTGGATACAAGGAGAATGGGTATGGCATTTTATATTACTCGTTCATATTGAAATATATTATGACATCATAATTTCTCTTAATTAATGCAGGAATTAATACAAGATAAATGTTTAAAATATCATCAATAATTGAGATATTAAAATATAAAATCTTATTATATTACACGATTTTCTGGCTCTATCACGGACCAGACAAAATCTTTTTCCTTATAAATTGGGTAGAAACCATTAGTTACTAATGAGTGCTTTCTATCTCTGTATCAGAATTGATAAAGCCAATATTAAAACTACATGATCTTAAGTACAGGGAGAGTATAAATTTGTGCTTGCCTTTAGAAACTTGGCCCGGCCCTCGGTTTCTAAAATTAATATCTTTGTATTTGTCAATAACGTTTATACAGAATCATGATCTAAATTGAAGAATGGATGTATGTTAGAGTTTGTAGCCTTGGTGTAAAGATCATAAAGATCAGAGCACTTTTGTGGCGTGAAACAATCAAAATGTAGGTGTTGTTTTAAGTAGCCATGTATGAAGCCGAAAAATCAGCATATATAATAGTCAGTGGATAGAATGAAGTATGCAGATTTATAGTCATCTACGACTGGTCTGAAAATCTTTCAAATGAAATTATTATCATGATTTGCTATGAAATGGCTCTCTTGAACATTTAAGACAAATAGTCATACCAGTCGATATTTATGTATGTATGCATGTATGGTTTTTTTTTTATAGAGGGAAAAATGCTTTATAGCACTGTCAGACATGGGAGCTGCATGTATGGTGTGTCGGGCTCAGGCTCATTAGTATTCACCTAACCTAACATGAGTCCCGTTACCTGTATGTATGTATGAATGTATGTATATATGTATGTATGTATGTATGTATGTATGTATGTATGTATGTATGTATGTATGTATGTATGTATGTATGTATGTATGTATGTATGTATGTAT
>NW_013525513.1:5100397-5107808 GCF_000836215.1 Papilio polytes
TTATTTTATTTTTTAGGGACATCTTACAGTTAAAAAACAGAAACTTAAGGCTAATTACAAGTTATTGCATTATTTAATTTACAAATTCTTAAAGCTTAAGGTATTTTTAAGAGATTAGTGTTTATCGGCAAAACTGATTTTATGTTTTAACAGTTTTAAAAAATGAGGAGATTCTTAGGAATTATGATTCGATAGTTTTTTTTGTGTATGTACATTACTCAGAGGTTTATGAATTAACTTTTGTTTTTTTTTATGCACAAGAGCTCATATTTGATGCCACTTTTTGAAAATTAAGAATTATGCGGTAGTTTTTCTTAAAGTATACCAAAGTTTTTTTTTTTTACTTTTCTTTAAATATAATCCTATGAAGCCAAATGATTGTGAATGAAACGACGTATAAATAATATGTTACAAGGTCTTATAAGGCATTGTTTAAATTTCAAATACTTATCTTTAATTAAATAACATGGATTTTTTTAAAATTAAAACTAAGATGTCTAGGCGACTAAATTTTAACGCATTAGAGAGTATACGGCTCTTACGAAGCGTTTAAAATTCGCTTCAGTAGTTGGCCGTTAGTTACTGTGGATGTATTGTTTAAAATAACTTGATTGAAACAACAAAATTTCAACAACAACAAATAACATGTAAGAAATGTGTGTTACGCGTAACACGGCAGCACGTTAGCGAGCACGTGATACACGAGCGCGGCTGCGTGGCGGCGGCCGAGGACTGGCTGCTGCGCCACTGCGTGGGCGCCGCCGCTGCCTTCCTTGTTCCTCTCGCTATCAAGGTTCAAACATGCGCACGCGCATCTACGTGGAGACGCTGCATGTAATACCTGATTCACACGTCACCAGCACAGTTGAACAGTAGCCACCAATAGCTGGACTGGTGGAATAACGGGAACAATAACTGGCGGCAGTGCGTACATACAATTCAAGTCTGGCCTACTGTCAAACTGGACTGGCCAAGTGTAAACCGGTATTACGGTACAAAAATACTCACGCGCAACTCGTTCATGGAGCCACTGTTGCATGTCTTTTTTATCTTTGACTGTTTGTGTTGCCAGTATCTGTTACATTTTGTCAAAAATTGACTGCTTCTAATAGAAAGTTTTTGAATTTTTAATTGACTTGTACTATTGGCTTCATGAGTAGAATCTGTTGGTTTGGTAAAGCTTTGGTGTGTTTGAAGTTTTGTACGGATTCGTTTTGGTTTATTCATTTAAATATGTGAATTTCTGTATCAATGATACAGAATATAAATGCTTTTGTAAGTTTTAAGTAATGTAATAGAAGTGATGTTTATGTGGTAGTTTATACTTTGTTTGTTTTGTTTTAGAGTTTTGACATTGCTAAAATAATATATGACAAAGGCTGCTTAGAGGCTGCGGAGGAATGGTTTGACCGAAACCTGTTGATTGTAGCCACATCCGCTGTTTGTACCGCTTTTGCACAAGTAAGTTTTGTACCGTAGTAGCACTGTATATGCCAACTGGAGTAGAATTATTTGTGTAGATACTGCTTAGTCTAACCGAGAATATACAAATCTTGGCCTGAGGGAATTGAAAACAATTGGGTCTTAATTGCATGGTTTTCATATATGTGTAAAAAGAAAGATCCGCTAGGGTCTTCTGTAAAAGAATTTTCTCTATGGAAAAAACACTATGATAAAATTAATCGTTCCGCACACTTACTTGAAGTTTTAAAGACTGATTGCTGATAAAACTTGAAAAAAAAAACATTTAAATATGTGTATGAATTTTTTTAGCAACAGGCGAGAATTTTGTATTCTGGTCAGGCTACACTTGGCTTTTTAATATTTTTACACTGTTTTCTTGTGTTAAACAAAATAGAGATGACTTTACTGGCAAGGTTTATTTTTTATATTTTTTTGATTAACGTTTAATAAAAAAGGATTCTTTTGTTGTATATTCTATAGATCTTGGGTATCTGCTTCGCTCAGAATCTGCGCGCGGACATATTCGCTCAGAAATCGAAGTGGCACTGACATACGGCCTCTCCCGCCGCCGTGTGACGCGCGCGCCGCGACCCGCACCGCGACCCCTACCGCCTGCTGTATCTGCCGCCCTTGTGACTAGATACATCGATACTCGATATCGACACATCGATACTCGATATCGATATCGACACCTCAATGGTTGATGTCGATATCGATCCGATACCCGGTAACCGATATCGATTGTATCAATACTTAGGTGATGTGACTGTCACTAATCGAAGACATTAAACATTTTGAACTGTTATATATTTATAGTGTTGCGAGATATCGATATTTGAAGGCTTGCGTAGATGATGAAATTATATTGGAGTATATTAAATAACTGGACATAAAAATTAGTGATATACTAAATGCTTGTTCCTTGCAAACTTTATTTAAATTTAAAATATCGATTTATACTACAACAAGAAACTATTTACTGGTAACATTCAAGTTCCTTTCATAATATTGTTTTACCAATAGTTTTATTGTAAAACTGTAGCCTTTCATTTCAAATCTACAAACATTTGAAATCTTAAATGTTGATGTTTGTAAAATATATATCGATGTTATTGTGAATTGTGTTAAAAATATTTAGAATCAGTTAACGCACAAAAGACTTGAGCATTTTTTCCCAAAATGTACTATAACTATAGATAGTTAATTAATAAATATAATTTAAAATATACAATTTTAAATCAAGTTTGTAGGAAAAAAATTGCAGTAAATTTATATAAATGGTTGACATTAAACTTATATTCTAAAATATGTGTTCACGCTGATATAGCCTTATTTAGTATTGGAAAGTATTTTATTGTTAGTAAATATAGTGTTTAATTGTGTACTGTCGCTCGAAGATAATTGGCTTAGGGCCTGTCTCACCAAATTGTAAATTGTCTAATAAAAACCCAACGTGTAAAATATGTAATGAAAATATCTGATTTTGTTCCCTTATCTGAGTGAGTGACGTCATTTTTAAGCTATCTAATCATCAGTCAGTAGTGGGACAGGCCCTTAGAGTCTTTTAGTATACATTAAGTACAAGTTATCGCTATACGACTTTGAGTGGCAATGTTGCAATTTAAATTATACTCAAATGTCTCGCTTCTATAACAAAAATAATTGAAGTAAAAAATTACATAGAAAAATTATATATAGCCTGACCAGTTATATAAAAGCCTATTTTGTGGAATTATGGAACTAATTTTAGTAAATGATGTAATAAATAATCCGATTTAAAAGCTACGAGATTTTTTATATTTGTGGTTAGGCTATACAATAGATAAAAATATTTTATTAGTAAAATATTAAGTAACACGTTTATGGTTTTCATCATAAATACAAAATGGCGGAATAGTCTATGGCATGGTAAATGTTGCCAGTGGTAAGGGTCGATAAAAGCAGCGGGAGAATAATGGCTGACAATACTAGTTTTAATGTAACTTTAGTATTATGATATAATAGTTTTAAATACTAACAATTAGTCATTAAGAAATACTCGATTATCCGTCTCGTTTACAATATATTTTTTAACTTTTTTTTTCAGTTTTATCTTTGCTTTTTTTTTTAGTTTCATATGTATTTGATTTTTTTTTACTTCAGTATAATAATTTAATGATCTTATATGTTTTATGTTCTTAAGTATTTTAATGGTATTATTAATAATTAGATCGTAAATTATTTTATTTTGAGAAGATTCGCCAGTTGGGTAAAGTATTAGATTTTAGATTCGATTTATAATTAAATATTATATACATTTTATTTTCAATAGTAATTGTTCAGTATTTCTATGTTTTATTTTTGTGTTATTTTGTATAAATGTACTCAAAAATATGCGTTATAAATTTTTTCACGTTTTTTGACTTTAACTGGTATTTATAATGAAATTAGTAAAATTGCTTGTGTATGAAGTAAATGTGCTTTATATTTACTCAATCATTATAATAACATACTTCATACTTATACTATCATACTAAAATTGTAAATGCGAAAGTTTAGATGGATGGATGGATGTTTGTTAGGGTTTGTAGCCTAAACGGCTCAACATATTTCGATGAAATTTGGTACAGATGTAGAGAAAAGTCTCGAAGAACACATAGGATACTCACTTTTTTTTTAATTCCACGCAGACATTTTATCAGTATAATATTTAATTTTTTATTTTCGATTTGGAGCAGGACTCTTGCCGCATTTCTTATGTTTTTTTTGTACTATTTTATATTGAATGAGATTTTTGTATTTTTTACTTTTAATAAGTTTCATTTAAGAAATAACTTAGTAAGATATTTTTAAAGCTAAGCTATAATAATTAGGATACAATTTGTATTAAGTAAAATATAATTTACGTATTTTCCTCTAGAAACAGATCTAAACTCTTGTACTCAAATTTTTATGCTTCATATATCTTATGCTAGATTAAAGAATAAATAAACTTTTTAATAAAAAAAACAAAACCGACATCCAAACAAAATATTCTCAAAAAAACATTACACTAAATAGTAACGAAATAATTCCTTGAAAATAGTAAACCTGCCTTATTGCAGCTGTTATGTCTATATTGTACAAGTATTATTACTTTACTTTTATTTTATTATTACTTTGATGTCGGTGTCAGCCGAGGTTTGACTGAAATTAAAAAAATATTGCCTATAGCAACGGATAACGTAACTTTTTAACGATAAAAGAATTTTTGAAATCGGCTCAGTAGTTTTTGAGTTACAATACATATAAAAATATAAATGTTTCCTCTTAATAATATTAGCATAGATTATCTTTTATCTTTATCTGTATTTAATTTTTTTTTAAATTAATCTTTTTTTTTATTTAACACGATTTAATCTCATTTATTTGATCTCTTAATTTTTTTATCACAAGTTACAAACCACGTATTCACTGCCTTATGTACTTTCTTAGCTTTTTATAGTATGTGTCTATTTTTTAAAATTAACATAGGATAGCTTAATTACTTTTTATTCTTATAGTGGTATCTTTTAAGAAGACAGTTTAAATTCTGCCAGCACTCGTCAGTTTTTACTATATCGATTGTTTAGTTAAAACTTAACGTGTGTAGCGATTAAAATTGTTTTGATTGACGTTTCTTCAGTTTCATAGTTTAGATTTAGTTTTACATTATAAAAAAATATATTTAGACTTCTGTATACAAAGCATGTATTCTCAATCATCACAAAAGTATGACCTCCAAACGGACAAGGTTCTCAAATCTCCTGTTTTCTTACTTTTAAATATTGTTTAGATATATTTTTAAAGTATTAAAACCGCTATATAAAATATAGACTATGATATTAAAAAGAAAGATGTTAAAATATGCATTGTTTGTAGATCTGGCGTAACTTTCATATTATTTCTGATAAAATTGTGTTAACAAAATTGATATTTTTATGCGAAATATAATTTAAAAAACTTATAAGCTTTTATTTATACCTAGTCCTTACCATTTATGAAATTCCTCATTTCTACAAATATTTATCTACTGATACTCATAGCCGTTAAATGTCCCCTAAGTGTAGAATCTCTCGACTAACAGGTCACATTTGTCAGCAAGCAAACTGCCGCAGTTAGAGATCTATTTTTAAGTCTTACTGAATACAGTACAAAATGTCTTATGACCAGTTTCCTAACCACGTTAAACAATTCGTAAGTGTCTGAATCGATAAATAAATGAAATTCGTTTCCGAATAAACGAATTCATAAAATGCAACGTGACTTGAGTTATACTCAAAACATAGGTCAACATTACACTAATGAATCGATAGGTAATGACAAAATAAGTGGAAACTTCAGAAACCTTGCATTAGGAGACCACGTCCGAGACGTAAAATAGAATCAGTGTGACAGATACGGGGCGTTATTTTCAGTTAAGGAAACAGTTACGGGCGCATTTGCTGTGTAGAAGTTAATTCAAGGGACTACATAAAATCCTAACCTTAAATTATTACGAAAGTTTTTTGGGTTGGGAGTAAAAACAGTAATAAATACAATTGTTTTTATTTCGATATTATACAGAAACTACAAATGTATTAATTGTACAGATATATCTCACTTCTTACTAATATAAATGTGAAAGTTTAGATAGATGAATTTTATTAGAGTTTTTAGCCTCAACTGCTTAACGGATCTCCGTGAAATTTGACATAAATAATATGTACAAGTAGAGGATAGTCTGGAAGAACTAAGGTTACTCTTGCTTTTTTCCACGCGGACGACTTTGCAGGCTAAAGCTAGTTATACATTTATGACAATTGTTATAACTTATTACCAGATGACTTACAGTGTAAACCGCAACACTAGTCCTAGTATGAGATTACCGCAGGCTATGAAAGTTAGGAAGTAATAAGGCTACCGTATCTAAACTTTGTTATAGTTACAACTATACGAAAGGGATTTCTATGTAAGCTAACCTAGTCATGTTTTCTATATATGAACAACTAAATATTACAAACGGTATGTCCGTTTGTCAGTATACAGTAACAGCGTTAGGATAGGGCGAGGTGGGGCAACCGCCCAGGGCGAAAGAAATAGAGGGGCATTACAGGCATAAGTATTGCAGTTAGGGGGGCGCTGTACATATCCCGCCCAGGGCGCCGAGAATGCTAAAACCTGCCTTGGATATGTTTATTTTGACGGTTTCTTAGTATACAATTTTTAATGCGAATCTAGTAGTATATGACTTTCGTTCTTCTTTACTTTTATAGCTTTTGAAAACGCGCGTAAAAGCAGAATTTAAAAATGTTGGTTGCATTTTATGAAAGAACCGTTTCAAATGTTTTTTGTTCTAGTAAAGTCTGCAGTGCACTTTTATCATTTAGGTCATAATTTATGCGCACATTTTACCTGCAATCATATACTTATCATACTAATGTTATAAATGCGAAAGATTAGATGTTTGTCAGAGTTTGTAGCCTAAACGGCTGAACTGATTTCGATGAAATATAGTACAGACGTAGAGGGATAGTCTGGAAGAACACATAGGCTACTCACTTTTGTTTAATTTTTTAATTCCACGCGGATAGAGTCGCGGGCAAAAGCTAGTTCGTATATAAATGTTGCTTAGATTCAAATGCTCTGAATATACTAGTTATTATTAAATTGCAAGCGAACAAAGTCGAGGTAGTGAGAGTCCTTTGTTTAACAGTGGAATTCATTATTTTATTTAACACGAAAATCAATTTTTAATTTCATTTCCAATACAAAAAAATAGCTATTATAAATATAAAATGTAAAACCGATAATTAAAATTTATCTTTGAAAATTTGAATACGAATTATCTTATTTCTATTTAATTTAAATACGATATTCCTAAAAGTGGTCCGAGTTCCAATTAAACAGATTACTGGGTGTATTGTTACGATGTTTAATGTAAAGCGAAGAGAATTCAATGAACAAAACT
>NW_013525513.1:5108937-5198409 GCF_000836215.1 Papilio polytes
GTTCCAAGCTTAAAAATTCCTTGCTACAGAGCGCTAAAACTGCTGTACGCTTTAAAGTGTATTTTAGCTTTTAGGAGATACATTCTTATAGTTAAAGGAATAGTATATGTCAAATGTAGAACTTAAATTATAGCATTTTCGGTGAAGTATCATTTACAAAACGTTGGGTTTGGTAAACGTCTAAAATGGGGGGTAGCGTGTTAAGAAAACACACAGCCAGGACCCGGAATGCTTATATTTTGTAACAGTTTTAGCGCCCTGGTCGAGATTTTTACGTCACTCCCTTTTTACCATGCTTTGTGGTAGGGTTTAACATCCTGTGAGACTCTTTTAATCCCAGATTGTTAGTATCTTTTGTGTCCAGCGCCCTGGGCGGCTGCCAAACGTCCTCTACCATAACGCAGGCGCTGGCTTTAATTAATATTTTTTTTTTTAAACAAATCAACATACATTTTGTAAACTCTAAAAATATTTTTACTAAAGTGGTTTTATGTGAACTTGTATCAACCCGAGGGGGTCGTAATAAGCCGAATAATGTGAAAAAGTTTGCTTAAAAAATTGTTATTATTTTTAATTAGCTCTCGGAACAAGTTTTTCAAGCTTTAGTTGGAAACTGACAGTATAAACATGTCGGCTTATTCGGAAAATCCCTCGCTTTTACAGTTCGTATATTAAGGTAGAATTGAACATTATGCTTGTTAATAAATCATTTATTTTAATGATTGTTCTTTACTTAAATATATTTTTTACTAAATATTAATGCCAGTTCAACAAGAGACGGGATTTATTACATTTAATAAAACAAATGAGACTAAAATATAAAGGAATTGTCCTAAAATCCTCTGTTTGCCGCAAAATTAACAACTAAATAGCTACCAAGGTTAACAAAGCAAAACAACTGGCTTTACTTCCAATTTATTTTAAATGAATCTGGTTTCTACTTTACTATTCCCATTTCTACTTCCTTCGAGAATAACAAAGAAATAGGACTTGTGTAGTAAAACTGTTCTTGTCGTTTTCTAGTTTACCATGAATCATTTACTTGTAATTTTTTTCATAACATAAACCTTTTTGATGCTGTCATCCTTTTTCCTAATGTAAGGAAATTTATGATACATCCATAAATAGGCACTTATTTACTGGTTTATATAATGTAGTACAGGGTGTTCTTAATGGACGGATCAAAAGCTTTGTGTTGATAGAAGATAAAGCACAAAGATTTTGATCTGTTGGTTAAGAATCATCCTGTATAGTTATTTGGTATCATTTAAAAAATTCCAACTTCGAGTCCGCTGATGAGTCGCAGCAATCTCTGCAACAATTCAATTCATTTCCACCACCCCTAAAAATAAAAACCTTTGATTACTGAAATTAATAAAAACGACAGATTTTTAAAATGATCAGCGGCATAGTACGAAAATTTTCGAGAAATCGTAATTGATAAAATTTGTATGAGATTTGTTGGTGGACTTTAACGACGGAGCGCTAAAGAAATGTACAATTTTAGTCGATGTCGATACAGACATTTTCTCGCAAATTTTTGTATTGGAACTCACTACTAAGAGCGGACACACACATGTGACAAAACTATCGCACAAGTGTTTAGTCTCGCTTAAATTCCTAAGCGCTTAAATGAAGGTGCCTACACTACTTGTTAGTTAGTTAGTTAGTTCTGCAACTAAACAGTTGAATGGGCTGCGAAACAATCGACAATCGCACAACAGTTTTGCCATAGTTTAGTCAAAGATAACCGCCCGCTCTAAGAGTCATAATCGTAATATCAGGTAATTTGTATCTAGTTAGTACAGTATGCAGTTTTATTATCTAGTTTAAAATAATATTCTGTCCTAAATTAGAAAATTCATCAGTTAGTCAGACATAAAGAATAGATATCGGTCTTGGATGGACACATACGATACTGTTTCCACAGTACACTGTTACTGCAGTATCAGGTATCGCGGAAACGTGTAATAGGAGCTTCCATTTTGACTACTTACGGTAGATTTTCGGCAATCCAGTTACAGTAGCAACTGATCTTTGTGCCAATGATGACGTGATGTGTAGAATTGGTCACCTCACTAGCCGCGACTGCTACGAGGTGATTGCGATGTATAGATATAGCTCCAGAATGACCCTTGAAAGATAAATGTTTATAAAAATACTTAAAAAATAAAGAGTATACTTCAAATTTATTTCACTTCATTTTACGTTAACTGTATCTCGTGACTTTGACCGACCAAAATTAGAACTTCTATGTTCTTGGTTACAATGATATAGGCTTTTATATGGAACATTATATTTGAAAATTATAATATATTCCGAAAATCAGATTGCTGTTTGATGTGTCTTATTATTTTTTAATTTCGCTTACCTGCACCTTGGTGGGCCTTTTCCTTATGTAACATATAGTCTTGAATTCATCTATTAAAGGTAATAATACATTTAAATTAACGTATAACCGAATTATTAACATTATATTGAAAGTAAGCAACGATGTACCGTCAGGGCGTTTCGCGGTGATATGCTTTCAAAAAAAGCTTTGTTTCTTATAACGAAACGAACCCTGAGTCTTCTACAAACAACCAATTAGGCAGCAGTGACGAGAGGACAATAATAAATATCAGTTAGCCGTGTGCCACTGACCTAAATTATGTCCTAATGGTTAAGCGACTATCGTATTGAAGGTGGAATACTGCTAGATTCCTCAATAGTATATGTATTGTAACAACTTCAGGTTGTCGCTTACTTGTGTGTCGTCTTATACCACAAGAACTATTAAAACTAGAGAAGTCTTACCGATACTGCGTTTAACTTTCGCCAAAATACTTTTGCAAACATCTCCTTCAAAGATAATGTAATCGTCCATGTTTAGTGAACTATGCTGCAATGTTTAAATAGCGTTAATAATGATATTCATGGTATCTCGATGTTTAATTTTTGTTTTTTTTTTAATGTTTTTTAAAATTAAACGTAAACACAAACTTTACAGAACTCATACCTTGTGTTCATCTTGTTTCGTGGTCTGGAAAACAACAAGTCAATTTTATTTTAAGACTCTTTATTTTTCCATAACAAGAATTAATTCACTTACTTAAGAATATTAAGTAGTGAAACATGTAATATTTACATAACAATATTTCAAGCGTACTAGGAATTTAATGCAAAGTTTTTACTAAATGTTGGTAGTGTCGTAACTTGAATTTTAATTCATTTATTTTTTTTAAATATTGTAATTTATTTCACTAACCGATTCTTCGTCAGAAGAAAGTAAAATCCCTGCGGTCATACCTAAATGCTTCATTTTCTTATAATAAAACCCTTCCTGTAACAGATTGATGATTTTTTTTAAATCATAACATTTTAAAAGAGGACTTGAGAAGCTAATTTCTGTACCTCGTCTTCAGTAGAATCGGAGCAGCTGTCCGAATGACGTTCTGTAGTCGTCGTGGTTGTTGTCTTTTTAACCTAAAAACAAAGGTTGAACGTTAAACATTGTAATACAAATCGAACAAATTCTTCCAGAACAAGCAAAACAATATTTCGTACGTCGCGTGTCTTTTATTTGGGTTCTAGATGGTTTACGGTTATTTAAATCAATTAAGCTAAACTTAATATTTCAACTCTTTCAGTTGTAATATGCATACTTACTTTATTTTTTATAAACTGATTCCAATTTAGTACGGTAATTTTGGTATGAACAGACGTAAAAGCATTCCCATCAGCTAAGGGTATAATATTCCCGGGTTTATCTGACATCATGCCAGCAAAAGTGTACACTAAAGCCAAGTCCGCCTGTATTGCTCTGTAATCCGGATGTACTAATACTCTTTCTATCGGTAGATACTGTTCGTAACCAGATTCGAACATATTCTTAGATCCTATGATAACAAACGACCCTGTTAACTCAGGTTGCAATTTCGTAGCTTCGCTTCTCTCGACCTTTTTCAATTCGCTGAAAAAAAAAAATAGTTAATTAAATAGAAAGAATCTACATCAAGACTCCTTGAGCATTAAAAACGACGACTTCATATTAAAGCAATTAAATCTGTATAGAATGGATTAGAAGTCTCGGAAACTTCTAAAATAACTACCAATGTTCTTCGATGAATAGGAATGGAAGGAGGGGTTTAATTTGGTTTTCTTCCTTCACACCTCTATCTAACTCCAGGGCCATTAACAATATTAATTGTAAATTGTAACTTACAAGCAGTGTGCGGCGCTGATGACCACATAGTCATGTATAATAGCGCCCGTGCAGTTTCTCCTCCACTCATCCGTAAACATTATCCTAAAATGTTATCATGAATTTTTAAGGTTTAACCAAAATTCTGGTTAAACCATAAAAGTTGGAAACCCTAGATGTTATTATTCAAATATGAATAGCGATCAAAATGTTCGTAATATTAATACTAGCTTTCGCCTGCGACTTTATCCGCGTGGGATTAAATAAAAACAAAAATAAGTAGTCTATGTGTTCTTCCAGTCCTCTATGTCAAATTTCATCGTGATCCGTTCAGCTGTTTGCGCTACAAATTGTAACAAACATCCATTCATCTAAACTTTCGCATTTATAATACAAGTAAGAGATTGAGAACAAAATATTACTCTATAAGCGCCACGAATGTATAGTGATCGTCAGGAATTGCTACAATTTTATTATTCTCTTGATCGGGAATATGAATTGATTCGACATTATGTGCGCCTTCGTTCTGATTTTGTTCCCCTCCATCATGGATCACTGTTGGGCGGATGTCCTGATCATGGTCTAAAGGCGAAGGTACAACTGAATCTTGAAGAGCGTCGTGTTGTACATAATACGTTCCTGTAATAAAGATTTCGGTCGTCAAACTAGTGCATGTACTAATCCTAGGTTTAATTGGCGCTAAGAGGGAGACAACTGATATGCATTGTGACTGTAGACAAGTGCAATACAGGACCTAGAAGACAGGCATAGAGTGGAATTCCGCGTTTTGTCTAATAAGTGTGCGTGTGTCGGTGGCCAAATAACAGTCTTAGAGAGGGTTTAGAAGAGGAAAAGCGCATAGAACGTTCCTTCTGTTGTTTGTTGAAGTAAAAATGATTCTGCATAATAAATAATATGTGTCTTACCATTACTTTTCCCAGTATTTATACCATTATTCTTATTTGCGTATACATAACATAGTATTTGGAAATTTATAAAATAATAAACCACTGTCAAATGCAGCGAATGTTCGATTTTCTGTATTAATTTCATTTCTACGAATGTTTTCATTTACTACTTACAACGTTCGTTTTTAATTAAAGTTTGACTCATTTTGATAACCTACATGATGTTTACGTTACGATGAAAATGTTTGTGTAACACAAATCAAACGATTCTTGTAGTCATTTGAAATAAAAAATTTTTGGAGTTTTATTTTGTGTTCAATTAATTTTAATTTTTGTTATTTAATTAACGTACCTTATTCCTTTAAAGTTATATTAGATAATAAGTATTCAAGATTAATATAATTCTTTATTGTTTATGATTCAACGTAAATACCATTCGTTTTAGTAAGTAATCTTTCGTCTTCCGACACAAACGTTTTTGTTCTAGGCAAATTCTTCTTTGTAATTCACGTAACGCAATTCCATTTTCAATTACACGGTAATTTACATTTTGTATTATAATTATTGTCTCAAACATTTCAATTTTAACTCATAATAATGTTGTGACTACGAGTATAAATTAGGAGATAAACAAAGAATAAATTGAGTCTTGACTGAGATTGGGTTGTTATTGGATTAAGGTATCAAATGCAAATAAGTTTTTCGCTCATCTAAAAAGAAGAAATAAATTTTCGAAATCAAATTGAGAATCTCTTCTTGAAGTCAGTTAAAATATTAATACAAAAAAAGTTTTAATTTGTATTGTACATTACTAGGGAACACCAAAGTCTTGACAACTTATAACTGATTTTTAAATTTCTACATTGTTTCAATCCAAGTATTTTTAATGGACGTTGTATTTTAGTTTTTTTTTGTATCAATCTTGAGATTAAAATATTAAACTATATTATAGTTATTTAGGCGCATACGTATGCTTTTATTCTAATTAAATAAAATATACGGAGCTTTAAAGTTGTTTTGTATTCAAAAAAGTTTCTCTAACATGCGAAATGTATTCTTTAAAGCAGTCTATTTTAAACATTTCTCATGCATAAGGCTATGTAGCAATTAGACTAATGCAACGTGTTTAATTTAATCTAAGCGTTCAAAAACAAGAGGCGCATGTGTACGTGACATGAAAACACACATCTGCAAGTCGCAATAGCCATGAGTGCATCTAAACCAGTGATAATATACTATTTTATTTATTCGGAAACATTTATAAGTGCTACTGAAGTTTATAAAAATATTATTTGAAGAATATTTTTCATCAATTCCTATCGGACGTAGAACACGTAGTGTATTGTTGCATACGTTCGTCGAAATATGATTTCCGTGCACTCTTTATTTTACCGGCAGCTTATCCACACGCTCACAAAATATTGAAGTATACTTCTGACATTCCGGTAATGGGAAATGTCCGAGAATTGCTCTGATATATACAAGATGAAATAAAGAATATTTGAAGCTGGTTGCTGGATTAAAATGCTTTATATTTATGATAATATTATATTATAATCAAACGAGTTAGATATTACTAAGTAGGGAAAACAGTGTAATTTTGGTTATTTTGACTCTCTGTAGAGTCAAAAATAATAGAAGTTGTAGTGGAATTGTAGTTTCATAGGTGATGTATAAGATAGAATTACCTTTTAACACGTTTAAAGAGCCAAAGATTTTTCAATTATTTCATTTTCTGCGATACACATGTAGCACACCTGTGTATTATACATACATTTCTGATTCAAAATAAACAATTGAATTAGATTGCTAATTTGCTAATCATTTCCTGTCTTGTAAAGAAAGATTCTTTTATGTTGTTTTTTTTTTATCGAGGTATTTGATTTAAGAATAATGTTTTTATATCTAGGCGATACTAATTTAAAGATGAAATGAAGCACAAAAGAAACATCACGTGACTTGAAAGGTTAATAAAAGATAGACAAGTCTGCCACTTCATTGTTAATGAGCAACCCATTGGAATGAGAGAGACGTGACTAGTTTGTTAAATTATAAGAACGAAAACCAGTGTTAAAAGTAATAACTTTAAAATCATTAAATCATCACTAAGTATTGTAAGTGAATTGACTTTACACTAGACATCCCGGTCTTACAAAGGCCTTTAAAGGTCCCAAGGAAATTTTGTGCTGAAATACAGTAATCATCACCAGCTCACTATAAGTCCCCACCGAGGGGCTCGGAGCCTACCCTAAGTAAGGGGTGACTAGGCCATAGTCAACCACGCTGGCCCAGTGCGGGTTGGTTGACTACACACATATCTTTGAATTTTTTCGCCGATATGTGCAGGTTGCATCACCATGTTTTCCTTCACCGTAAGAACGTCGGATTAAATATGTACATATGAAAATTCGAATATCACATTGGTACATGGCGGGATTCGAACCCAAGACCTGTAGATTTCAAGTCAAGTGCTTAAACCACTGAACCACCAACGCTCTTAAATACAGTAGTATTGATTGTAATCAGTACGGATTCAAAGTTATTCAAAGTTTCAAAGTTATAGCGATAGTACAATACTAGGCATGGATGCTTATATTTTGTAATATCCAGTAATTTATCAACTATCGACGGCATATTGCCGTTGTCTTTCGTCTAGAGAGCTATACTGAGCTGTAAATTTATTGGCCCATATTTTACACTATGAAACGTTATGTTATCGACAAAGTTCAATTTATACCGAAGTATTCAGTAGCAAATAAGAAATAACAAAAAATATGAGAAAAGAATTCTCGATGAAATATTGGTTGAATTATTTATAACGATCATGGTTTAACAAGACAGACAAAAACAATTATATTAACTAGTTATGCGAAGTCATAGCGATAGTACAGTTCAAAAATAAGATAACTCAAGTGCTTGTCGGTCTGGTTTATCTCGTTTATTTTGTACTTCTCTAAATCGAATTAACAGCGTATAAGTGGATGCTTTTAGACAAACTCCAATTAAAATACAGTGGTACTTGAGTTGCTTTTAACTTTATAATGATGCTGTTAACGTTAAATGTTTAAAAAAATATAAAAGCTTACATATGGAGTGGCGATAAAGTTCACAATAATATCTGAGTAATTATATCTAAGATTTTATGGTTAGCAACCAGTACCAATTTATCGGTCCGTGACTGGTCTATACTTATGATATCGTATAGAAGGGCAGAGGATATGGTACGAACCATATCGTCTGCCCTTCTATACGTACTTTTGCGTAATGCTTGACCAATCATGCTAATATTATAAATGCAAAATTTTAGATGGGTGGATGGATGTTTGTAGAGTTTGTAGCTTAAACGGCTAAACGGATTTTGATAAAATTTAGTGTAGATGTAGATATACATACACTACTCGCTTTTGTTTTTTATTAATTTCAAACGGATAGAGTTTAGTAAATAGTAATGTTATTATACCGAAAGTAATGAGGGTATACATATTTATGGGGAAACCTTCAACCACGTTCAGCTCAATATTAATCACCGGCGACTAAAAAGTGTTTAAGTAAACAATGTCGACTATCTTGAAAGGCGAACTAACGACATATTATCATATCGATTCACGACATTTGCGATTCAATTTGGAGTATTTTGGATAACTTCCAAAGAAAAAATAACCGCCACAGATTTAATAGTTCCGAAACGCTTAACTCTAACAAGCGCTTTGGTGGTGAACGAACGCTTTGTAAAACCAATATCGAATGAAATGGACGCGAACGTAATACCAGGCTTATACGAAGGCACGAGGTAGAGTGGTAGACATTGCAGTACTGCTATTATTTTCACGGAAAGTGTGATCCCAAACAATAGCAATACTATGCCGTTTTACTGCTCTACGGTATTCTTCTGTTCTAGTGTGTAACAAGGGAAGGCAAGTACTTTCGCGGCTTGCCTTTGGATCGTATCACTATGAACGCGATTGAAAATCTGTAAACGATTTCAAACTATTTCACTTCTCTTACTCAATTTCCCTTCCACCGTAATAAAATCACTCGCTTTATATTTTAAGATCTTGCACTTGGTTAGGCTAGAATAATAAATTAATCGTTTGTTCTTGCTAAGATAGAAAGTTAGGTATAAAATTAACTACCGTTTAGGTTTCTCTTCTTCTTTACATTGGTATTTTCATTATCTTGTTTACGTGTTCAAATTACCGTAGATATAATTTGAGTTTACTCAGGTCCACACGTGATTCTTCTAGGTGAAACGGTCGTACGGTCGTAGTATTTTTCCTTAGATCCGTTACCTCTGTGATGACCGTAAAATGTCCGAAACAACATTAATAAACTCGATTCTGTGCAGGAATAAGCCGTGTTTATTGCTACGTCGCTATAAAGCTAACAGCTACATTTTATTGGCGCGCGCCGTCGCGGCTTTGTTTGTGCATTCACAACGCATAAATTACATTTTCTTAATTGCTCGGTCTTCATTTGTATTGCTAACTAGATGAAGTTTATTATTGTTGTGAACTTTTTGACTAAACAACGGTCACTAGTCACAGTATAGTTTTATAAATTTTATACCATACTTTAGCTTATTTTAGCGCCTTCGACGAAGAATGTTACTTCTCTCACGGGATCCTCTGTTCATTGGATGGGTTAAAGAAGTATTATAAAAATACTTTATACTCAAACCGCAATAAATATAACTGACAAAATATTATCAACAATTTTTTATAATAAATCTTTGCCTTTTGTATGAAATTCCATTGTTTGAGTTTATTAATCAAGCTGCCACTCCTGTTATCGTCTAATCTAAATTGTATACCGTTTTTGTCTTTTTAAATCGAAAAACATTTCATTATTCCAACGTCAAAAAAACATATTTACAATATGCAAAACACAATAAAACAGTTGACAGTTATAATTGAAACATTAGAAAAGTTATTACACCGAGAGTTGAATTTCTTAATGATGCGAAACAGAGAAAGGTAAAAATATAAAATACAGATAAAAGTTTCGCCGGGGCACCGCATTGCATGCAATTTGCGTCCGACGACACGAGTCGCAACTTATTTTGTGATATAAAATGCGCAGCGAGGGAGTAGTAAAACTACTGCAATTATTTTATAAATGCTACGACTTTTCATAATATCAAAACACTAAAGACAGTAAAATGTATTTTTACTTTAGATTAAATTTAATCTAATTCTTAGATCGGAGTTGTCATCTTTAGCTTGTTATTCTTTGCGCTATTTTGAAAGTGGGACTCTAACTTTCTTAGGAGATTTAGAAAGGCGGTTTATATGCATAGGGAATGCCTCAAGGATCATTTTTTGGTCCCACAATTCACAGTCTATATTTTTGCTCTGTCAGAGTTACAACTTTGAATGATGTTAGCATACTAGAATCCGTGTGTATACTAAATTATGAATTCTAACATAAATTTAAATAATTAAATTATTCACTACAAGACATTGTTTCTAAAGTTGCATTTATAATGATCGTGTCAACCATATCAGAAACTGGTAACTACTAAACATAAAATCTAGGTCGGTGTATTCATTTATATAAATTAGAACACAGAAGTTTCTAACACTGAGTTTGAACTTCGTGACTTGTAAATTGGTATGAGATTGCAAGAGCAGTCAAAATACTCAAGGGAACTGAGACATGTTAGACGTAAGATGATATACAAACTTAGCTCGATTCGTAAACTAAATGACGTTCAAGTGATGAACCTACAAATGTAAATACGTACCATCTATTCAGAATACGGTAGTGGAGATAAAATAATTTGGAGCTCCACAAATATGTAGGGTAATAAAGTAAATTCTCATTGATATATGACTGGTTATTTTAACGTACCAATAGTATAGATTTATTAAATTAATTACACAAAGGACTCAGGAGAGTACTTGAGTACTACTCAATAAGAACTGAGCAATTACAATTTTTTTTTATAGGAAATCGTAGAATAATTAAAAGGAATCAACGAAAAAACACAAAGAAAGATAAGAAGTCAATTAGGGTTGAAATGTTATGTTGCATTCAAATAAACAATTAACAAGAGTATTTTTACAAAGTGACAAATAGTAAACGTGTAGCTATCATGTTTAAAAGTAAATATTATGGTGACTTTTTCTACTAAAATATATCATAGTTTTTTTCTACAAAAAAGTACAAGATAATTTTACAATTACAAGGTACAAAAGATGCTAAGGGTCCTTGAGACATTCTACAGGGATTGGTACTGAAGAACGTCAATCTTTATCAATAATAAAATCTGTTCTTATAAGTGGCAAGGTTTGTTTTCGCAGAACTTTGTTGTAAATTACGTTAATATAGGATTTGGGTAATAAAATTCGAAGAACAAACATATTTATAATTATATTCTTGCCAGCTCGTTTCTTAAAGCCTACTAGTAGTACTATGGGATTGACACGTCTTTCCCAAGACAAAAATCTCCCTTTACCTAACAAAGATAAAAAAAAAAAACAAACATACTCCAGTTTTAGAAAAGAAGTATTTAGTTTATGACATTGGTAATTTAATATTTATTTTCTATTTGCTTCTTAAAGCATGTTTTTAATAGAGTTGTATAGGGACAACCTCATAGTTCAAAATGTTATATGGCAAGAGGTCCCTATTCTCATCTCTTAATTATCTCTCATTAATATTGCATTTCATACCAGTTTTTTATTATATTTTAGGCATAATTAATAATATTAAACCACAGCTTTAACATTTCATTACTAGATTCTTCTTAAACAAGTATTTCTTTGCATATCTATATTAATATTATAAAAGGGAAAGATTTGTATTTTTGGATTCTTGTATGTATTGAAATAACTCAAAAACTTCTCGGCCGATTTCAACAATTCTTTCACCATGAGAAAACTACATTATCAGTGAGTGAACATAGGTTATATTTTTTATTTTCACGCGGGCGAAGTCGCGAACAGCAGCCAGCCCTTGAATGTAATGTAAATATTTACAATTATTTCTATCTAAGCGAAGCTACATTTATCTATGTAGAGAGAAGTGTTGCCATACAATTTGCGGATGTTCCCCAGAGCGTTAGATGATCGCGCGCTACCATATTATTTATCGATACCTGCATTGTTTATTAGAAACGTACCATTAATCATGATCGAATGTTACGCTACGGAACTATGAAAAGTAATTATTACCAGAGAAATATTCAAACAGAAAACATATCTATATCTATATTAATATTATAAAGAGAAAGATTTGTATTTTGGTATGATAGATATTGAAATAACTCAAAAAATACTGGGTCGATTTTAAAAATTCTTTTACTGTTAGAAAGGTAATTAATCTGTGACTAACATAGCCTATATTTCACGGGGACGAGGTCGCGAGTAACTTCTTCTTCTTAAAGTGCCTCTCCGACTAGCGAAGATTGGCGGTCAGTAACTAGCCATATGATATTGTTAGTATGAAATCATACAAAGAAAATTAGAATGGTATTAAGCGTTTAAGAAAACAATTTTTATATAATCTGCACAATCCTTTTTTTTATTTTCATGTTACAAACCTCTAGCGCCAGAACATTCAATTATAGTGGACAATTCAATTAATGATTTTAATTCATTAAAAGTTAAAGATCAACAAAAGAAAAATAATCAAACGGTCAGCCAATAATCCTTTAATAGTTTAACCACCGTACTCCGCGCAGAGTTCCGCTAAGTCTTAAAGATTTAAGATCATTTAAGAGTTAATTAACTGAGCAATTTGCAACAACTCTACACAACGAGGACGACGTCATTAAATTTATCAACTTAAGCTTAGATTAAGCGTTAACAATGAATTATATGCTTTAGTACGTAAGATTTCGAACTAAAATTGACTACATAATAAAGATACAAGTTAAAATCGGCCCTAAAGCTAAGTTAATTAGACACTAAGGTATGATTTAGCAAGGCCTTAGGACAGTTATTTGTTTAACAATTTTATTTATAGCGTAGAAAAGGCCATTACAAATATTTGCTGCACTGTTAGTTAAATGTACAAGGAAATTGTTGTTTATGTAACAAATTCTCAATAGGATTCTGCAACAAATTCCCTAAAGTCTTTCATTATTCGTCCCCGTCATCGTTCTAGAAAGTGCTTTTACACACGGTCGATTCTTCAAAGATTAGACAAGACTAGACTTAAAAATAGTATCTAAATTATTTTATTTTTAGTTTAAATTATATTCAATGTATGTATTTTTTTAACATGTAAACTGTTACATAAAACACGTTCTGTTTATACTGATTATTTCTGCATATACCAAAAACTTACATGGATTTTGTGAACAACAATAGAATTAAGATAAAATCTTAAATGTCTCTAATAAAAAGATTGAAAATACAAGAAACAAAACCTTATATTTTAATCAAATTATAAAACCTCCACCATCAACACTCTTAAAATAATCTATGTACTCAATTTAAAATATAAAATCAATTTGTTTTCTGAAATAAAATATATTTTGTTAAACTAAGTGTACTAGAAACGCCATTGACATCTGGTAAAGTAAAGTAATGGGAAAAGTCGGGTCTTTTCCGTGACATGAATGTACCGTATCGGCTCTCGCAATGCCCACGAGGGATTTGACGTTGTATTTTCAACTTTAAATCAAGCGAAATTTTTACAATTTACTGCACACTTACACAAAACTATTTCTACTTTTCAATCTGCGTGAAATTGTCCTTAAATGTCGTTGAAATAAAACATATAGCTTTATTGTTTTATTTTCCATTTTTTAAGGGGTTTAAAAATGCGACCTGTTTTTGCTTACGAGCATTTTTGATTGGGGTAATTTTTTTTAAACATTTCATAATGAAATGTAATAGAGTCTATGTTACTCGGGGATAATGTAGTCATTCGAAAGGTTTAGTATTTTTAAATTAGTCTAGTATTTTGTGAGTGTGACTTTCGCTAGTGTTTTTGGTTTGACAAATTCTTGAAAAACTTGAGTTTTACTCATTTGAGATTTAGTATAACTTAACACTATTGAATCAAAAGCTAATGATAAAATAAACCGAAACTTCAGAAACCTAGTATAAATCTTGATTGTATTAAGGATTGACTCGAAATTGGTTTGTTAACATTTTGTTAAACTTACGATGGTTTAGGATTGAGTATTGATTGTATTACAACGAACTTTAAAGAGCGAATTTTGTCGTCTCTATTATTGAAAGCTTTCGAGATCCGAAATGTTATATTAACTTATGAACTTGTTACAACTTTGTTTAACTTTCAAGGAGCGAAAGCAAAGGCCTTACGCCACTTGAGACTAGTTTAATATTTCTTTATAATTTCTTCTAGTTTTAAATGGCTTCCTCGGCGAATCCATTAGTGGTTTAAGTTTTACTAATATTTAAAGTTTAATATGTTTTGTGTTTTTATATATGAAGTTGGAAACTAATTTATCTGTCTACACTAATTAAGTTGTCTAAACTTTCGTGTGACTTTATAGATTAATTATTTTGAGAAGTGAGTAATGTATGTTGGTAGCGAAAAGTTTTGTATGTTTTGTTATTAAAGGTTTTAACGAATTAAATAAAAATTGTTGATGCGAATTTAAATACTTTTCACTGGTAGAATACTATTTTATCATACCGTGTTTTCCTTTCAGTCACGTATTCTGTTTTTTCTCTGTATTATCCAAATATAAAAATATTTCGTGCTTGTCCAAAAATCTTTGTAAGCCGCAACAAAATCCGACTGTAGTCTGATAAAATAAATACTGAACGCTTAAAAACATTAGTGGAACAGCCCCTAATAAACAAGCAGTAAGCGCGGGATAATCTATACGGCCCTTGAAGCTTACGCAAATTGGCTGACTAATCTACGATTAACTCACGCTACGCTATAATGCACCAAATATTTTCTTATCTCACTTTAAATGGTCACTGAATTAGCTGCCAACTCCGTATTCCGTAGCGGGCGCTGTAATGGCTTGCGTAAAATATAATGTTTATATACTTACTGTCTATTTCATAGTTGAACATACAGATGGTGCCGATCGCGTATTTTTTATCTGTACATCTTATTTTTAACTCAGATAATATAAGATGAAGCAAATTTATTCAACTGTTATGGAAATTTACGTTAACTAACCTAAATAGTTCATGAGGATTTTTTAAACATTATCTGATATATTACATACGTGAAGTTGCGTGTTTTTATTTTTAAGTTTTATTACTAGTAAGTAAGTTACTAAGCAACTACATGTTTGATTTTGAATTTTTTTTTTATAGCGGCTACATGCCACTCTCTTGTTCCCCTAACACATTTAAAGTCAAGGACCTGGGGTATTGATTGATTTTGAAGTAAAACTACATTCATTCCGACCTACTAGCTGACCACTCTCTAAGCTATTACTAAAATTTAGTAAATAAATCTAAAATACGAGGCGAAGGAACTTTGTTTAACATAAAGTGATAAAAGCAAAAGCTTTGTGGTTTTCCGTGTAACGTTGTTACAAAACAAACGTAATATGTAATGAACACATGGCTGCGAACATTCGGAGTAATCTAAACTAGATTAGTGCGGCGCATTAGCGACGTCTCCCAGTTAACTCTTCTATTGCTCTAGATAAGAACATCGTTAACGTTTCGGTAAGAATTTAAATATTACATGCTTGTTATTGTATGGAAAACAAGCAATTGTTTCTACTATCAATTAACTATTACATGCATCACTAATGAGGTAATAAGTGGCAAGTGCCTTAACGGATAAAAGATGGGACTAAAAACGAGGTATTTTCTTTCCCAAAAAGTCGCGACTAATCAGCCTTTTTTCTATAAATATCTTTCACTAGAATGTATTGTGAGAATGAATGTTTATTTTATACTAAAAAGACGAATGAAAGTTATAATTCATTGACAATTTCCAGCACATTAACATTCTTATAAAATATAATTGATTCTTCATAATAATGAGGTCACTAAAAATGTGGGCGCGTTACAAAGTATTGGCAAAGTTTCTTTAAAAACAATGTGAATAGATATGACTTTTATTCATTTAATTAATTCTATGACTCCCCGAAGTAGAGACAAAGAAAATAATAGAACAGACAAGAGAAATTTGTCCCTTGATTCACGTTGAAATGTCGAGAAAAATACTTAGCGTTCTCATACAATTTATTTTATAACTTTTAATGCAGTATTTTCGTGTTTGCAGAGAATGTATTAAATTTAATAATAGTTATTTAAAAAAGTAAATTATGTTTTCATACATGCATTGAAATTAAAGGAACAGTTCTCTGTGTTTTTTCATATAAAAATATACTTGATGTGATCGTTTTTATTGCCTTAATCTTGTAACGTTTTTGTAGCTATTTTTTCTAAGAAACACCCCTATTAGTCTCATAAAGTTAAAATTCCATTTGCGTAAATATCTTTCATGTTAACTTCAAACACTTCTAATTAGTTTTTAAAAGTAAATACTAAGCAAAAACTGTAAAACAACATTAAATACCTTGTTTGTT
Organism: Papilio polytes; assembly: GCF_000836215.1. Taxonomy (NCBI): domain Eukaryota; kingdom Metazoa; phylum Arthropoda; class Insecta; order Lepidoptera; family Papilionidae; genus Papilio; species Papilio polytes. The sequence continues at coordinate 5,125,517 of NW_013525513.1, forward strand.
TAGAAAATAGAAGAAATTGTTTTAATTTAAGAACAGGACAGTAAAAAGGCATTACGGTTTTTATAGACTATCATTAAGTTTATCTCAAAAAGCCGGGCCCGCGAATTCTTGCGGTACATCGAGGGTAAAAATTAAACGAACTTCTTACTTTCCTGTTTCATTTATCCGAGAAAAAGCAATTACAGTAAATTGTTACTAAAAAAACAATTTATATTTCAACTGTTTACGGTCCCAAATTTTTAAAGGTCATTCAAACATTTTTATAAAGAAAAATTACCAGAGAGTATTTTTTTAAATATTATAAATGCGAAAGTTAGGATGGATGTACCATTTTGTATTTCTAAAACGGCTTAACATATCTAAGCATAATTTTGTATAACTATAGAACATATTCTAGAAAAACACACTATACAAAGTTTTTTTAATTGTGTGCGGATGAAGTCGTAGGTTTAAACTAGTTTTAGATAACTCGTGCACTTCATAATAACCAGCTATAAAGTATACTCGTATGCAAATATATGTAACGCAAACAAATGTAAATTAATTTAGTGTTTCATAAAACAGTAAATATCCCGCGAGAGACTGTTTTCCCGGATGCAAGCTGCATATCACACGAAATAAAGTGATGAAAGCAGCCGTGCATTTAACTTGTTTTGATAACACTGTTTTTCAGTGTTATATCAAAGTCTTTAGAGAGTTTTGTAGACAATTTACATGTGTGTGAGAATACATTTCATATAAAATTGGTTATTACCGGCAACTTATTTTCTACTAGCTGTTGTAGACTTCGTCTCCTTGAAAAAAAAAAAATGTAGCCTATGTTTCTTACTGATAACATAGCTTTTTGATAGTGCAAGAATTTTTAAATCGGCTCTATAGTTTTGAGTTATTTCAATTTATACAAAAATACAATACTATCCTCTTTATACCATTAACATAGATGATAAAAAGTTAATCATTTGTGTTCAAATGCTGCTGATTTCGAGAATCAATTATTTTAGGTCAATTCCTAGCAACTAACTTAAAAATATGAAATATTTTAATTTATTATCGAAACACAAGCGTATAGGTATAACACTTAAGTATATCTTGTGCCCAACTTAAACGGTTAAGTTTAAACGGTTCCCAGTTAAGTTGGTTCTAAGCTAAGCTTAGTAGATAAGAGGAACAATGTCACGTACACCGCGTTATGTGTTTGCGAATTGGTTTGCTAATCGAATCGCTTTATAATACTAGAAGTTACTCGTGGCTTTACATGGAGAATTTTCCAGTTCTATTTTGTTCTTCATACTGTTTAAAAGTATTCTTAACTAAAGAGTTAGGAATATGTAATACATTTTTATTTTTATTTATAAGTGTATGTAATGTACATGTAATTTATTAGTGACGATAGTTGAAGTCTTGTACAAAACAATCTTGTCATCTCTGACATCTTACAATGAAAACCTACGGCAAATAATTCCCTTAAAATTACAATATGAAAAGTAAAATTTAGTGTTCCATTTTTAAATCATTTTAAGAAGAGACTTATTACGTTACTCTCTATCATTGGATTTACATCTTTATTACTTTGCGGTTTTGAGGAAATCCTTTTTATTCCGTAGAGAGATGCCTGTCAGCGGGAAATATGCAAATAAAACAAATTTCGTATTATCCTAAACTCCAAGGCAAATGGAAAAAGCAGAATCCACTTTCATAAACCCATTTGGTTCACACCGCCTTCCCACACGATGTATGATTTAATTTATTTTATACTATGCCATTATGTTTATTATTAAGTTTACGCAAATCATTCTAAGTTATAAATTAAGATTATCAAGATACCTACGTGGACTGCTACATCTAGTTGGTATTGATAACTTAAAGGAACTAGCAAACTAGGGTCCGTGTATGTCGACCACCCAATACACACCGCTTAATTTCGATGACTGCTAGTGATCCGTATATGGCCACCCTTACTTATATGTTTTTAAATGTGAATACCAATCTCTATTATTATTCCAAAATAAAGAGAAAGGGAAGGTGATATAATTAAGGAGACCCTTCTTTGACTATCAAAATGTCGAAATATATATTAATTTGATGAGAATAATAATACTTCAACGATCCACACATAAACATACTTCTATATATACATACATTGAAAGTGTTAAGTTAAAGCAAAATATAATATTTTTCCTTATCTCAAGTTAATATAAGAGACGACTTTTATAACTCACATTCATCCCTACATTTCGAAATAAAATTCAAGTACAGACTAATTTACACATAAACTACCGTCGAGGAAGAACATTGCTTTAAAAGGATTTTTATTTGCACAAGATTTATTTTCATGGTTTCTTGATATTTTTTTAACAATACCTTATTTATTTCTTAGTGCTTGTCATATAGGAAATTAATATTAAAATGCCAAAGTGTCTAATAAATTAGTATAAACCAAATAGCGTCTGTATGAATTTCCAAACGCAAATTTAAAAAATTCATCCCCAATTTTAGACCTTTAAGAGGGAAATTGGACAAACCATTGCTTAGTTCTTGCATATAACCAAAATATTTGTGCAAAGATAATATTTGTTTTTTGGCCAATTAGTTTGGTCTATGTGATCAGTTTCTTGTTTATTAGTATAGTTCGCTGCTAAATCTTCCGTAAGGGACCTTTAGTATCCAGTAAACGCCTTTATGTACGACAGTAAATGAATTCATTCGGATATCCGTTTCCAGCTAACGAATGTAATATTTAAATTTTAAATTAAGAACAGTAAATGCGTTTACAAATTAACTGCGCTGCAACGTGAAGCTTTCTCATTCAAATGTTCAGTAATTAGATTGTGTTTGTGTTTTAAATTATTTGGATAAAAATAAATAAAGGATCTTAAAACCCGAGGAGCCATCCACATTCAATATTAACACTTTTAGGTTTATGTAAATGTAAAGATGTCAGCAATTACAGCATATTTTTGAATGACTCTTTTTTTAATAAAAAGCCCTACACTTACGTAATGCTTTAGGCTATATCTTTTCACGCCATTAAACTTAGGGGGTAAATATTTTGGATGAAAATCTTAATGTGGGAAAGAGACCATAAGTTGCTGCCAACATCAAGAAAGAAAGATTGCTAAGGTTTGTCATCATGTCATATCAACTTGACATTTGAAATTTATAATTTGACACATGTAAACGATAAAATAAAGTTTTTCCAATTTCATGCGTATGAAGCCGCGTGGGAACAGCTAGTCATGTAAAAAGTAAATTATATTAGAGCATATAACTACTCTAAAAACGCATATTGATGAATAATATTTACCTTTGGCACTTAAACTTGATAAAAGATTTGTATTTATAATTTATCTTATGGATAGCAAAATTCAAAGTTTATACCTCAAAATATATACGAGTTAATTAATTAAAGTTGATTTATCAAAAGAAATAGATGTGTTGTATAAGAGCACAGAGATTGGTAGCGGTCTCACGCGCCACAAATTGATAAGGTGCACGTGACCTGAACACTCTGATGATGTCTATTGCGACTTCCATTGCAATAAGTGCCTCTTCATTTTTATCCTTAATGATAGAAAAGAAGTGAGTTCACGTAATGAAATTATATCTAGTCTGCTTTAGTTGTCTTGCTGCTGTTGTACTGTTAAATTTAGTTTTAAAGATTTGTATGGCACCACTATACATTGCTTTTGCCCGCGACTCCGTTCGCGTGCAATTTAAAAATAATAAAAAAAACTCACCTTTCGATCGGTGGAACAATTCATAAAATGGACCCACTAGTTTTTGAGCCTATTCATTACCATTAAACAAGTTGTCCTCTTTATAATATTAGTACAGATTTCTTAAATTCATATTTTAACAGTTGAAGTAACTTTTAAGAATTGTAAATTTATTTGTGTCATCTATTCTAATATAAGGAGATAAGATTTGTATTTCTGTATGTATTTAAACAATTGTATAGTCTGGAAGGACACATAGGCTACTCAGTTATATAATATTTTCCACGCAGACGGAGTCGCGGGCGAGAGCCAGTAAATAATATATACCTTTGTAAGAGAGAATCAAAATTGTAACAAGTATAGATATATGATAGTATAATACAATAAACGTAAATAACGCAATGTACGTTTATTCCATTAGTAATAATGGACTTTTCGTGTTCCCTAGAGTTTTGTTGCCAAGATCTAATAAAAGTTGCTTTTCTGCTAATTGGAGTACTAGAATATAGATTCATATCTTTCCTATACTTTGATGATTTTACATTTCAATTGATTAATACCAGATGGCATGTAAGATTTTTAATTCCAATAACTATCGAAGAAAAAAGAACATGATGAGGATTGACTATGTATAGGTAAAAACATAATATAGTCTATATTTTTTTTTTATAATATAAGGTGGTAAATGAACAAGCGGTCACATGAATCCACCGAAATGGAAACGACCGCGTCCCTCAGACATCCGCAATTGCAGATGCGTTGCCTACCCTTAATTGACAGAGGAGGAGACGCACATAACTTATTTCAAACTAGCTGTTGTTCGCGACTTCTTCCACGCAATATTACGACAAAAAGGTAGCCTATAATATGCCCGTTTATGTCTGCTACCCTTCAGTGGAAGTCCGGTCTAAATCGGGTCAGCCGTTTCGGACATTACCCGGAACAATCGCGGCTTGCGGACAGACAGACAAAAAAAATTAAATGCGATTTTCGTTATCAGCAAAGCAAATACATCAACTTACCGAAATCTGGAATTTCTCTTTTGATGTTACAAACAGACACTCCAATTTTATTATATGTATGAAGATAGAAGATAAAAAACGGGCTTTACGCATGAAGGAACTCGTATTGTGATTTTACATCTGGTCCATTAAAAACTTTTCAGACATTTAAATTAATTAAAAGTTTGTTTTTCCAAAAATGATAGATCTATCTGACCTTTTTACTGAATCCTATTACTGATTTCTTTATAATTAGTTAGCTTGTTACGTAACAAAGGTTCACAAACGTTTCTGTAAAAATATCTACAAATTATTTTACTACTTAAAAAGGCTCCGACATTTAAGAGCCTTTTGAAACTTTTATATAATGGTTTTCTTAAAGTACATTAGAAAATTATAAATTATTCTCAACATAATTTTATTGAGATTTTGCGGATAGAAATAAACCGCCTGTAAGTCTAAGTATTTATAATTTTTTCTTGGGTATTATTATTTTATTCATGTCATTTAATAATTTGACGAAGTGACAGTTTATGTCAAAAATTAAGATAGAGTTTTAAAAAACTAATAAATTCTTTGTCCTACATATCTCTTATTAGCAGCAGAACTTCAATATACCTAAATTACTATTATTTCAATGGAGAAGGTCTTGATTTAGTGAAATAATATTGTACGTAGTTAAGTTCTGGCTTTAAATAATTTAATTCAAACACAATACGCAATACGGTAGCGCTAGCTTTTGTTTAGTGAACCCAAAGCAATTTGGCTCGACTCATACAAAACAAATGAATAAGTTCCTGAACGTAGAAATTAATTACATTAATGGCCTAAATTGTTTATTGTTCCTAAACAAGCTTTCAGTACTGATTAATATTGGTTAGAATTATCAGATTAGTCAAAACTTAGATGTTAGAATGATTATTTAACTTAGTTAAGTTTAAAGTTTTTATTGTAATTAAAACATTTGAATTAGACCTAGATTTACTTGAAAATAGAAGAGATTTGCTTTGTTAATTAAATACTATTATCTAAGATTAAAGCAATTTTATTCTTTTGTTACTTTGCGATTTAAAAATGTCAGGCGCAAGAAAAATCATTTAATGGACTTCACAAAATTCAACGAAAACATATAGATCATTGCGCTGAATAGAGCAAATAAAAGATAACAAAACTATTGTATCAAAAGTTGAATGAAATCGTAGTGAAAAGAAATTGCTGGAAAGAACTTTAGCAATAACAGCTTAGCTTTTAAATATAATAGATGAGACCGCTGTTTGCCCGACGGTCTTTGTGACTTCGGAAAAACTACGGACAAAAGATTTGCCGACAACTGACATAAAAACGCTGTAGACACGATGTCATACAACGACTATATGTTCCGATCCTTTTCATAATATCTGATATGATATTGATCTTAGTTTTATCTATGTGATGTAATAGTTGAGCTGAAAATGTGTGTGTGTTTGAATCTAGTATAGTACAGCATATAGTAGTATAGTACAGCGTATAGTACATATGCTTTATACAGTAAAGATAAACAACATTTGTCTATTTAACAATAAATCTCCGGTAAATTCAAGCTTAAAAGGAGTATGAAAATTCGGAATTTATAGCATCTGTAGAATATTTTAAGTGTAAACACAACGAGTCGCTGTACCACAAAGAAGTGCTTCTAAAAGTTATACGAACCTCTTTGTACGTACAAAAGCTAGCGAAAGACTCTTTGCACAAACATTCGAGCACAGTTGCGGTAAATATTCCTTTACGATAATGGCCGTCCACCGCAAGTACATTGTTAATAATTCATGTAACAATGCATTTTGTATTCTTGCTTAAGTTTTGGTCTAATATATTGAATAGTTCGATGTAATCACTGGTTGTTATAAGTCGCCACTCTCGGGGTTTGGAGCCTATCCTAAGTTAGAGGTGACTGCCATAGACAACGCTGACCCAATGCGAGTTGACTTCACATGTATTTTTAAAATTCTCCGCAGATGGGCAGGTTACATCACAATTTGAAAATAAAAGGGGTGGATTCAGATATGACGGCTGATAGGGATGTATGAAAGAGCAGCACATTGTGCCCATCCTCCGTAAGGGATACGGTCAAGTGGATGATGATAATGGTAGATGCTCGGGATCTAACTTTAACATATAGATTATTTTCCTGTCCGTTAAAGCGCTTATCTACTGCGCAACCTTCGCCCTTAAAGCACATACATATACTGAGCACAGTATAAGCATAAACAATTCATAAGAATTTATAAAAATGTTAAAATCATTGTAGGAAGTCACAAACTATGAGAAAATTCAATAAATTACTTTAACTTTCGCCTATAAAGCTTGATATTAAAAAACGAAATCACCATTCAAATAAGTTGAAACTGATACTTTGAAATAAAAAAGTTTTTATCTACAAGAATAAAAAATAAAACCTTCAAAGTTCTTTCTTAACTTAAGCCTCAACAAATAATCTCTCATTTCCAATTACATCTTCGTCTTCAAAAAGATCCATTTTAATTAAACGTTGTAATTAATAGTAATTACATAAAGTGGAAATCGTCTTTTATTAAAGAAGTCCCTGTGAAGAAGTCGAGTGTAAAATGGACGACAAAAGACGTTAACTATTGTGAAATGGGCATATTTTTCATGTTTATGCAGTGTTTTGTTACAATTTAATTGTGTTAATCTAACAAATGAAGATCTTATTTAAACTTTAACTTATGTAAATCACGATAAGTTTATAAAATTTCAAGTATCAATTGGCCCTCCTACATATTATTAAGAAATTTCGGGAAACAACGCCAACCTAAAACTATTTACGCTTAAAAATCCTTCCTACATGCTGCCGTGGAATAGATATCCATCTACGAAAAGCATAAGAAACATCATACAAAATACCATCATCACCAGCTACACGTCCCCACTCAGGGGTTCGGAGTCTATCTTAGTTAGGAGTGACTACGCCATAGTCAACCACGCTGGCCTAGTGTGGGACGGTTGACTTCACACATGTCTTTGAATTCTTTCGCCGATACGTGCTGGTTGCATCACGTTTTCCTTCACAGTAAAAACGTGTCGGGTCGGAAAAATTATATACATATGAAATTCGAAAACTAAATTCACATTGGTATAGGCCGAGATTCGAACCCAAGACATGTAGATTACAAGTCTGGTACTTAAACCACTGAGCCTCCAACGCTCTCGACTACAAAACATCATCCCTATTTTATAACGCGTTTAAATTAGTTGGATTCTATGAATATTTGCCGTGAACCAATTTTCGTCTGTTTATTATGCTAACGAGATGTATCACAGCCAACGAACCGTAATGTTCATATAAACAAAGACTAGACGCTACATGACATAGCTTGATTAACCTTTCACGAGATATGAAGAATACAAATAACATATTTAACAGTAATTGGAAAAAATGGCAGTTTTGTAAAACAAAAGATAGTGTATAGATTATGTATGAAAATCTTTGATAACTTTTTAATATTAAATTAAACCTTTCGTAAATTAAATAACATTTTTAAAAGGTCAAGTAAGTTCTTTGAAATTTGATAACAGTTATGCTAACTATGATAGAGTATCGAATTTTTTAAATTATACTAATGTATGGATGTTTGTTAGAATTTGCCTAAACGGCTGAACGGATCTGGATGAAATTTCGCATAGATATAGAGCATAGCCTGGAAGAACACATAGTCTACTTTTTTGTATTTGTTCAATACCACGCGAACGGAGTTGCGGGCGAAAGCTAGTGGTTTTATAATGTATAAAATTGTTACCTAACCAAATAAAAAAGAACAATTGAATAGTTAGTATATGTTTGTTCGCTTCATTCTTTTGTTTTCGTTTGCAACCGCAACTAGTGAAAACTTTTGCTTAGCAGAACCACGCGAATTATGCGCAAACAGAAACTTCGCTATTAAATGTAATAAGGTAATTGTTAAATAGCTTATATTTATGTGCATTTAATTATGTTCACGTTGCAAAAAACTATAAAGAGCAATTCTAGGAATAACTGTGCTGGGAAACAGTTATATAATAGTGATTGTTTTTTATTAAAATTTTCTTTGTATTTTTTTACAAAGATAGTAGCAACGTTTAATTATAGAAGAGTCCGTATCGCAGTTGTTTTTAGAGAGGCAACGAGTTCCATGTCTTTCCTAAGGCAGGGTTAAATTAATTAAATTAAATACAAAGTGTTACTCTAATTGCAGCCGTGTACTGCTCAGTTCCTACTTGTAGCGAACTAACTGTAACACCGTTTTATCTACGGAAACTGAGTTAAACAGAAATAATTAAAACCTTTAAAAGAAACTGACAGATAAATATACATTTTTGAAGTATAATGAAGTAAAAAAAAGAAATGATTTTACAGAAACTTTAATATCAAGCAATAATCGTTTTGAAAACAAACGTTGTGTTTATACAATTCAATTTGTGTTTTCAAATTTAAATTTTCACTTAATACGTGTTCTTGTTAGTGTTAACAGTAAAGAATATTACTAATATTATAAATGCGAAAGTTTAGATGGATGGATGTTTGTTAGAGTTTGTAGCCTAAACGGCTGAACGGATCTGAATTAAATTTAGCATAGGTGTAGAGCACAGTCAGGAAGAACACATAGGCTACTTGCTTTTGTTTTTTTAATACCACACGGGCGGAATCGCGGGTGAAAACTAGTATGATAATGAAATATGAATAGGTCATTTGATTTACAAGCCTTTTATATATTTATAGGTCGATGTAAATTGTAAGAAATTTAGTGCAAAGGTTACCGGATACTAGGCCATTATCGGCGGACATTTGACGAGGGTCAAACGGACGGAATGGGCCCACGTGCACTATATTTGAATATTTTGAAGCCATTTTCATGTTATTAACACTTTAAATGTCAGTTTATTGACCACCATTGTACATTTCATATTATGAAAGCTACCAGTACTGAAAATAAGGAAATATATTTTTATAGTTACTATTTACTTTAGCGCAATTATTGCATTTCAAGTTAAAGTAATAATTTCTTTTCCACAAAGTTTACGTAATAAAGTAACGAGTGACGGTGGCTCGCACTCCGTTGAATTAGCTACAATGTCGCATAAATAAGGGACACGAATCTCGACCCTCTTTTGGTGAACATTCGCGGTGAACTCTTAAAACTGTCTTGTGGAAAATTTATTACGCAGGAGCATAATTTTGATTTAAAAAAGTACTATTGTCGCCCTTATTTCCGGTGTAAATGTATGGGTATTGCAGAAATACCAATGAATACGGTTGTTGTATTGACTTTCATTATAAAAGTCTATGTTGATAGCAATGTGACATACATATTTGCACATATGACAAGTACTCGTAAAGTGGCAACACCTCTCTTGCTGACAGCTGTTTATATATTTTTATAATTATTATCTTGTATAGATAGTACAGGATAGTATAGGCGGAGGACCGCAATCTGTGGAAGATATTGGTTAAGGCCTATGCCGAACAGTGGGCAGATAAAGGCTGATAATGATGATGATAATAGTACAGTACAGTATAGTTTAAAGGCAAAGTTTTTGCCGTAGTATCAGCGGTAGATTACCGTAACTGGTACTAAAATTTAAAGAGGGCAGTGTTTTACGTATGAAAGGTTATTTTATGCAGATTTATATAAGATATAACTTAATATCAAGCTATCCGTTGCTCATTAGCCCGCTTTTCTAATAAAAAAAAATAGTATATGTCATCTTCATTACGTAGCCTAAACGAAACAAGTGATAAATCATTCGATTCGAATTTTCCCCATAGTGTGATAAGACTACAATTTGATTTATTTATTTTCTTAATAAGCGAAAAGATTCTTAGAGCGGGCGCACACATTTGACTAAAATTACGCACAACTGTTGTGCGATTGTCGATTGTTTAGCAGCCAATTCAACTGTTTAGTTCCATAACGAGTAGTGTGCGCATATAAGCTCATAGAATTCAAAGCGCGACTAAACAGTTGTTCGATAGTTTAGTCAAAGGTGTGCGCGCGCTCTTAGAATGAAATATTACTTGGCAATATTTAAATTCAAAGTAAGGAAAATTCAAATAGAATATCAAAGCCCTGAGTCATCAATATCTATTATAATTCAGACGCCGGCGCGCGTCGTGATTGATAGAACATGAAATTTATTTTGCCTTCAATAATTTTACTTAAATTTCACGTAGACGTTACCTTTTCTATAAACAATATTTATTACAAAATTATTCTTTATACAAAGTTAACAGACTCTAAAACTCATTTTAAGATTTATTTAAAAGTATGTATTGGGTTCGATAAATCCTTTTTGACCGACTTCCCAAAAGAAGGAGGTACTCAATTCGTCTGGATGTTTTTTTTATTTTTTTTATGTGTGTTACGGCATAACTCCGCCGCTAGTGGACCGATTTTAATAATTCTTTTTTATCCGAAAGGTAATGCTTGTTTGCATTGTAATTAAGGAAGAGAGCCGGCGAAAATTACAAAATTGGTCAACTGTTAAATATAATATTTACTTAAAGTAATCATGCCAAAATAAATAATTGCATTATTCAAAACAACAGTACAGAAATCATTTTAATATTATAAATGCGAAATTTTGCATGGATGGATGTTTGTAAGAGTTTGTATCCTAAACGGCTGAGCGGATCACTATTATTAAATTTGGCCTAAATGTCCTCTACATTACCTAGTCTGGCTGAGCACTTAGATTACTTGCAATTGTTTTTTTAATTTCGCGTGGACAGTGTCGCGAGCGGAAGCTAGTAGTAATCATAAAGTACATAATACCAATGTATTTGTCTGTATATACTCGTAAGCAATAAGATTCGAGTGTGTACTTTCAAACACATGTCGGTTCTTTGTTTTAGTGAATTTGCATTTATATTAGTCGAAGACAAAGACAAAACCTGCGTGTCTTACACATATTAGCACAAATACATCAAAGAATATTTAGTTTAACCAGCATTAGAAAATTAAAATCGACCTTGAATTGTCTTAAGATTTTTTACACATACCATATTTTATTATCTCTGATATTTAATATTTATTTTTAATCTATACTAATATAACAAAACGAAAACGCAAACTAATTCGTGGCGTATGATGTCAGCAATGGTGGTGATGTCACAGTGGTAGTGCCCGCTTCACAGTGGTAGTGCCCGCTTTAACATCTTAGCGCGAATGGGCCGGCACGCCCGGTGTAATACCACGACCACACAGAAGACAGGCGTGAAATGGAAGCAATTCCGTGTTTCGTCTGATGAATGTGGTGCCGGAGGCCTAATTTAAGTCCCTTTCTCTTTACCACCCTTTTCTTATAAGGAGAGGTTGGGAAGAGGAAGTGGATTTGACGGTGGAGGAGATGCATAGGAAGTGGGAATATCCTCTTTATGTGCGTCTCCTCCTCCGTCGTATAAGGGCAGGCAACGCATCTGCAACTGCGGATGTCTATGGGCAGCGGTCGCTTCGCCATTTTGGCGGTTTCAGGTGGCCACTTGCTCGTTTGCCACCTTATGTTATAAAAAAAAAGCACAATGACAGCGTATTTTTGTATAATTCTCTCTTTAATAAAAAGTCCTACACTTATGACACACTTAAGGCTATTTATTGTGACGCTGTTAAACTTAGGGGGACAATAAATTGGAGAAAAATCTTCATGTGGGAAAGGGACTATAAACTACAAGCTGCCAACATTAAGGAAGCAACATTATGGTAACGGCAATTTTGACCTTTGCGTGGACAATTCGACAAATCTAAACAGTAAAATGTAGTCTTGTATGTAATGTCGTGCGGATGAAGCCGTAAGAGAACTGATAGTTATTTAATATTTTTGTAAAGTATAGTCTTCTTAAGATATGAATAACATTTCAAAACTTGATATTGGACTTAGCGCCGCTCATCCCAGGGATCTAAGAACTAAGTTCTAACAACTTGTACTCCGGATCATTGTGTAGGATATGTCTAGGTATTGTTCTGACAGTTTATATTTCGTTCAAATACTTGGTGTTTTACAAACTTATTTCAGTATTAAAGTTTTTAGAGTACAACATTCTTGATACTAAAATCGAAGTAGATAAACCAAAATCAACAATTGGAAGATTCCGTTTGTACTTAACTTTAAAGTGAAGTTTACAGTTTTAACATTATACATAACTATATTACAAAAAATATTAAGATGGTCGTGGCGTAGCAACTTCGTAGCCATTTGCTACGATTGCGTTTTGTATTGTTTTATTTCATATTAAAAACAGTCTGTATCCTATTTTAATTTAATGTATTGCTTTTGATTAACTTTAAGTATTTTTAATATTGCGAGACTGCGTTGAAGCAAGAATTAAAAAAAGTGTTTTAATTTATATTTCATTTCTTAATAATTAAAGGCATTTACGAGGGCTTTAATAATATATATAATCTGCAATAATATTATAAAAAGGAAAGATATTTTTTTTACTTTTGTATGTATCGAGATAACGTTATCAGTTAGTAGCATAGGATATATTTTTAATTTTCATACGGAAGAAGTCGCGAGCAACAGCTAGTAATACATATGAAGCGTATGTTTAGTAAGAGATATATCAGTTGCCTTTATATTGTTATCGCGGTCACGTGCTCTGGAATTGAACATTGCACGTGAGCCAATTAATTCGACGATGTCAATTTGAGGTTATGAGTACAGCCCTGTTGTATCTTAGATATGTATCGCTATTGTCTACATTATCCCTATTTATTTTAACATACAGTATATCTATGTTTATAATATAACTAGCTATTCCCCTGCAGCTACCCCCGCGTGGAAATTTTCAATGGCAAATGTCAAAATTCAAATGCTTAAATGACATTAAGAGGGTGAAAATATATAGCCTAAAGCGTGTCGTAAGTGTAGGGATTGTAATTAAAGAAATAATTATTCAAAAACATGCTATGGTTGCTGACATCCTACGTCACAAAGTTGTGTGTGTTTACGCTTTATTATATTAGTATAGAAATATAGATAAAACTGAGTTACAATTAGAAAAAGACTAGACTAAATTAGATTTATTGTTAAAAAACATAACAGCAAACACATACTCAAGAATAACCATTTTTCTCAGAGATAATTTAGATTTTTCTGACTTAAGTAACAATATTTCAAGTCTATGTTTCGTAGCTATTCGTTTTCTCGTTAATAATAAATAAGTCAATGATTTAATACATAGTATTTTCGCTTATACTTAATTCCTTTGTTCTATTGCTATCAAAATAACAGCTATCACGTATAAAGGCGGAAATTGTTACAAAGCTGTGTTGCTTACATGAGAAAATAATTAAGCGATATCGTCTTATTTTCTTTGGTAACACACAATGCTGTATTAATTCAAGCTGCGGTAAAGAGGATCGGGAATAATGGCCTAGTTATAGAGATGTAATAACAAAAAATTATGCTAGAAAAAAAATATGCATTTAATTATTAGAAATTGTAACTCAAAGAAAACTAAGTGAAATAAGACGCATATTTATTTTGTTTTTAAAGATTGTCTTTTAGTTATTGATCTAAATTTTTTTAATAATCTTCCTAATATTATAAATGTGAGAGTTTAGATGGATGGATGGATGTTTGTTAGAGTTTGTAGCCTAAACTGCTGAACGGTTCTGGATGAAATTTGGCATAGATGTAGAGCATAGTCTGGAGGAACACATAGGACTCCGTTCGCGTGATATTAAAAAAAATAAGATTTTTTTAATATCACGCGAACGGAGTCACGGGCAAAAGCTAGTGCAATATAATTTTAGACTTCAAATCTAACATGAAATAAATGTAGGATAAACTGCAGTTCTCAAATAAGACAGGACGTATAAAATAAATAGACGATGCTCAAGTTTCAAGTAAGATCTCACAAAACTGCAATTAAAAGATAAAAGATTAAACTAGTGTTTGCTCGCAGCAAGCTTTGGTCCTGTCTTTTTATTCCATTCTTATTGTACCTGTTAAGACTACGTTTTCATTCTTTTGTTTTTCCTTTTATTTATTTATACTGGCGTCCCCTCTGTACTTTTAAACTCTTCAACTATTTAGAATTTCTTTTGTTTTGAGCATATGTAGAATGGTGCCATTAATTTCTCATGTCATATCTTAACATGATAGCATACATTTTACTGACCTCTTAGAATTATAAAAGCATTTTGCTATTATTACTTATTTCTTAAAAATTCTAAGATATGCGGTCTTCATAAACTGTTTAGGTTGCACAACACAAAAACAATTGTAGATTAAATTATTTATAGTGCGAGGTTACAGTGAGAGGCGCGACGGGACCGCGAAACAACTCCAATAACACACACCCTTAAGAAGGACCCGTGCAGGGTCTGAAAGTGGTCGTTACCGTCACCGAAAAATAGACGTGAGAAGTAGTCGTAAAATAATTAACTATAACAATGGTAGAGGCCGCAATTACATCTATTTCAATAATTGGCCAGCTTGCCTGATGCAATACCACCATTCTATACGTCGCTTCCTCCGTCAATTAAAGATAGGAAACGCAATTGTAATTGCATATGTCTATGGGCAGGGTCTCTTGTCTATTTCGGTTAATTCTGATAGCAGTTTACTCTGTACAAAGAAAGTAATTTTTAATTTAAGAATTGTCTCTGTCTTTAATTACACTGTAAAATGCTAAGGTTTGTTTCTTTATGTTAGTACGTGTTTTGTAATGTAAAGATTAATCAAGCAGCGTCAGGTAGCTACCCTTTGTTTATATGAATATACCGGTTCGTTGGGCAGGCGGCGACTCGTTAGCATAGTAAACAGGGGAAATTGGTTCGAGACAAGTATTCATATAATCTTAAACTTTAGCGAAACAATTTGTCACTGTCTAGAAGTAAAATGCAGCGTTTCTTTCTAAATAAAATAAATAAGGTTATTTACTGATAGATAATAAATATAAAACATAATTCAGTTGACAATTTTTAAGAGCGGGCGCACACCTTTGACTAAACTATCTGTTGTGCGATTGTGCCATAGCCGCTTGTTTCGCAGCCAATTCAACTGTTTAGTTGCACAATTAAAAATCGAGTAATGTGCACATCCCCTTATAAACACATAGGAATTAAAGCGAGACTAAACGGTTGTAAATATTTCGTCGATCACTTGGAGAATTAATTATAGATTTTTGCTTAGAGGGAATGCGTGTACTGTGTCAGTTACAAGTTTTGAATGCAGATTAATAAAATTCATGCTCCGTGACGGTAATGCAGAAATTTGGTTGTTGCTGTACGAAAAGTGGCAGGCGTTCGCGACCAACGGTTATGCAATACAATAGTTTAGTTTCAGGTGTGCGCGCGTTCTAAGTATTCGAACATAAAAATGAATATGTAGGCTTACTCTATGCCCATGGCGAACACCGAACACATGGTCTCGCGCGCATTCCGTCGCGACTCAAATGGAACTGACTCGAATGACAAAATGGCCGCCATACCAGTGCTCGGTGTTCGCCATGGGCATAGTGTAAGCCTACAAATATTTTCTCAATGTTTTTAGTATTTATTATCATTTTATATTATCGGAAGTGTAAATATAAAATTACAACCTTTGTTTTTAATGTGGTTTGTAAGCAAGTTAATACGAATTAATGCTGTATCCATTTTAAACTTTTACTATGATTTTATTTACTCTAATAAATATCGTTTAGCAGACATACTAAATGAATATTACCGTAATATCAGAATTTCCAAGATTTGTTGGATTATATTTTCAACGTAACGTTTGAAAAGGGTCATCGGGATTAAATGGAAAAGTCCAGAAGTTTGTATATTAATGTCAACATGACGTTTAAATGCTTTATTCCAAAATAAATATAAAGTCGGCGTTTTAGGAGAAACAATAATTATATTTTGAAAAGAAAACAATTTGATGATAACCCGATTTAATTTCTATGAAAAATGATCAATGCCATCTCATGCTTAACAAAAGCTTCCTGTTTTTTTAAACTATGGGACGTTAAAAGGATAAGATACATCCTTAAATAATTTAATAACAATACAGAAAAAAATCAGTAGAGTTTTTATATCACCCATTTTTATTACTATGAGTAATTTTATAAAGTCCACATTGACATTGATATGAAAAAAACATACGATATTTAATTGACATTATTACGCAAGGTCGATGACATCCTTAACAGTAACAAACTTCATTAGACCCGAACAATCTTAACTACAAGTTAACAACAACTAACGATGTAATATGAAGAAGACCGACTACTAAGTCCAAAAGGTCGTATCCCTTTGCAAATTATTGTTAATTACTACTTACTATTAATTTAAATAACTTTTATTTCAATTCGTCTCATTTTCTAACTAAAACGTGAATCGTGATAATGCGTATTATGTTTTTTAATTTCTTTTTTCTTCAACGTGAACATAACAGTAAAACAAATAAAACAGAGAGCTTTGATATTGTAAGCAAGAACAAACAGCTTTATATGCTAAAAATAAATCATGTTTTTACAAATGAAAACCGAATACAGTTTTCGTATTAAAGTAAACATACTTCAGTAACAATGTAATGACATTTCAAATCCTTTTGTGTACAAGCCCTTAGCGAAAATGTAATTCAAAGATGTTTTATGCAAAAAACGTTTTGAACAAATTTGCTTTTGTCTCGACAAAAATAACTAATTACGTAAAAAGCTGTAACATAAAGGTCGTCCTCGATAAATCCCTCACAAGTTGTTTTTTACCCCAAAAGTTTTGTTTTACAAGTACTTGCAAATTTTAGTAACATAACTTTTTATTTTATAACCTGTTCATCGTAAAATTTGTAAGCTTATTCGACTAGTTTCGATCTCTGATTTACTTGAAGTCGGATTACCTTAACGAAGAACTATTCAAGTCGTTCTAGACCATGCTAGTCTTGTGCATATTGTCGTAGGCATATGACCATCAGTACAAATACAATAGCAGTAGTTACCCATAACGTAAAACGTATTTACATTAAATGTCAGCACTCTCTTTAATTCTTTAATAACAAGCCTTACACTTACGATACGCTTAATGCTATATATTTTCACGCTATTAAACTAAGGGGATAAATAGATAGAAAAAAAAACTTCATGTAGGAAAGGGACTATAAACTATGAGCTGCCAACATCAAGGAAGCAAAATTTCCATGGTACGGTAATTGGTATCCAATGTCAAAGGCCGTCGTTGTCATTTCTGCATTATAATTTTGACATTTACAATTGAGAATTTGACAAATGTAAACAATAAAATAAAGTTTTTATAATTTCATGAGGATGAAGCACCACGGGAACAGCTAGTCTTAAAATATAAGGAGCACGCTTCGTAGAAGAATGAAAGGGATTAGTTCGAGGTTGTATTAATTTATCTCTCGACTGCAACGCTGCAGCTCTGGCTCTGATACTTACAGTCTATTCAAGTCGTGTTCACTTAACCTATATAAGGTATTTTCTTTTCTAGAAAATGTTAAAATCAATTAAGAGAGTTTCGTGGATGCTTTTCATCTTTATAATTAGCTTTTACTGATTTTTCTTACTTATATATCAACTACTCTAAAACAAAGATACATACATAATTATCTTATCTTACTAATATTAAAAGGGAAATATTGTATGGTTGGATGGATGTTTGTGAAGTAGCTATCTATGGAGAGGGTCAATGGATCACGATTAAATTTGGCACAGATGTATAGCATAGTTTAGATAATTACATATGCTACTTGCTTTTGTTTTTTTTTAATTCCGCGAGGACGAAGTCGGAGCAAAAGCAGGTTTAACTAAAATAACTTTACAAATGTACAGTGAATATGAGTAATACATAATACTTTTAGCTGCAGAATATACCTCGTTTGTGGGATTAATTAAAATGTTCTTGGCCGTTTCTGTATGCTTTATGTTCTACTTGCTTTAGACTTAATCGGATTTACGGATCGCCGTTCGCTTTTAACGTTGATGAAATAACCACTATCAATAGATTGATATTTCATTTTCATTAAGAAAACTTCAATAACACTTTTTATAATAAAATTAAATGTAACATTTACGTATATATGATGACACTTTGATTGTAATAAACTAGCTTGCGTCCGCGAGTCTGCCCGCGTGGAATTAAAATAAAACAAAAGTGAGATGCCTATGTGTTCTTCCAGAATATCCTCTACATCTATACCAAATTTTATCGAAATCTGTTAAGCCGTTTAGGCTACAAACTCTAACAAACATCCATCCATCCATCATAAGTGAGATTACTACTTAATGTATAATATGTCATTTAGAAGAAATATACCCAATTCTTGTGGCAGTCGACAGAACTCCTTAAGAGAACACAGAAAGTCCATTATTACAAATGGAATGTATCGCTTACGCGTATTTCGCCATAAATCAAGTAAATTAAGAGTAATTTTATTTCCTTATTATATAACGTTAAAGTTTAAAAAGTCTGACCCAGAATCAAGGAAGATCTATTTATCAAACAAAAATGATTGCATTTATAATAAGAAAGCAAGCAGACGCCGTAATTAAAAAAGTGAACTGAACAGTACCCATAGACCTTAGAAAGAACATAAATGTTTCTAGATATTAAAGGAAGACATGAATGCAGGAGTTGGAGGACCGTATACTGTGTACATTGGGACAAACCTATATCCATTAGTAAGCAGACAAGAGCTGAGTATAATTATATAAGATGGTCCAACTACTTTTATGTCTCTAAAAGTAAATAGAAACAGACATCATCAAAGAATAATCTATATGTCTGGGTATCACTAAAATCAAATATGGTTACTAATTCCGAGAATAATAGAACAGAACAAAGAATGGATTAAACTTTATTCGTATATCACGTTGTTTACAACAAATATTTTATTCAATAGAAAATACAACTCAATATTAACGTAAATGGTGGAATGTTTTTAGAATTCAATTACAAACAATCTATAATCTATACGTTTCAAGAAATACGCTGTCAAAAAAAATACGTATACTAAAAAACAAAGAGATTCAAGTGTAATACTAGAGCAGACATTAAGCACTGTTCTTTAATTATTATAATCAGAATCTCAAGTAATATCATCTTTTGCACCGTAATCACAAGTTTGTTGTCATAAACTTTACAGTTTGGTTCATAATGTCCAGTCTGATTTGTTAAATGTCGTTGTCTAAAACCAATTCGATGTTATAAAATAAATAAACATTTCTCTTTGTAAAGAAAATTAATTGGTTGGCGCAGGAATTAATGCAATCCCCAAGCTCAAACAAAGCCAAGTTTGCTTGCAGATATAAATTGCAGCCTCTAGTTCACTGGCGACGCTATAAATATTATTACAATTGATTTTATTACAATGCTAAAGTTCATTAGCATTAAAATTTTAAAGTCAAAATAATGTTCAAAGTGTTCACAATAAGAATAATACAATAGTCTTAGTAAAAAATAATTGGAAAAGTAAAATACTTCTTAATTACTTACTCATAAAATTTCATCCAAATCTGTTCAGTGTAGCATAGGAACATATCAACAAGATGTAATGAAATGTTCGTTCTAAATACATTAAAAATTAAAATAAAGTTTTATGGCAATTTTGAAGTAGCGAATGCGGTAAAACTTTCTTTGTTAAATTGCATATAAATCATAACGAAACTTTAACTTGTACTGTTTAAACACGACTTGTTCAAAAGTTTCTTGTTTTTATTCTTCACTAAAATGTATTAGTTAAAGTTTTTAAATTAAAAAGTACATTCAAAAATATTAAAGTTACATTTTTTCTAGATTTAAATGATAATTTCTCCGAATAAAGTTATGGTTAACATTTTACAAATGTAATTAATTGTTCAAAAATACTACTGTCATTTGCATCGTGAAATTAAAAACTGTTCAAAATTGTACCAAACAAATTGGTCCTTTGATCAACAAAGTAACTTTCATTAAATATTACTTTTCATATTATTATATTCCTTAAAACAGATACATTATTTATTATCAGGAAATACCTTATATTAGTATATTGGTAAAAAACTAGACATTTCCAATTACATCCGTGTCAAAATATACTTCAGTATTTCTTGAAGCGGTCGGAAAGCTGTCGGATAAATAAAACGAAAACCTAATTTCCTTGAGCTCGCCATCAATAACGACACGTTAGCTTCGCACGAACGGTTCCACGAAAAACACGCTTTTCAATGCCTAACGTACACACGTAGAACAGACTACATCCGAAACTATTAGACACTACATTAAAATATATATTTTACCCTAAATTATTACAATGCAGCGTAATTAATTCCTTATGCGCAAATATATCAGAATGTGCTTGTTAAATATGTTATACGATGTAAAAGAAAAGAGAGCCCGTGTCGAGTCCGAGATGGGTAATCTCCAATTAGACCATAGCTTTTATCGGAAAATCCTTCATTACTTTGCGCTATTACAGAGTCCTATTACAGTTATTTATGTTTATTTTTATTTCAAAGAATAAAAACATTAGTGACAAGATGGACATTCTGAGATTTATTTAATTACGTGTTTAAAACGTTCAATATAAAACATTTTTTTTATATGCGTGATGCGTTGTACCCCTACCGATGGAAGAAGAAATACATATAAGGAGGATGTTTTCCTTCCTATGGGTTCCTGTACCGTTAAATTCACTTTCCTTTCCCTTTGAAGAAAGGGGACTAAAATT
Organism: Papilio polytes; assembly: GCF_000836215.1. Taxonomy (NCBI): domain Eukaryota; kingdom Metazoa; phylum Arthropoda; class Insecta; order Lepidoptera; family Papilionidae; genus Papilio; species Papilio polytes. Next base: position 5,146,923 of record NW_013525513.1, read on the forward strand.
GGGCCTCTGGCAGACACACTCATCAGACGAAACGCAGAATTCCTCCCACTATGCACCTGTTATGTGTGTTTTTTATTAATAAACCTTCGATCTATTTAAAAGATATGAAAATCATCAGTTTTGATTTAAGGCCCAAGGTGGAGTCGAATAGAAATGCTAATGCTCTGACTCATCAATATCTATTATAATTTTGTTGCCGGCGTCGGCTGTGATTGATAGAGGTCGAAGCTTATTATTTCGTTTTTCTCATTTTATATTTCCGCGTTTTTTATTAACGAAAATTACAATATGATTTATGATAAAATGATGTCATAATTTTTTTTACTATTAAGAGCTGAAACTCTAATTGTATTAATTCTTGATATATTCTATCATCATCATCACCAGCTCACTATACGACCCCACCGAGGGGCTCGGAGCCTACCCTAATATGGGGTGACTAGGCCATAGTCAACCACGCTGGCCAAGTGCGGGTTGGTTGACTTCACACATATCTTTGAATTTCTTCGCCGATATGTGCAGGTATATTCTATACCAGAAACTAATTGAGTGACCGGTCTACCTATCGATCGAGAGACCAGTTTATCTTGCGATCGAGCGATCAGTCTAGTACTATACAACAAGCTGTTCTTCATTCTTCCCTAAGCAATGTCAGTTTATATTGTACGTTTTATGATAAGGCGTATAAAGCTTTCCAAAAAATTGCTTGAAATATACATAAAAATCTACTTATTTCCGGCCGTAAACTTTGAGTTAAGAATTTTGTTAACAAAAACAATTTGTTTCATACTCTGCTAATTACAAAGAAACAGATAATTACAACATTATTAAAAACGGTTTACAAGCTTTTTGCTATAAAAATATATAAGTTTGACTATTGTAATAAAGAAGTAATGAAGCTACAAAAAATCGGAGATTTGCAGCCAGATTGTAGCTTGTTTAATTCAGAAACATATTTTATACGATGTGACTTTGATTACGTTTTTATAACAACTTTTAAAATAATATTAGCACTAAGTTTTTAAAGCAATCAATTAGAATGTCTAGACATAACTAGAGTCACTAAAGGGTGACATCGAACCTTTTATCTTGTTTTTATTAAAGTCAAAGCAATAACCACTATTCATACACAGATTATAGTGTGAATTAAACGTCTTATGTTTCTGTCATTTTTGACCTTCAAAGATATTAAGTACGTACTTATTACATTTTGTATTTCAAAGGAAAGTCTATTTATTCTATAATACATTTAAGTATTAAATTTTCTGTATAAATATGTAGTATGATGATAGTAAAAAAAACTCTGCGTATTTTACCCATTAATGCGATAAGAATAAAAACAAACGCGCAAAGGATTACACTTATATTCAGAAAGGAAATAAGCATTGTATTTTTACGCTTTTAAAGTTTTGATAATTGAGAAACAAATCCCATTTAAATTGTTTAAAATCTCGTGACATTATTATAAACGAATTATTAAACAGCTATGAAGACTCAGCTAGACAAGTAACCCTCGCCCTGAAGGACCCCTGAGGTCCCCGAAGGGTCCGTAGTCGGTGGCGCCAACCAAAAACAGAGACGTGATTGTAAGCCGTATCAATAGTTTATTTTCCATTTAATTTGCAACCACATCTATTTTTAATGTGTGATTTACACATAACCTGTATAACACAAGAACCGAACGGATATTGCATTCAAAGTGAATATGACGCAGAGATAGATAGCTATGAATCAGGAAATTATACCGATGGAATTGCAATGGAAATGTTGATTAACATTGTGTACCAGTATATCGAAATCAACTTCGACTCTAACAATATCATAAGTCACCATCAGATCGTTAACCTCGTCAGTCTGTTAATTGACTAGCTAAAGAAAGATTTGCTTGTGACAGAAGTATTCAAGTTCAATGACAATTGTATATTTATATGTATATTCGGGTAAACTGGTGGTGTTCCACATTCAAATCGTTTCGAACATTTTGAAACGAGACGCGGAACAAAAATCAAAATAACGCAACTTATAAAAAGTCAGTTAGTGATAAACAGCTAGCTTCCTCTTTCCATTCGTTGGCACCACTTATTACTAATTAGTTATTCGTAGAAAAAGACGGAGTTTGTCTCGTTGAAATGAACAAGGCAATTATTCCAAGTGAAATACCGCGGATTTCCATGACTGTACCTATCATCGTCTCTGTCTTATCAAAGTGTATGAAAGTGACGACAAGTGTCGTATGTCAGTAGAGTTTTACGGTATAAACAAGGTTGTCTAGATCGATGTGATTGGTCTTATCCATATGGATACCTACCTATATGGATATAGAAAATAGCATTTTAGGAGGGCGCTAGTGAGCTATCATGATTTAGTTTTATTTGTTAACTTAGTTATGGTACTTTTCTGTATTCCCTTTTTTAATATGTTTTCAAAAGTTTTTATTACACGAGAGAATTGTTGTTTATAAACCATAATTTCTCCTTTACTTTGTAAACTTTGCTTCGAATTTATGTAGCAGTAGCGTATTCCAGAATAATTACTTGACTTGAATATTCTTACATAAATTAGAAACTAGGCTACAATTCTGTCTAAGTTTGTTAATGCGAAATAGAGCAATTTCATAAATTCTAATACTTTTATAAATTAATATTTTATAGAAACACATAATTTCCATAAAATATTACTGAATCTAGGACTCTGAGTGTAAAACTTAATTGTGTCCCTTAAGAAGTTAAGATTTAAGTTACCACTAAAAAAAAAAATTTAAAACAGTAAAAGCTTCATAAATTTGTTACAATCCACGTCAGGAACAAACGCATTTAATTAAATTAAATTACGACAAGACAAAAAAAACTTTGAAGGCCTGTCTTTTTAATAAAGCCGACCCGTCTGTCACTTGTCCATGACACTCAGTGAATTAACATAGAAATTAAAAAGACTGCCTGGTTGTTAAAAAAAACAAATTTAAACAACCATTAATCGGTCATCCTGAATTAAAAAGAAATATAAACAAAACTATACGTTTTTAAATATCAAAGTAATTTATTAAATATTTCAAATATAAAATGTATCAAAACATCGGAGGAAAACAGATATAATCCTCTTATTTACTTAACACATTTCAACACAGTTTCAATTTATGAAAAACATTTGGCATTTAATTTTATCGTTAAATCAAAGAGTATAATAATATTTTTTTTTAAATTATATTTAAAACCAAATCGAAAATCGTGTTTCTTGTAAATTTTTATACAAACAAAAGTATTAAATAAATCAACTGTCAATTCTCTTGCAATTAAAATTCAAGATGAACATTGTTCTATTCAATTGTTTTCATACAGCAGTCTAGTGGCCGCTATTTCTGCGAAACTTGTGCTCTGCGAAACTGCAGGAAATGCAAATCCCTAATAAAAGTTTGACTTTACATTTTAACTGCTACAATATTAAATGTATTTTAATATGATTTTGTTGTTTTAGTTTGGAATTGATAGTATACCGATGTAACAAACACTCACTGCAGCTCAATAGTACCGACATAAAAATAATAGATGGCACCACATGTATTTTGAAACACGATTATAAGTTACATACGTTTCAAAATACATGTGGCGCCATCTATTTTTTGTCACATTATTATGTCATGCTAGTCAATGACAAAAGTCTGCCAATGCTATCAAAGTGTTCATAAACAAAATAAAAGTTCTTGGTCATTTACTAAAGTTAAATAGTACATTATTTATTGTTACTATAATTTTTGGTAATCGTTGAAACATCGACCATTCCTGAACACCTGATTTTAAAATTATAGATTACGTAATGATACATTTAATACAAGACATATTTTTTAAAAGTAAGTATTAATGTACAAAGAAAAATATTGTAACATTTTGAACTTTATATTTGTTGTTCCGCAAGTCGTTCTCTCTTTGCCGTATGAATACATTCAAGGGTAAAGTTTTGAATTGGCTTCAAATGAGACAGCGCTTGCCTGTTTGCTGCGAGCCAAAGAAAGCGCTAACGAGCTGTGTAAAGTTGATAATATACACAGAAGCGAACGCTGTGAGGTTACTCTTTGAATAATTCAACTACTCGCTTGTTATTTTAATTCTTTAGCATATGAATTGAAGGATAATGAATACGAGAGGGGGCCCATATATTGTTCATGTCGTAGGGATTATATTTTTTAAATACGGTTCGGATAAAAGCTAAATGCAAGTGAAAACTATGGTATTTTCCATGACTTTCCGTAGCTAAATGAAGATTTTTTTTGGTTATAAGGAAAAAAGTATTAACTTTATTAATAGAGTATTTAATTGGATCTTAGATTGTTATGGTTAAATATAACAGACCATAGGAATATAATCTCAAAAAGAAAGAATATTTTATTAAGTAAATTGGGTCATATTTGGTTTATATCAGGCAAAGAAAATATGGAATAAGGACAAAATAATAAAAGCATTAATTTTGTTTACGCAGAAACAAACGTAATATCTAACCGAGATGGAATACGAGATTGTTATGAAAATATTATACATTTTCCATATGTATGCATTTAATTAAAGTATACGTTACTGAATATAAATAAAAACAATAACAAAAAGATAATTTTGGACCTCAAATTGGGTAAATTAAATAACAAATAACATCATTTCAAAAACAACCCTAATGTCGGGAATAAATATTAAACCATTTTATTTGCAAACGTGTGTAATTTCAAACATGTTAACCTAATTGATGAGTTGGATTTTGAATTAAAATTTAAATTCAGTCGCATTTAGATCCCAATAGATATAGTTTTAATAGTTACCTAACTAGTCTAGAGCCCTTAACTGGACTAGGCTAATGCAGGGCCTTACTCCAAACCAAAAACCATTTTATATATCCACAATGATCGGATAGAGACATAAAAAAGTGGATAAGAGACTCCTAAATGAAGTAGATGAATTTTCTTAATTTCTTTAATCGTGTTACCGTTGTCTTCTTGATTACTTGATTTTTCATGAGATGACAGTAATATTTCCAACCGCGCGCTTGTAAAAAGACTGGGAAAATTAACTAGTTTTATATTTTTATTTAACATTTTATTTCTCTAAGTTATTTTGAACATTTCAAAATATTTACTTGTATTTTCGCAAATCCTTGTTGAATTAAAGTGATGTTTTTTTTTATAGTAGATTTGTAAATATAAACATGAAAGTTCCGTGTACGTCTATCATACGGTGAGACTTCCGTGGAGCAAAAAAGATGTGCTTAAGCCTTGATGTAATGTAATATAAATGTAAATTCGATAACGCACAGGCGTCATCATGTTCCGCGGAAAACATTTTATTCGCTAAGAAAATGTTGTCGGGAGCTTTATTACTTTGTATTTTATTTTCTAGCTTTTTGCTAGCGGAAAACTTTAAGCTTTGAGCTTATTTAAGTAGTGACTAGTCTTTTATATTTCATATTTTATTATTTAAACGGTTTTTAATTAAATAACATATTTGTTAATTGTATTTAAATAATAATTTCGGGATTATTTTCTTCGAAAACTGTTTTTGGTAATTGATGTTTAGTTTTTTTATATTAAATTAAATGGCGAAGCGACAGCTGCCTATAAACGTCCGCAATTGTTTATGCGTTACCTACTCTTCATCGATGGAGGAGGAGACGCTCAAAAACAGATTATTCAACCGTCCTATGCGTCACCTCCACCAAATATACTTCAGTCAAATATACTCCACCAAATATACTTTAGATAATTATAATGATGTTATTTCACCTTGTCATATATTTAAGAAGTTAAAAACGTTGTTCTGTCATATTAATGTCAAATAAATAATAGATAGGTGTTAGGAGTAAGCCCCTAAGCCTTAAGTTGACAGTCCGACTCTATTCGCCTAACCCTTGTCAACTGAACTCCTGAAAATGTTTTCATTTCGGTTACTCTTGTATTTTATAGAATATTTCCTTGTGGATACATTACAATGAGGGTTAATATTCAAAAATAGTTTTCATGCTTTAACAATAAACTTTAGTTTATAGTTTGTCTGAATAATTTAGATTAGTTTGACAATTCATTTCAAATTTAGTAGGGATGGGTTTGTATAAAATCAGTCATGAATCTTATCGATTTTCGATTTTTCGATCTTATAGAAGTTGGAATCGATAGATTTATTAGTCCTCTAAATTAGTTAATAAGAAAATAATAATTTTTGTTAAGTTCGATAATTATTTATACCGAATATCGATAGTTCGAAATTGTTCGCTATGCGTGTTTGTTTCGTCACTACGATACCTGTCTATTAAGTATGGCATTTACCTGCATACAAATTAAATTCGTTACTTCATATGCATCATTTATCAAACTAATCTAAATTATTTAGACAAACTATAGTTTCCTATAAATAACATATTCTGAACTCATGAGGTTTTATTCAAATATTTCCACATTTAGCAAGAATTCCGTTAAAGTTGTATGAAGACTGCAACAAATTAGGTCTCAGTTAGCTACCAAGTAGGAATAAAGACCGAGTTGTTAAGAAAATTAATAGTTCCCTGTAGTAATTTATGCGTTCTGTGCACAAACAAAGCCGCGACGGCGCGCGCCAATAAAATGTAGCTGTTAGCTTTATAGCGACGGAGCAATAAACACGGCTTATTCTTGAACAGGAACTAGTTTATTGATGCTGTTTCGGACATTTTATGGCCATCGTAGAGGTATAGACATCAGTAGATCGAGACATACGTACGGACTAATTATTTCGTAGGATTCAATAAAATAGGTAAGTATATAGAACGGTCAAACGGATTGAAATTATTTTAGTTATGGATTGCGAACTAATACAAACTGATGTAACTTCATAAAACTATGTTTTGAAAAACTGAAATGGAATAAAACCAATTATACTAATATTATATATGCGAAAGTTTAGATGGATGGATGTTTGTGAGAGTTTGTAGCATAAACGTCTGAACGGATTTCGATGAAATTTGGCATAGACGAAGAGGATTGTCTATAGGAACACATAAGCTACTCAGTTTTTTAATTCCACGAGGACGGAGTCGGGGGAAAAAGGTAGTATGATCATAATTAAACAACTTGTAATTTCTTAGTCAAATAATTTTAAGATACATTAAAATATAGTTGTGTAAAGCGATGTTTTTAAAAACCTAATTTAACCTTAGCAAAAAAAAAAATATTACAAACTGTCATTATTGCTCTATTATTTTTCTTTTCAATTTTTAAGACATCGTTTTATACTAAAACTACTGTAATCATACTGAAAATAATGTAATGTCGTTTTATTCTAAACCAAAAATATGAAACTCGAAAGTCTTACAACTACATTGAAAAACTGTTACTACTAAAATTAGGTAGAATCTTACATTTTCACTTCCAGTAGCGCCATTTAGCTATTTTAAAGGAGCTAAAGTCAGAACTCGAAGTCGTAACCGTTACATAGCGTTTGAAGATATACTTAAATAGAAATGGTTTGAATAACTTCGAATTTTCTTTTCGACATATCACAAATTCTTTTTATTACTTACAATAGATAATTACATTATGGAGTTTTAGAGGTAGAATATTAATTGACTTATAAAAGAAAATGTAATTTAAATCATTCGATAGCTAGTTTATCTTTAGAGCAATCGTGGGTGATATGTAACAATAAAGATATATTCGTTCAAATAATAAAATAAATAAATATTTAATGGTCAAAAAATAATAAAAAAATAAAATGTAACAAAAAACGAAGAAACATAACTCAATCGGAAACATTTCCTGTACTACCCGTTATCCCAAAACCTGATTCTTTAATCGGCTTAACTCTATATGTAATGAAAAGCATAAACGACACATAAAATATATTATTGTAAACATAAATTTTACTATAAATAGCCTACGCATAAGGAAAAGGCTATTACTTGTCGATTCTAGGTTTTTATAGCGAAATTTATTTAAATATCCAATACTAGCTTTCGACTGCGACTCCGTCCGCATGTAATTAAAAAATGTGAGTATCTTATGTGTTCTTTCAGACTGTCCTCTACATCTATCCCCAATTTCATCGAGATCCATTAATCTATTTAGGCTACAAACGCTAACAAACATTGATCTAAACTTTCGCATTTATAATATTAGTAATTAGTAACATTACTAAGATACCTCAAAATTCGATTGCCCAAACACTTATATTAAAGCGTTTATTTTTCTGTCTCTATCTATATCTATACTGATATAATAAAGCGTAAACACACTTCTTTGTTGCCTAAGATATCAGCAATTGTAGCATATTTTTGAATAAAACTTTTTTTTATAAAAAGCCCTACACTTACGTCACGCTTTAGGCTATATATTTTCACGCCATTAAACTTAGAGGTAAATATTTTGGATTAAAACACTAATGTGGGAAAGAGACCATTAGTTGCTGCCAACATCAAGTAAGCAAAATTGCCATAGTTAGGTAATTGGTATTTTGACATTTGCAATTGAGAATTTGATACATGTAAACAATAATATAATGTTTTTATAATTCCTTGCGGATAAAGCCCCATTGCAACAGCTAGTTTTTTTAGATAAATTCAAGTTTATCGATAACATAACATCGTGTAAGAGTTGAAATATGATCTAATAAATTTGCAGTTCTGTAACGTTCCGACAATGTAAAGACAATACCAATATTGCTGCTACCAGTTTGTAAAATATTACATGAACTTTATGGTGTGCATATTGCTCTATTTATCAAACGTCTTTGTATCTTTCTACTGAAAATCTATTGAAATATAAAATACTATCTGTTGCTTGCGATTTCGACCGTTTTAAATAAAAAAAATAATGATAAATATAGCTTATGTTTATTTATTTATTTATAGCTTATGTTTATCACTGATAACGTAGCTTTTAATGGTAAAAGAATTTTTTAAATCGGCCCAGTACTTTTAGAGTTATTTCAATACATAATCTAAACAATACATTGTCTAAATTAGAGAGCTGTGGGGTACGAGGCACAGCATTGTCAAGGTTTAGAAGTTACTTAAAAAATAGGAAACAAAAAGTACGAGTGGGATCTGTAATCAGTTCACCTGCCACCTCGGATTATGGTGTTCCACAAGGCAGCACACTTGGGCCGACTTTATTTCTTATTTATATAAACGAACTTGGTGAAATAACACTGCATAATGCTGATGTAATAATGTTTGCGGATGATACAGCAATAATTTTTCATAATAGTACATGGAAGACTGTGAAGGAAGAAGCAGAACTTGGTTTAACTACTGTGACAAGGTGGTTAGAAAATAACCTACTGACCCTCAATACCTCCAAAACAAAATTTGTACCCTTCTACAAAACTGCAAGATCTAAGCCTCCAAACGACTTATCAATAACGATACACGAAGCCCCATGCAACAGATATCTCAATTACAACCCCAACTGCTCCTGTACTGATATAAAACGAGCAAGTACTTTTAAATACCTTGGCGTTACACTTGACGAGCATCTAAACTGGAAAGAACATATTAGTTCTGTAGCAAACCGTATAAGAAGGCTGATAAACATTTTTAGGAAACTCCGGGAAGTTGCTGATAAGAAACTCCTATATCAAACCTATAATGCTCTTTGTCACTGTTTTATAAATTATTGTGTTTGTTTGTGGGGAGGGGCTAATAAAAGCGGGCTTATTGAAGCTGAACGGGCCCAAAGAGCCGTACTAAAAGTAATGCTAAAACTTCCATACAAACACCCAACTAATGATTTATATAAAAGGACCAAAATTTTAAGTATTCGCAAAACATATATATTTGAATGTATAAACCGATTACATAAAAACAAAATGAATGTTACACTACTGCAAAGCACAAGAGTTAATAAATTTCATCTGCCAGTAGCTAAAAGTTCCCTCGCTATAAGACAATTTAAATTTCAGGCCCCCCATTTATACAATACTGTAGATAGGAAACATAAGATAAGAGGTTTGAAAATATTTCATATGCAGAAAATAATTAAAAAATGGTTAGAAGAAATGGACTATAACGCATGTGAATCAATAATAATATCTAATGATTAACATTTATCAGTATAAATATACTATTATGTACACACTCCTTACATTCATCTAAATTAACAACCACTCACCATACAAACATACACACATTCTAGCACATGCACACACCTACACCTGCATACTTACCTAACTAATAAATTTTTATTATTAATTAATATGAAATAATGGCGAATTACTGAATCTATTTTGTTTTTTTTTTAATTTTGTTATAATATTACACAAAATAAGGGAAGTCATTGGCTCCTTTAATACAGGGGATTAACCTAGTAAAGGAGCCAAGGATATACATATAATTGAACAAAATACCGAATTTAAAATTAGAAGCAAAAAAAAAATTGAGAGAAACGTATTTGTAAAATTCTATTTGAATTGTGATATTGTATGTTTGTTTGTATAAATAAATAAATAAAATAAATAAATACAAAAATCCAAAAATACAAATATTTCCGCTATATAATATTAGTATATACTCGGTATCACATATGCTTGTACACGTGGAAATATCCCTTTACAATATTCCGAATAGTAAGCTAACTCTGGGTCAAATTTCATTTAGGACCGATTAGCTGTGTTGGTGTTACCCCCTATACATCCAACTAAACTTTTGGATGTATTATATTTATTAGGAGGATTTAATGTGTTTATTATGTACACGTCAATTCATATAAAAATTGAATATATCTTTATTTAAATACATTTGATGACTAACTCGATGGATAAACATAATTTTTATTTGATAAAAACTTTTTTATGATCTTAAGTAGCGTTAAGATATATTCATAAACCTTTTCATCTGAAAATGATTCCTTTTTCTACAAGACTGTTACTAGAAGCGAAATGGCTTCTATGAAAGTAGATTTGAGTTTGAGAGAATACGAAATTTGTTTTATTTGCATATTTCACGCATATATATAAACTCGCTGCGAGTAAAAAGGATCTACTTAAGCCTTGAAGTAATATAAATGCAAATTCTATAACAAAGAGTACGTCACGAGTCTCCAAGAAAATCTTTATTGTTAAGAAGTATTGCCAAATCTTTATTTTATATCACAAAATGCTACTTAGTTTGTCAACTTTCGTGTAAAATAAAAAGTTTTTTTTGATTATAACATCGTACTCGAAAGCCATAACCTATTTTAATCTTGTAAGGAAAAATCTTACTAAGATTTTGTTGAAATTCCAAAGTTTAGATAGGTCTTTGAGTTTTTAGTTTCAACTGCTGAACGGATCTTGATGATATTTGGCACAGATGAAGGAAAAAGTGTGGAAGAACACATAGGGTAATTACTTTTTTTTATCAATAAGGAAGATTAGAATAGTTTATCTTAACTATTTTTTTATCAATTAAGATTTTTTGTTCGATTAAGTTATAGCCATTTAGATTACACATTTACTGACGCAGTATATAATGATTTATTTTGAAAGTTCACAAATGATCGTAGCCCAAACCCTTTCGGTCCCTTTTTGTAGCTTTTACATTCTAAACGACCTACCGTGTCGTAAACATTACTGCTCGAACGAGAAACTACCCACACAATCTATCGTACAATGGTTTTTGTTACTAATAGTAGGTGATTAATGTCTGTTTCCACTAATTACGGAATACATGGCAGCCGAAAAGTTAAGTCGGTTTGCTTTATGTACACCTGAGACTTGACCTTCACCAGAAATCATATGCTAGTTAAAACAGTAAACAGTTTGACTATTCAGTTAAAATTGACAGTTAGAATTAAGCATTAGAATTAACAGATTGTTTTACAATTAAATTTATGTTAAAGAATTAAATAGATAATTTAACTTGTTATCGACAGCGCGGCAGCCAAAAACACAAATCAAAACTTTTCTTCTAACTAAAACATCTTTATTTCAAACTTATTAACATATTTACATCTTTTACGTAAGCGTCTTTTCCTTCTATTTTTATATCTTTTTAACATCAAATAATACAAACCTCTTGGTGGCCAGTACACAACCTCTTTGGCTGTATTCGTACTGCTTGTCAGCCAGAGAGGTTGTATTTGCACTCAACGCAGAATCCAATTTGTTTAAAAAGATGTAATGTTTTCAAATACAGAATCTTGTATGAGTAAACAGTTGTTTGGGTAGAACTCTTGGCTTTAAAATGCAAAGTTTTGGTTATCGATTTATCCGAAACGCATATCTATTCACTAAATTTTAAATCATTAAAAAGCTTATAAGTAGTTTGCGATAACATAAATTGTACCGTCTAGACAGATTGAGCGGTACATTGAACGTGGATTTTTTTTTTATCAAAGCCGTATCAGTAAAATAGTACACTCAACAAATACTACAAAATAGTACAGTCAGCTGCATAAAAGTGTACATACAAAGCTTAAACAACTTGCATATGACTCGGTTAAAAAAATAATCCGTTCACGAATTCATGTAACTGACGAATACGTGCACAAATATTTCTTAAACTAGACTATCAAGTTTCAAAATGTCTGCACATACTCGTATCTATGCAGCCGACTGTACAGGAGAATTAAATGAATGTTAAATGAATGAATGTAATTTATAGTAGGTATGTGTGACGTTTTACGACGTTTTACGTATTATGACGTGTTTACGTGATAATCTGCGGTGGTTTAATTACAGAAAAAAATGCTTTACAACTAGACAAATTTCGCTTATTCTAAAAAAAATATCCAATTAGATAGCAGTAAATTACGCAACCGTCAGGATAAGAAAAATAATACGTTAAAGCCCGCTGTTCTATTGGTTATTCTGCGTAAAACACCACCTGATTACCTGACTGTACATTTTCTTTTATACGAAAATATTTATTATTTCATAAAATTGGTAATGCAGTGATAGGGTTTCAAAATTAGAAAACGTTTATTTATTTAACAAAAGGCACGTAAAGGGGACTCGAAGGTTATAGAGAATTATTGAACAATGAACGTATTGTTATATTTAGCTTAGCAAAAGTATATGATTTTCATAAAGAAGACGGGGATCTTACGTAAACGGATTCTAGAATATTTATAATCTAATCATATTTTTAATTTAATGCCATAAAAAGTCACAATTACTACTAATCTTGTTTCTTTTATAATGCTTTGCATAAATGCAAAAGATAAGTTTATACATGGATGGATGGATATTTGTTACTAAATACCTCCAGAATGGCACAACGGGTCCCGCGGAGTCACTGTGGATAGCTAGTTTACAGTCAAATGTATTTTAAGAAAAAAATTACGAACTTCAAATGAGTGTTTTAAAATTTAAAGATAACTTGCAGAGATTCGGTTCCAAGCTTCGGAGCTGTAATTACGTCAGTGACGTCACGAAGGCAGTCTCGGTCAGTGCGCTTTAAATGGGATGTGTCTAGCGTTAATGCGTTCTCACTAAACTGTGCGAGTTATTTTATACTTCAAAAAGGATTTGTAGCAGTAAAAAGATAGCTAGAGGGATCTATCAGATATTTTTAACTCGTTTTAATAAAACTTTCGTTCGGCGTCTTCTACATTGTTTCACCTGGAATATACTGAAGGTGTTAACCTCTGTTTCCACTAAGAGACTTTCTATAACCGACCGCAGATAGAAGCCTAATGTAAATACAATAAATTGGAGAAAGGGTCTGTAAAACCCTATTTTAAAACATTTGCCAATATTCTTTGCTTCATCGCTATAGGGAAGTTATTTAAAAGGTTAACATCTCGCTATCAAAGTTGTATTTGGCTTCATTTAATTAATTATACAGAACCTTTTGAAAGTCGAGCTTGATAGACTGAATATCAAATACATGCAGAAATTAAATAAGTCGCGATCGTAAATTAATTACATCTTTCATGCACGTGGTTTCGATATATACAGAGAAAGATATACACTGGAGTAATTAAAAACATTATATCATAGAAAGTTTCCTAATTAGAGACTAGCTTTCGCCCGCGACACCGTCCGCGTAGAATTAACAAAAACAAAAGTAAGTATCCTTTGTGTTCTTCCAGACTATCCTCTACGTCTATGCCGAATTCATCGAGCTCCGTTCAACCGTTTAGGCTACAAACTCTAACAAACATCCATCTATCTAAACTTTCGCATTTATAACATTAGTAAGATTACGTTACAGCATTTTTTTTAATATACCTAAGTGAAGTCAAGGCAGATTGCTAGTGTGTCATTTGGGTGTACTGAAATAAACTCTTTACTAACAAGTGAAATTAATATTCAAAACAAAAGTAGTTAGAAGTTATCGTTGTCAAAGTAGGGACACACGTTAAGTGAAGTTTTCTCAGATCTCGTTTAAGGAAACTTGGGTCAAGGGACGCGTTTCACTTGTCGGCGCTTTACGTTACGATCTCATACTCTACGGGGACTCGTTGAATTAATTAAATGCAAAAATACGACGGTGTACATACGTATAATTTTAACTTGAAAAATTAGGGTCAAATTAAAAACTGGAATTTACTGTTTTAGTGACTAATATATTAACAACCTCAACAAAACTTTTATTTGTTTATAGTATTTGTTAGTAAACATTTTTTTGCAGATACATTGATTTGCATAGGCTTGAAGGTTTTATAGTTTAAAATAACAAATGAGGTGTTGAAAACAACTAATTAAAGGATTTTATTGTACTGACACTTAACTACAGTCATACTAATCATACTTCATACTAATATTATAAATGCGAAAGTTTAGATAGATGGATGTTTGTTAAAGTTTGTAGCCTAAACGGCTGAACGGAACTCGATAAAAATTTGGCATAAAATGTCGAATATTCACAGTTCCAATTTAACGCGCTGTCAATCAGGGGTCAATATAATACATCGATAAAACTGGCCAATCACTAGTGCTGAAAACTGCGTATTTTTATATATCGTTTACTGTAAAATATAAATCGTGATAGGTCTTTCATAACACACTTTTATTATATGGATTATAGGATCTCGAAATTAAATTTATCGAGACCAAAACTAACTACACATAGAGAAAAATATATTAAAAATGTTCTCATTATGTCAACAAACTGAAGAAAGTACAACTAACTCTTTTGTATAATGTTTATGAATACACTTTCAATATACTAATAGCAATAAATAATAACTTCAGATTTCTTACGTAAATAACAATTTTCTAAAGAAAATAATGAATAGAAGAATGTTTCGAATATAATTGCGCAGTTTCTACAACAAAGGTTCATTACAACTTCCGCCTTTGTTTATGAAAGCTAATATTTTTCCTTTGAATTCTTGTATAATAATTAATGCAAAATTCCATTCACAAAATGTTAGCAGTATCATATTTATATCTTCCGGTAGAATTGAAATTAAAGTTGTAGTTTTTGCTTTTAAATTCACAATTTCTTTGTTCCGCACAAACTTACTCATAATCAAAATTACTCCGACATATTAACAGTGGTAGAACCCGCTTTAACATCTTCGCACGAATGGGTCGGCTCGCCCGGTGCAATACAATGGCCACAAAGAAGACAGGCGTGAAGTGGAAGCAAAGCCGCGCTTCGTCTGATGAGTGTCGTGTCGAAGGCCTTGTTTTAGTCCCTTTACCTTTCCACCCTTTTCTTAAGAGGAATGGGAAGAAATAGTTAATTTGACTGTTGAGGAGACGCATAGCAAGGGGTAATGTCCTCTTTATGTGCGTCTCCTCCTCCGTCAATTAAAGGTAGGCAACGCATCTGCAATTGCGGATGTTTATGGTCAGCGGTCGCTTGCCATTTCGCTGGATTCCGGTGGCCGCTTGCTCGTTTGCCACCTTTTATAAAAAAAAAATCTTTAAATATCATGTTCAGTACACAAATTATGCTGCAATCGTCCACGAGTTTGTTACCTCTGTATATTGGAGATGTAATTTATTCCATATAAGAGAAACGGTCGCTGAATATATGAATGCGAAACATTTTTTTTAATATCTGCGACGGTGTAATATAATTTCGCGTGTAAATTATTGCTTGCTGTATGTAAATCAATAAATTTCATTTAAAATACTTCAGTAGATCTGAGAATAAATTTTACTATGCGTTACAAATATGTATTAAATTAAAAATACTGCAGAAATTAGGGAATCTACAATACGTTGCAGGTTTACATTCCTACAGAAAACCTATACAAACTTCTAACTAAGCTTATCCTTAACTGACTTTTATGAGTTTCACGTATGATTTTTTTATTCAATTGTTTTACGATTTATAATCGAATCTACAATTGGTCCTTTGTTAACTGAGCGGTCGCCACTTTTGTTACATTATTTGTACGCATTATGGTACAATGAAATAAAGTGGGATCCGTTCGCATCGATGCGGAAAAATTCCTTCCATTTATTCTTTATAGACATCGAGAAATGGTAAATTGAATTTAGGGATGACCACAGCTGTCTCAGATAGCATCTGCGGACCGGAACTTCTTGGAGTATTCGATAGGAAATTTAAGTTAAAGATGTACAATTTCCCATTGAATGCCAATATCTTTTGATTAATACAATCAAGTAAAATTCGTTATAATATTAAATTTTCAATTAGTGTGACAACACAAAAAAAAAGTGGAGACACAAAAAAATGGACACTTTTCCTAGGCAAGGACTTGAAGGAGGAATATCCTCTTTTTTTTGTCCTTCTGTGTACCTTTAAGGCAGGTGACAGCAATTTACAGTCTGTAGGCAATAGTCACTTCGCAATTTTGGTAAAATCAGATGGGCGTCTATTAGTCTGCCTTACAACAAAAATCTAAACTAATCTTCTGGATGAGTCTATGATGTTAACAATATGTTGTTATTATTGATAGTGTCAATTGATATATACCATGATAACACAAATGCATACAAATTGCTCGAGTATAATTTATTAAATGACGTGTTGTCCATTATGATTAAACCACAGAATGCACAGACCGCAAAATCACTATATAGAGATACGTATTATGTTATACGTAGTCAACAATACGATAAAACATTATGAAAAAAATACTGAAAAATGATTCCACAGTTCAAATTAAGAAAATAACCTAAGAAGTCCTGTAATAATTGCACTTTTTATTCCAGTGATATTATTATTTTTGGTAAAAGATAAGTAAGTATATTTATTATATTAAATAAAACATTAAACGGTATCGTTAACTTAATTGTTTAAAAGCTTTAAACGTAATGACAACGATTCATTCACAGATTCTACCTGTTATGATAGTAATTCAACCACGACGTTATAAATAATAGTCATAATGGATTTTATATTCATGACAATCATTGAGTTCAATAAATGATTTGATAATACATTGAAATACAAAACAATTAAATGCCACATCCATTTTGTACAATCTTACTCATTAAACTTATACAAGTAAAAAATGTATTACACACATGTGACGTATTATATACACTTATATGTACAAGTTAACATATGACGTGGGTGCCTTCAAGAGCAGGGTGTATCGGCACTTATTGAGCAAGCGCGCATCTATCTTTCGGCCGCTTCTTCACTCAGCTTAGGTGGATTCGTGGTCAAACGCTGGTTTACTTATGTAAAAAAAAGGGGAATACAAGAATATTAAAGGAAACGCGTCCATTGTTCAAACTTGCGATATAATAAACTGTATAAGTGGAAATATATTATGCACGGTACAAAACATACGTTATTCTCATAAAAGTATCTCAATTTATCTTTATTTTAAAACTAGCTATCGCTCGCCATTTTGTCGAATAGATTTTTAAAAAAATATTTAAGTAGCCTATGAGTTCTTCCAGACGGCTCTACATCTATGTCAAATTTCATGGAAATCCGTTCAGCAGTTTAGGAGATACCTTCTAACAAACATATATCCAAACATACAAACTTTCATATTATAATGTTAGTAAGATAAGATAAAGATTAAGTTACTATAATTCTTAAATTTTAATTAAAGTACGTACAATACAATCTCAGTTAAAGTAACTTCTTGCTCTTGTTCTAACTTTGCGTTTGTATTTTAGAGACTTGGTTAATTATCTTTGTCATATTCTCAAGATGTTTCGGAATTCCCTCCAAATGCCGTTTCCGCGCTGTTCGCGTAAGTCAAAGAAATGTATAACGAGCTACGTAAACTTGATAACGTTGTAAGCTTTCAAATCTTAGATGTAAGGCTGTTTGATTAATCATTCCGCAATTTCATAATGCATATTATTTGTGATTATCATTTGATACGTAAAGGATACAGGATAAGTTCCAGCGGTTAGCTTATTTATTTATTGAATACTAACTGTTCTCGCGCGTCTTTATCCGCATGAAATTGTGAAAATTTTATTTTATTGTTTACATTTGTCAAATTACAAAATGTCACAATGACATGACATCAACCTTGCTTCCTTGATGTTGGCAGCAACTTATGGCCCCTTTCCAACATTAGGGTTTTTGTCCAAAATATTTACCCCCTAAGTTTAATGGCGTAAAAATATATAGCCTAAAGCGTGACACAAGTGTAGGGCCTTTTTATTAAAAAAGTCATTATTCAAAAATATGCTGTAATTGCTGACATCTAGGCAACAAAGAAATGTGTGTTTACGCTTTATTATAATAGTATAGAAAATTCTTTAAAAAGTCAATGAAAGTATATTAAATATACGAATCTTCTTGTGTCGCTTATACAAGAGAATAACCATCAACATGAAAATAGTAGAAGAAAATCACGATAGTTTTGTACTTCGTAGAAATTTCTAGATCTTGCAAAGCAAGCATGTACTGCACACTAGATACACAAGATTTGTTGTTGATATTCGCAACAAAACTAACAACACATCATTAGTAAGAAGAGACTTTTTATAGTCACTTAGTAGACAGAAACTGCAATACATTTAGATGTTAGATAACGTTAGCGTGCATTGCTCGTTAGCACCGTTTTCTAGTTAAGTTTCGAACGAGAAAATGTCGTTCCTTAAATTACCGAATTTTATGGTAAATATGTAAATTGTATATCTATTATCTATAGTATCCATTTCCTATAGAAAATAGATATACAATTTGCTACAATTATAAAGTCATGAATGTCATTATGGAGTAAGAGCGCGAGCACACCTTTGACTTGACTATGGCAAAACTGTTTAGTCGCGTTTCGATTCCTATAAGCTTATATGGAAGGAACACTACTCAATTTTTAGTTGTGCAACTAAACTGTTGAATGAGCTGCAAAACAATGGATAACCGACAATCGCACAACTGTCGCGCGATAGTTTAGTCAAAGTTCACGCCTGAATCATTATGTAATGTTATTAAGAAATTAAGACAGATTAGTCTTATCATGAAAAAAAAAATATTGAGGTAAATTTATGTAAAGGTCAAAATATTGTAACCTGATCCAAGAGGCAAGGAGCGGTATTTAATGTTTTTGTTTTAAACAACCTGAAGGCAAAGTTGTGGGTCAGTGGACGCAAAGCGCTTGTCCAATGATCAAATAACAACAATGTTTGTTGTAGTTTTAGTCAAAGTCTAGACGTAGCTTATTAATAATCTAATATAATGCTCAATATTGATGTTTCAAAGCTTTTGCCATATGATCTTTGGTCATTTTTGCCTTCAAAATGTTGAATTTTGATAAATTCTTAAATATTACAATTACGTCTTGTTAACATACTAAGCATCATTAGCCTAATGTACAAAGACACAAATAGCCATTAAGGTGGTTGTGGGTTCATATTTGTACCGTGTTTGTTTAGAAACGTACTCTTCCCATAAGCTTTAAGCTTAAGTTGTAGGCAGTAAGTTTAATGATTTTCTTAAATCCCGTAATTGTACTGTTTCATAGCATACTGTGTAGACTAAATATTTGAACTAAATATTCACTGTTAGAATTTCTCCGTTAAAATCAAATTATTTGTAAGCGTAAAGTAAAACCAGTAGAGTTTAATGGAGCAACTGTCAGAACAAGTTCCTCCAGTAAGGCTCATATACAAAGATCCGAAACACAAATTGCTGGAACTTTCGTTCAAAACTTCGATCTTCGCTGAACGGTGCTCGAAACTCGAGTTGTGAACTCCTTTCACTTTCATGCCAAAGTAAATTGTTTTATGCTTCTCGAGAGATGTATTAAGCTTACTAGAGCTTTGAAACTTATTTGTTGTTGAATTATTATTTACATAATTTTTAAAACTTTTAGTGTTATTACAGGAATGTTATATACCTTCTTTAAGGCATACAATGTATCTGCAGTTCCTCTGGTATTTCAAATTAAAAATGCCTAAGATATCAGCAATTACGGCATATTTTTGAATAATACTTTTCTCAATAATAAGCCCTACACTTACGTCACGCTTTAGGCTATATATTTTCACGTCAATGGCGTCAATTAAGGAGATAAATATTTTGGATAAAAAGTCTAATGTGGGAGACCATAAGTTATTGCCAACATAGAGGAAGCAAGGTTATTTGGGTAATATAATTGATTCGACATCGACAAATGTAAACCAAAGTAAAGTTTTAATAATTGTATGCGGATAAAGCCGCTTGAGAACAGCTAGTAAAATATAAAGTTACAAGTTTACTAGTAGAAAATCATTTTGAATAAGGCCAATAATATACGAATACCGTTTCATAAAACCTTAGATAATGTTTTACAACGGGAGTATTTTTCCTACATGTATCAGCTCAGACTGTTTAAATGTATTTACTCGTGTTATTCTCTATGTGAAGTAATACTTTTCTCGGAAATGTTTATTGTCGAGAAAAATGTATCATTGTCGTTAATTGGCTATCATTTTTCTCTGAAATGATACGAATGTTAGGAAACAATCAGAAAATAACCGTAGATTTTTATAGCACCTGTGTCATATTAATATTTGTTATGTTTTATGTATGAATCATTTTATTTAATAAAATGAATTCGACGGAAGTGAGGATGCATAAAAAGGGATTTTTCTTTATGTCTTCTTCTCCGTGGATTAAAAATAGCCAATTCATCTGCAATTGATTCTATGAGCAGCGAGCGCTTCGGCATTTTTGCGAATAAAGATTGACGCTTCTTCACTACTTACTTGTGATATAAAAAGGCAATTTAAAAAATAAACTAATGCAATTATATACGTATACGATAATGTTTTTTTAACCGTGAAAAACCTTTTAACATCTTCTGGTTTTTATGTAAAGCAATAAACTGCCACATCAAGTTAATAAGCCGAAACGTTTTTTATCGCGTTTTATTGCAGACATAAAACAGGACCGCGTGTTCAAGACGCTGATGTTTGGTCTTATCTGGGCCAATACCGGAATTTAGAATTTATTGTATTTACACTTAAAAATTTTGTCTTTACTAATGACATAGTAATTGAGATTTGAAATAGGAACTTAAAGAATAAATACACTTTAAATTCTTCCATTCTAACGATTTTTTCATGTAAATTTGTCCATGACTTTTCACTGTTCAAATTTCTGTATTAAACGTTTTGTTAAACTTAAGTAATAAAATATAAAGCAGAGAATCTTTTGTGAATAAAATAACTATAAAACATAAATAAGATAAATTTTAGATGATAGCCTGGAGGAATCTTGGGAAAGTTTTAAGTTACTATAGGTCTTTTACATGTTACGAGACTTACAACTTAAAGTAAAGGTGCCAATAAAATGTGAGCTGTCTCAAGGCTGAACTTAAATTTAACTTAACTTTATTCGCTTCTTTCCTAATATAATTGTTCTCCTGGGGCAATTTGCGGGTGCTGTAGACATTATTTTAATGAGATTTTCTCTACTCGTTTCTGAATGCTTTAAAAATACTAGAAAAGCTAAATTTTGGTTTTATGTATTTTCGAGATTAACTAAAAATAACAATTAGGCAGTGTTTATGTTTTTACAGAAATAAGTCAACAAATCAGCTCAAAAGGTATTTATAGTCCTTAGATAAGAAAAAACCTTTTGTTTTCCCAGTATTTATACAGTAATTTAGTCTTGAAAGTTAACACACTAATAAGAGCCTATCTTGGAAAAGCTTGGGAGAGCTTATGATTTATTGTGACAGGGTTCTTGTTGGCAACTGGCCAGAGCTGTACAAATATTAATTACAACTCTACTGCGCTAATGGCTTTTTTACTATCTAAACAAATAAAGTCTTTATTTTTTAATTAAGGTCTTTTTTTATGACATAAGGTGGCAAACGAGCAAGCGGCCACCTGAATCCACCGAAATGGAAAGCGACCGCCGCCCATAAACATCCATTGCAGATGCGTTGCCTACCCTTAATTGACGGAGGAGAAGACGCACATAAAGAGGACATTTGCCTTTCCTATACGTCTTCGTCAACCGTCAAATCCACTTTTCTTCCCATTCCTCTTAAGAAAAGGGTGGAAAGGGAAAGGGACTAAAGAAAGGCCTTCGGCACGACACTCATCTACTTTCTAGGTTTTTTCGCCCGAATGTCGTTGCGGCCAATATTATATGTCTTTATATGCTAAATAACATAAATGTAGGTCATAATAGCAGTTATACAAATAATAAAATAAAGTAGGAAATGCTGAAATTCCTTTAAGACATTTTACAGAACTCACGCTTGGTTGTATAATTCCTCACAGCCGTAAACGAGCGGATTCTCTCTTCCAACTAAGGAAGCATAAAATTAATTAAATCAAATGCAAAGTTTATTCCTCGTCAATTGCAGCGGGATCTAAGATGGATAAAGATAAGTTTTACTTATTACTATGTATTCTTGAGTAAAATGAAATTAATTTTAATAAAAATGTTTACGTTGTTTTTTAAAGATAAACTACTGCTGGCTACGTTTTAATTGTTTTTGTAAAAAGATAAGATTACACACAGATCCTTTTTGTTCATGTCACCTTTGACGCGATATCTTTCTATGTCTACCTCTACCGGTGTAACATACTCATAACTAATTCTTCTTGTTACATGCGATTCATCCCTCCTCATAACATGCCCATACCATGCTAACCTTTCACTTCTTACCTTCTGTACCACTGGGGCTACTTTCAAACTTCCTGTAAAATAATTACTTATTACTTTTATATGTTTTTGTTAAATATTTCAGCAAACAAAACGATAAATAAATCTTATTCACTTTGTAATATAACATACAAAATTTAATGACAAAAGGTTTCATTAACAATATTTTCCGTTATCCAGTGTTTCAATTTAACAGTGAATAGTATATATAAATCTGTAACAATAAATTGTGAGCAGAACAACATCATTACGGGGAATGAAATGTGTCCCAAGGAGCAGTAGTATACTTCCCTCAAATTATTACACTCGCTGCGGCGGTTGCTTTAAATTATCTCGAAGTAATAAAACCTGCCCGAGCGATATATTCAACAAGAAACATAACAGTCAGCAGTGCAGATATTCTTGACAACTTATGACTTGAGACAGAAATGCTCGGTTTAAAGCATGGTTGGTTAGTATATTATATATAGTATACTTACTGATATTATCTTACTAATCTTACTTCTTACTAATATTATAAATGCGAAAGTTCAGATGGATGGATGGATGGATGGATGTTTGTTAGAGTTTGTAGACTAAACGGTTGAACGGATTTTGATGAAATTTGGTATGGATGTAGAGGATAGTCTGGAAGAACACATAGGCTCCTCACTTTTGTTTTTTTTTAATTCCACGCGGAAGGAGTCGCGGGCGAAAGCTAGTAAAGAATAAAGATTTGTATTTTTGTATGCATTTAAATAAATTAAAAACTACTCGTCCGATTCCAATTCTTTCACTTAAAAAGCTACGTTATTAGTGAGGCTATAATTTTTTTATTTCACGTGGACGAAGTCACGAGCAACTTTAATCAGATAGTAACTGAGTCCCTTTCAAGTTTTATGCATTTTGATAATATAGTTAAATTAATTCCACTGATCTGAAATTATTTTTCGCTTTATATTCAACAAGGTAAGTATTCTATTAAAAAACTATTCACAATACAAGCAAATATTCTTTATCATTTCTATAAAAAGGCATTCAAGATATCTTCCATCTGAATAAGATGTTCTTGTTATACGATTGACTTGGCTGCCAGTGACAAAAGGTTGCGTCGAGAACGGACGGCCGCCCACTGCGGTGTCAGACACAGATGTTAAGTTGCCGAGCTTTTCTTATAGATGCTGATAAATTTAAATGTAGCTTCACTCATTTTTCAAAATTATTTAATAAATTACAATGAGAATCGATGTATGGGTAAAACACTAATATAGTACTTTATTTGATATGTCCTTAAACAGTCTGAAGTTTTGGAATTTCTTATACAATCTCAAGATAGTTGATAAAAAAGGTTGATGTTTTAAATTGTTACATCATATTTGATTTACTAAGGTTTATTTTACATTATAAATTTAATGTTTTGATCCTTTTTAAATAACCTTAGCTTGATAGTGCTATCTATCAACTATATTTGAACAATTGAACAATAAAGATTTTTTAAATTGAAATCAAACCTACTATAGTTGAAAGTGGTATACAATAACTATACCTCTGACGCAAGGCAATGTTATGAGAAAATCGCTATATAAATAGGGCGGCCTATAAATTCTTTCACTTTATTTTCTTACTCGGCCACGTATAAATCGTTTAGAGTTAAAGTTATGTTTATTTGGTAATATATTTGTGAAAATGCGGCAATTATATTTATCGTTTCTCGCTATATTAATGTTCGTGTTGCCTTCAACGAAATGCTCGGATTCGGGTAGAGATGGTTTCAATTTTTATAAAGGTAAGTAAATAGAAATTTGGTTACTCCTGGATTTATTTTTACCTCTTTTTATCTATATACTTCTCTTCGATTGTGTTGGTGACACGCGTAATAAAATGTTAATTCTATTTTTCTTTTTTTTTAAACATAAATAAACTAGCGCTTGACCACGACTCCACCTAAGCTAAGCGAAGTCGAGTCCGAAGTATAGACCCCGCTAATTATTTGTTATCAATCTATTAATAATTCATTGCTGTTATGTATTAATTAACATAGTAAACTAGCTTTCGCCCGCGACTCCGTTCGCGTGGAATTAAAAAAAGCAAAAATAAGTGGCCTATGTGTTTTTCCAGACAATCCTAG
Organism: Papilio polytes; assembly: GCF_000836215.1. Classification (NCBI taxonomy): domain Eukaryota; kingdom Metazoa; phylum Arthropoda; class Insecta; order Lepidoptera; family Papilionidae; genus Papilio; species Papilio polytes. The sequence goes on from NW_013525513.1 coordinate 5,171,962, forward strand.
AGGATTGCCAATGAAATTTGGCATAGATGTAGAATCTGTGCCAAATTTCATTGAGATCTGTTCAGCCGTTTAGGATACAAACTCTAACAAACATCCATCCATCCATCTAAACTTTCGCATTTATAATATTAGTAAGATTGAATATTATTCTCGGAATGAATGAAATATAAGCACTATTCATAAAAAAGGTTCTCAAATATTAAGAATTCGTTTTAATTCCAGATTACGTTCGCGGTCGTTCAGATGACAATTTGTCGGGGGAGCCATTACCTGAAAAGATGCTTTGTGAGTGTACTTAATAACTTAGAAATTGCTTTTTAAATAATATCAAGTCTTCATTATGTACTGTCCTGAAGTAATGTAATCTTAATGATATTATAAACTAGCTTTCGTCCGCGAATCCGTCCGTGTGGAATTAAAATAAAAAAGTAAATAACCTGTGTGTCCTTCCAGACTATCCCCCACATCTATGCCAAATTTCATCGAGATCCATTTAGCAGTTTTGGTTACAAGCTCTAACAAACATCCATCCATATTAATTTTTGCATTTATAATGTTAGTAAGTAGTAAAAAGTAAAATATGAATGTTTAGGATCGATGGAAAGCCAGATAACAAAACGTTTATGTTGGTATTAATGATTGAAGTAAGGATATACTCACATTTTTTTTAGAAAATCGCATTTTTTTCATTTTTCAGACTTTTATCGAACACCAGTTCAATTTTTACCCGGTTATGTACCTAACGATCAACAAGAAAATAGGAAAAGGAGGGGGAATGTATTTAAAAGTAAGATTTTATCATAAATTACATTTAATTTATTAAAAGTGTGATGTTGAACATATAATGTACATATATTAATTTATAGGTTATATGTTGAACAAAGATGTAGGAACAAATGAACCTCGTAGAAAACGGTCAACAAAATCACTTATGTTACAAGGCAAGCAACCATATCATATGTAAGTATAACTAGAATTATTCACTCTACAGACTCTAGATTATAATAATAAAACCATATTTATATATAACAGCGTCGTAAGATAAGACCACGCTTAAACTCCGAATAATTTTAATATTTATGGCCGGTTTCTCAGCTACATTTAGCTATTCGTTAGTGTTTTTGGTTCGATAACTAATTAAAATGCATTTCCGAACGTAACTTGAGCTACTACGTTGTAACATTTTAAAGAGGAAAGATTTATATTTTTGTATGTATTGAAATAAATAAAAAACTGGGACGATTTCAGACATTTCAAAGCTGTGTTATCAGTAACATAGGCTATATTACTTATTATTTTTTAGTTTCACACGGTCGATGCCGCGAGTAACAGCTAGTAATAATAAAATAAACCGAAACTTAACAAGCCCAGAATGCTGGGACTGGACGTCTAATGAGACGTCTATCAGATTTTAAGCGAAGTTTTTGAGATTTGTTTCAGTGTTCGGGCGTAAAGCTAATTGAAATATTCTGCTTATTACAGGACAAACAATATTTCCGAAGAAGAGATAGAAGGGATTACTTCGCAGTATTAAATAAATTGAAATAATACTTGATTCTATATTAACAGAAAGCTTGAATAAATGTTATAAAATATACGATGTTTTTTATATCTTTTAAAGCCACACTATTAACTCAATAAAAAGTGAAAATTCTAATTTAGTTACTTTCACTAAAATTAATATTCAGTCTAATATACTTTCGTATATTACCTGTGATAACTTCAACCAACCGAGTAGTATCCCTGGGGCATATGCATGCAGTAAAACAAAAGAAAGATAAGCGAAATGTTGAAAAAGATAATGAAGCAAGCATTGTGTTCTTAATCCAGCGTCTCAGCTCACAAAGGTACAAAAGACAGCTGAATATTATTCAAGCTTACGCTAATTTCACACGCGGGCGGTAAAGTTAAACCAAAACAGAATACCCTAAACAAAGTAACTTTCGATATGTTACGCGCTAGTCGCGTTTTTTTTATTTTTTCAATTTCGACAATCCTGCATAGAACTATTTTAACAGGAAGTGTTCCTTCAAACAGTTCTAATACTGTTTTGTTTTATACCCTCGTGTGAAAGTAGCATTATGGAGAGAATACGCCCGCATAAAATAGCGGCAGCACGTACGGCCTTGGCAAAACATTTAAGTATGCCCGTCATGGAAATTAAGCCAGTTAATTCGTCCTTCTTTCTGTTTATATAATTTTAAACAATAGCTTCTGTTTAAATTTTTATTTACTCATGACAGAGACATCACAATGCAGATTTTATAATAGAATGTAATTTACGAATCCATAGTTTCACAGTTATTAATATAGGTAGTGTTGGTTTGGAGTGTTGTATGTCATGTCAACAATGAAAATTTAAAAATTACATAACATCAAACTTATGCGCTTAAGTTATTCCTATTTTTAAATAGAATTCATAAGAGTCTTATAAACAAACCGGTATGGCTTTGAACATTCCTTGAACGTATGTACAGACAGAAATTTTATTTGTTAAAGTATCCAGCCGCACGTTAAAGGAAATGGAATTGAGCTCCGAGTGGCTCGCAAACACTTCTATGTTGTTAGAGAAATCTTGCGCAACTGGGAATGTGTTGGAAATGCTTCTCTCAATTATCCTCAAATGTTTTTTTCTGGTAAACTGAAAATCATTAAATGTTACTAATGGAAGCAATTGTATCTAACATTTTCATCGTTTTCATCCCATTAGTAATCCATTTAATGTCCAAAGAAACAATAGTGTCTAAGATAGGAATTTGTAGACATGTTTATTTTTAAATTCAAATCAAATAAACGTGCCGTAAAACGCATCGAGACGCACATAGCTATATTGCCAGGAGGAAGCGGTCCGTGTCAATTACACACGAGCTTGCGACGTATCGACGTGAGTGTTCTGGCTCCTATTTCCTTTAATACTCCTTTTCGCGACACTTCTGTATGTCTAGTAAAGAACGCAGCAGTTGTTTTAATACAGGGGCTAACAACATTTTATTTTAGTCAAATAATAATGCAGTTGTTTCAGGGGTCAGCAACAGTTTTGTTGAAGAAATAAGTTTGTAAAATGTAGTTATTTGAAATAATGATAGATATAACATGTAAAATTTTGAGTTATACGTTTATTTAAATAAATTGTAGTAGTAAACTTAAAAAATGTTTAATATTGAATCATCGATAGGAGTTGATTGATTTCACTTTCTATTACAATCCATCAATAGCATTAAACCACAGAATTGAGGTAAAACGACCTGAATTGACGAAAAGGAAAAGCTTTATCTCCCACCCTGACAATGCCGGGCCATAAATATCTTTAATGACTTGTCGGAAATTGAAGGAGGTTGAGCTTTGATGCATCTATTGAAAGTAATACGTTTTAAAATTCCCTCAACAACGCCCACTCGAAATTTAAGACAAAAAACACAAAAAGTAACAAGTGGTTAACTTGAAGAAAATAATTTTATCTACACTAACATTACAAGGATGTTTTTGTATGTATTGAAATACCTAAAAACTACTGGGCCGATTAAAAAAAAATCATAATTAAAAAGCTACGTTATCAGTGAGTAACATATGTTATGTTTTTTATTATTTTTTAATATCACGCAGGCGAAGTGGCGAGCAACAGCTGGTATACTATAAACTACATATTTTTTTTAAAACAATTTATTTAACTAGTTATAAAACCTAAGCTGTTGTTACAATATCTGCAATTTTACTTACGCCTTGCTATCTATCTTCTAAATGAAGCAATCGGGGCTTACGGAAGATCCCCCCTATTTCTCGTACGTGAGAACCCTTTTGATATTCTATATCAGCAATTTGCCAAAAGAGATCACGTAGGATTCAATAAACCCAAACCTAATATTAATACGGGGCGCGGCAGTCGTCGTCGGAATGGCATTTTCCGTTACTTTACCATAATGAAGGTTCGATGAAACTCCCTCCCAATGTTTACTGAAGCTTCTGTATAAATTTTGTTTTACTTTTATTATTATTACTACGATCCGTATTTAACAATTTAGATTTTATAAACAATCACATATCGCATTGAAACTTTTTCATTAAAATGTTTGTGATTCCTGATTTCAATCTGAAATCACATTCCTTCACAATTTAAAACATTTTACGGTAACTGCATTATGCCAGGCATGAAATATTAATTAAAATTGTAATAGATAAAAACAATACAATTAAATTTAAATTTATTTGACTAGCGACTGAGGACATCAAAGAACTTTAATTGGTATAAAATGTAATGAATAAAACTCTAATTAAAGCATTCATAGCATAGTTTTAACCAATCTTTAAGCAATTCTAAAATAATTCTGCTGAATAATTAACATAATCTATATACTAATATAATAAAGCGTTAACACACACTTCTTTGTGGCTTATAATGTCAGCACTTACTGCATGTTTTTAAATAATTATTTTTTAAATAAGTACATCTACAATAACGTCACGCTTTAGGCAATATATTTTTACGATATTAAACTTAAGGGGTAAAAAAATCCTTCATGTGGGAAAGGGACCATAAACTACGAGCTGCCAATATTAAGGAAACAAGGTTATTATGGTAACGGTAATTTTGACATTTGCAAATGAGAATTGGACAAATGTAAACAATAAAATAAAGTTTTTTTTAATTTCATGCGGATGAAGCCACACGGGATAAGCTAGTTCAAGTAATAAAGAACAGTAGCATTAATAAACAAAACAGAATTACGAACGGGTACGTTGATGAGCGCTTTGCATGACCTAATTGAAATTATCGGCAAATATTCGTCGGGAGATTAAACCATTGTTTGCCTCATATTCGCCTTTGAATATCAGTTAATGAACCAATTATAATCCGACGGGAATTAGCTGGCCATGATCAGAATTAGTGATGTCTGTAACAGATTTATACAATTAAGCTCTACTGTGTGTTATTAGCATGCATTGTATTTCAGGGAGAATGTATGGATGGTACGAAATAGAATAAGAGAGGTTTCGAAGATAGTAGATTTTTTTATACATTATATTACAAGGTGGCAAACGAGCAAGCTGCCACCTAAATCCGCCAAAATGGTGAAGCGACCACTGCCCATAGACATTCGCAATTGCGGATGCGTTGCCTACCCTTAATCGACGGAGGAGGAGACGCACATAAAGAGGATATTTCCTCTTCCTATGCGTCTTCTCTACCGTTAAATCCACGTTCCCTATCTATCCTATTCTTATGAGAAAAATGGTGGGATGGAAAAGGGACCAAAGTCGGACTTCCGGCACCACAGTCAACAGACGAAACGCAGAATTGCTCCCACTTCACGCCGCTTCTGTGTGGTCGTGATATTGCACCGGGCGAGCCGACTCATTCGTGCGAAGATGTTAAAGCGGGCACGACCACTGATGTATGGGACTACAAATTGTGCCAATCCTTAGTAAGGAACAGGATAAAAAATAATGATTTTCTAGTCTATTTTCCTCATGATTCTTCCCACTTCCTTTCTAGTCTCGGTACATAGAACTACATCTTTATTTAGTCTGGATAGGATCAACTGGCATAATCTAATTACATTTACAATGGTAATGTTAAACATTTCACCATTATGAGCATCTTTTGTTCTATCATCTACATCAAACAGTCCATTAAAGGATAATAAAGCCTTTGTGATGCCACAATATTAATTAAGTTGTCATGACGGAGTTTAAAAGGTCTTTGGTTTTATTTTTCTAGTGTACAATTTATTAACGAACACTGAAGGAGAAAGTATATTTTTACTGTTATCAATATCACTGAGGTTTTTAGTTAAAAGGTTTACAACTTCATTTAAATAAATAAATGACGAAAGTGTTTTGTTTTGAAATATATTTCTTTTGTCATTTAAGTAAATGATGACGTCATATTCTTACCCTAAAGTAGTTTGAAATGAAATATATTTTGGATAAAGTAGTCCATCGTTGTTATATCGTGCTATTACGAGCGGAGTAAGGATCGTTCCCATGAGCATTTTGTATGAGTTTCACACATTACACAGACAACCATTTAAACTGGGAACACGAGATAGACGAATTCCGATCATGATGTCAAGATTTCGGTGTCTTTAAAGGTGATATGAGGTGTCTTATTATTCTGGTGGGCAGCGAAGCCGATAGTACTTGTAAGCCACTGCGCCTTTGTCGATCTCCGTGATCCCGTGGGACCGGGACCGTCGTCAACATAAACAAAATAGTGTTATTGCTTGTATCTTATCTTGAGGGAAAATATTGGAAACGATTTTTTCTGATAATGTTTTATTTTACAAGTATTTGAAGGCCCATACGAGTTTCTTTTACGTATAAAAGTAACCTTTCACAACGTTATTATCCCGAGGGTTTTAGAAGACTTTTTGATTTTCTTTTCTTAAAATAGCTTAAATCGTAATTATTTAAATTTAAAATGTGTACTTTAAAAGATAACTAGAATACAAAAAATCATATATGGATATAAAAACCCAGATTAAAAAGAAAAAACGTTCGATCATGCTGTAAAGATTATTTATCTATTTATATTAATGCATTTTTATTGTATCACCAAGTACATTTTTTTTACCGTACCATTAGGAATTATAGCCATGCGATAAAATTCACAACATAAACTTTTTTAATAAAAAAAAAAATAATTGTTCAAAATAAATACGCATAAAACACTTAAAAGCTCATCATTTTCTTAAAAGCCCCTGGGAAATAAACTTTCTTCATCCGGCCCGCATCAAGCCGGGCGCTTAGAAAAAACTAGAGTTCCCTCGACTTTTCTCATAACTCTTATAAGAAAATTAAATTATCTTCAAAATCAATTTCAAGGGGATTCTAGAAAAAAGTCGTATTTACTGTACCGTGAATTATGAAATACCATTGAGGATATATACAATACTGATATAACGGCAAATAATTCGACTTAAACTATACTGTACTTTCTATACTGGACAATAATTATATTTATATGCAAAACAACTGTCAGCAAGAGTGGTGTTGCCATTATGCTTGTCAGCAATGCAAAGTCACATTACTATCAACATGGACTTTTATAATATAAGTCAATACAACAACTGTATCCATGGGTTTTACGCTAACACCAATGCATTTTTAGTACACCGGAAATAATAAATAAACGTGAATTACATTAGTAGATCTTACATTATAAATCGCTACTAATAAAGCAAAAAGATTTATATGTTATGAAAAAACTACTGAACAAATTTTCAAAACTCTATTACCATCAGAAACCTACATTATCAAGGAATAACACAGGCTAATTTACCACTTCAATTTTTTAAAACTCTAAGCTAGTCTACTCTAGTCCAAAACTAATAATATTAATGCAAATACTCCGTTTCTAGAGCATTCAAATAGATAAATGATACCCTTAACCTTGTCCTGGTATTGGGTTTGTTCAAAGAAAATGTGGGCCACAGCCTTTACTAAATAAACTGCCGGTTTATCCAAGGTGACGTAAACTGGGTGACTGATATCGTTACCCTAGATGCTAGGTATGCACTATTCAATAACGAGAACCTTTGTATGACTGACCTTTAACTCGTTTAAGAAATTTAAATACAACCATTTGACACAGAAAGAAGTAATAAATACAACAGATGTCACTAAATTCATGATAAAATTAAAATTTTGGCAGTTACGTAAATACTTAAGCAATCATAATTCCGAACGGTCCACTAATAGTTAATTCTTTTTATTGTCGTTTAATTTTTACATAAACTGTCACTTATTGTAGATTTTTAATATTACATCTTTAGTTGCCAATTCACCACTAAAAGCCAGTTTCCTGCTACTTTAAATCATTCGTTAGTGTCATTGGTTCCATAAATTCATAAAATGCGTTTCCGAACTACATAACTTGAATTTTACTCTTGAAACTTTGTTCAACCTAATATTAATGATAAAATAAATGGTAACTTCAGAAACCCAGAATAAATGACAGTGTCAATTTTTTTAAGATTTTTAAGCTAATGAAGTTAAGTAAAGGAATGACTTGAATTTCAGGAGGTGGATAAGTTAGGACCGTGACTTGCGCATATACCCCCGTAGTCGCGGGCTCGACGGCCGGCGATGCGACGTGAAACAGTATAGTTCCGAACGTTGCAGAGGTTGGATGTGTCACTGGTTGATTAAAATTATTAACGTATTTATACGTGACAGACTCATTATATAACGTTCTTAGTGCTGTTTGTTTTGTGACTCACGTGAGGAAGAAAATAATGCTATTAATTGATCCAAGGTAAATTTTATTGTTATACTTTTTTATGATTTTTTTATAGCTTAAATGAAGATAGTGTTTAATCTTGTGTATGTTACTGAGAAATTATGAACTTTTTTTTATTTCAATTTGACTAGAAATATTATTGTAAGAACGTTTAAAAACTAGTGTATTGAATCTAGTGAAAATTGGCAAGAAATTCGACTATTTTTAAATAAAAACGTTTCTATTTGTCATTTGACTTCCGTTTTTACGATGCAATTTAAACTAAAATTGAGTATTATAAATTGCTTTTATGATTTTACAACTCGGACATATTTAATCAATAAAATAAATAAACATACTTTTTACTTAAGAAGTGGATATATTTGTAGCATACGTCAAACATTTTATTATTCGTAGCAATCATAACTTTGTCACAATCATTACGTCCCGGCTGTTTTTAAATTGGCCAATTTTACGTTTGGTCGGCGACATATGTATTATGAAGTACAATGTGAATGTTAAAATGATCCCTTTGTTAATTACTAGGAGGGTTTTAGGGTCGCATTAAATAATGCAAGGTATTTTCCTACCTGCGGCTCATACGAACTAAGAAGGGTAAGCAGTTGTTACAGATTTAGGTTTACTTTTCCCTTTAAAGCTGTTTACTTTAAGCTTCTAACTTATGTTATACTCTTGTGGTTTAAACAAATAAATCAAACATTTGATATTGAAGTTCGTTGTAATTTAATCTAAAAACTTTTTCATCGAACCTGATCGAGTTTTTTCGTATTCACCTAAAAGCAATGCCTACAGCCTTTACCGATATTTTAAATGCCTAAAAGGCCTTTCCGTGTTTCGGATTTATGCGAACAAAAAATAACATTGCAAATATTTGTCCGCTATGTATGGATCAGAATTTCTACAACAAACAGCTCGCTGAATAACAAATACACATTGCAACACGAATTCGCATCGGATACGTACACACATATATATACTTTTAAATAATGGCCTTAACTATAAAAAACAAAAACTACCTTCCGCTCAAACATGAACAAGATTGATATTAGCTTGTTCGCAATTATTGTTTATATTATAGTTATTTTTTAAACTTTTGTACTCAACTAAAATGTTTAAATTCCATTTTATTTGCTGAAATCAACTTAAGCTTGCCGCAGACGTTTAGTTCTGTTATGTGTATATGTGTGCACTATTCAGTAAAAGTAGTTACATAGCAGTCTTTATTTAAGATTACTTTAAAATGATAATTCTAAAACTAACCGATATTAAAATACCGCAATGACCATCTTCTGCAGTCTTTTGTTTACTAAATTTTGATCGTCATTTGTTTTAATCTATAGAATCATTAATAGTAACATTAAAAAGAAATAGCGTATAGAATTAAGTTATTACGCTTCGCTATACATTTTAAAGTTTTAAAACATTTTAAGTCGGATGCTCTTTACGGTATCCAATCAGCGCGCTTCTCACTTTCGCAAAGGTTTAACGAACTTTAAAGCTATAATATGATTTGTGTACTGCGCTAAAGTGTATTATAAAATAGATTGGTAAAATAAACATCTCTCGACTCTCGGCTAGTGGATAAAATTGTAAACTTCATTATTTATAGCAATAATAAAAAAACGAAAATTGTTTAGAGATAAATGCAGAGTAGTGATTTCAAATTTGGGTACGAATTTACTAATCCATTAAAGTCTAAAATCAAGATAAACACCCATTTCTTAAAGTACAGTCAGCTTGCATATGTATACATTTACAAAGCTTCAGAAACTTATATACGCTTGCAGTTTCAAAATTATGAATGCAAGAATCCGTCTATATGCTTCCAACTATAAATTCATGCAATTAAGCAATAAGTGCATAAATATCATTAAAAACTTAAAATCTGTACAACTTTTGTAAATCCATACATTCTTATGCAGCTGACTGTACATAGTACATAGTAATATCTTACCATTTTATTAAATTTGTAAACAGTAAGAGCGCACACCTTCGACTAATCTATCGCAAACTGTTTAGTCTTGCTTTGTTTAAGAGCTTGTATGGAAGTGTGCACACTACTCGAATTTTAGTTGTTTAACTAAACAGCGAAACAATAGACAATCGCACAACCGTTGTGCGACAGTTTAGTCAGAGATGTGCGTCCGCTCTAACCATGTATATGAAAGGTTATTGTGCGAACTTGCATAAAGTGGACTAGTTATAAGGAGAAGGGTCGGAAAGGTCAAAAGTTATCAAAGAGGCGATACCAAAACGTTGACATTTAAAGTTATTGAATCTGTAACATGTTAAGTAATTGACTTAGTATTTGGAGATGCAAAGTTCTGTTTGTGCAAATGTTTGTATCAAAAAGTATCTATTTATTCCCGTATTACTCGATTAAATTATAAAATAAGTTTTGTTTACGAATGTTTCAGTTTTATGAATATTTTACGATATACATATGTATATGAAGTCCTGGTACTTTTAATTTTGTGTTATCATTTTTACTCTTTAATTCATTGTTAATTTTACTTCATTAAATTATATTTGTAATTGGAACAGAGGTGACGCTATTTATTGTTTGCAAGTGAAACTACTGGGCTGCGGTGAATGTTTTTTACATGTTTAAGTTGTTGTAAAGAAAATAGTTACTTTATTAATAAACTTTTTCAATAAAATCTAGCTAAAACTTTTATTTTTAACAGGTATTTCTATTGTTTTCTAACGTATTAAAGTTATTAGGTGCGCAACTAAGTTCCCGCTTTTTTTTCGATAAAAATATAACTTTATTATAAAAAAATGGTTACAAATTAATCATTCAAAGTATTGCCCATCGCTAGATACAACTTTTTCCCGTCTTTCTGGTAGAGCTCGAATACCTTGATGCCAGAAGTGTTCGCCTTTTGAGGCTATCCACGAATCAAGCCATTTTTTGATGTCTTCATATGAGTGGAACAAGTAAAAATCAGACGGCGCAATATTTGGGGAATATGGCGGGTGGGGTAAGACTTCCCATTTGAATACATCGATAAAATAATGACAATATCGATTTAACTTAAAACTACGCTATTTCATCCGGGTCACTTAAAAACCTATGAATCTCTCAAACTAAGAATAAAGAGCATAGAATCTGAGGACAGAGATTGCTATTATTAGGAACTTATTTGTTTATTGTCTCAATCGCCATTCCAAAGACCGTTTCATGTCGAGGAATTAAATTTCCTACCCTACCTTGAAATTTACCATTATATCGTAGCGTCAACATTTTAATGATTTTCAAGTTAATTATCTGAAATGATTTCTATTTATCTGTTAACTAAACGTTGTTATACTATATGTGGAATAAATTAGCATTAAAATAATAGAAACGTATTAAATTTATACAAATATTCAAAACTCTGTAAATATTATGCTTGTATTCCTGAAATAACGAATGTATTCGCATTGTGATGTCCGAAAACAACTTCAAACTACAACATTGTTGCTTTTACATTAATTTGCATTGCATTTTCGTTTTATTTCGGTTACTTGCGTATTATTGTTGTTCATATTTTTATAATACAATGCTTGTTTATTTGCTTATAAACGAATTATAGTTCTTTTATTGATATTATAATAATAGAAGATTTTTAATGGAGTGATTTCGTTTTGTTTAAAAAATCATTTAAATTTAATGGCCTGTTCCACCACTGGCTGATAGAGGCTCAGATAGCTTAAAAATGACGTCACTGGTAAGGTAACAAAATTCGATATCTCCATCACATATTTTACAGGTTGGATTGTTATCAGACTATTTACAATTTGGTGTGACTGGTCCTTTGAATTGATATAAATCTAATGGACCAATTATTCAACTATAATTCAAGGAATAAATTCAACATCAGTTAAATTCGCGTCGGTTAACAAAGGTCAATTAACGTAACCGTAAACGGGAACTATCCAGTTAATAATGGTTCAAGTTTCTCTATCAGCGATTTGCCTAAAGCATTAAAGGGTTATGGCTCAAATTTATTATGACTGATTTAATATTTTGGCTAACCCGACAAATCACAAGATAATCTCTAGAAACATTGCGGCACTCAGTGTTTAGTTTTAACTAGCTTCTAGGTATTTGTAGTAGATTTACTAACGTTAATAATATTAAGATGTTCTGGTTAAGCTTAGGGTGACCTTGAAATTTTAGGTGTGCTTTAAAGCCTGTTATGCCATTGAACGAATATAAATTTACATAATATCAAAGTCAAGTTTTAAAAACGGGTAGGGTAGTAGAATTTGATTAAATTTGCCGCAATCCTGACCTTAGTCATTTCAATCAATGCTTGTACTGAATACGTTGAGAAATTGTAATTGTAAAAATTTTATAATTAGATTAATACATATTTTGTTTCAGAAGCAGTCCTCGATAGAGCAAAATTAAACCATTTAAAATGTGTAGCGATGTTCTGGAGAAGAGCATAAAACGATTTCTACGGATAAGTTCCCTGTATGCATAAATTATGCACATAAGTAGGAGTTGGATGTCGATGGTGGCCGTGGTGGCGCTAGTGAGCGCAGTCAGAGGATGGGACTGTGTTTGCAATCCGACGGAATGTGAGCCGCTTGAGCCGAGCGGGTGTCCCGGACTTGGTATCGTTGTATGGGATCCTTGCAGGTAAGGAATTTAAAAATGATTATAATTTTGATGAAGTCTGAAGTACATTTACAGTTCTCCTGTTACAAATTACTTAAAATTGACTAATTGAATTTGGTGTAAATTTCAACCATCTCAATGGGATTGGCTTTAATACACATTTTGGTATGAAAAGACATGGAGATGAGATGAGACATGGTTCCGTAAGATAGGAAATGGATATGCTGGGAACCCATAATACTTATCCTAGATCTATCTATACCTACATTGCTACACACTTGAATGTAAGACCATTACAAGAAATTCTTCTTTCAAATATATTCAAATAGTGTTAACCGATGAATAAGCCAGTTTGCCAAATAATGTCAGTAGTAGTCGATAGATAATACAAGTTAGCTTAATAATTGTCTGTTATTTCTACTCTTAAAAGCATGTTTGGACGGAAAAACAAATGCTAGCAACTTACTCCAATCTTTCTTACGTTACTTTCGATGTTCTAATGCATTTTTGTTATTAGATGCTGCAAAGTTTGTGCAAGAACTCTCGGTGAAGATTGTGGTGGATTTAGAGGGACTTGCGAACCTGGCCTAAAGTGTTATGAAGGTTCTTGTACGCCAATAAAATGAACTTATTTCGCCTTTCACATTTGTAATATATTTGTGTATAAATAAAATTAACAAAACATATCTGCAACAATGTAGTCAACTCGAAGGACCACTGTTAGAAACGTCTGCTAAAATAATATCGGAAGTGAAGTTTCTAATTAAAATTGTCTAGAATGACAATAATTGAAACTATACCTGTATTTGAAATATTTTTTGTATAATTTCTAGATTTACTTTTTTACGTAACATTCGGTGTGGGAAAATTATTATCTGTTGCTATAAAAATCGTTTATTTTGTAAAATATGTATTGTATTTTTATTATATAAAGACAATATTAGCAAATTATTTAAAGTCAGCTAAGAGACGCCTAAAAGAAAACCCTTGATTACTTAAAATTATTGCAATGCTTATGTAATTATTTTTTCTTAAAAAAAAGTTAATTTATCACGGAACTTAGCTTTAATAAAATGATTTCTAATTCAACAGTAAAAAAAAAACTCTAAGCTTTTGTAACTGTAAAATTCATTGTCGAAACACATATTAAAAACATATATAGCCTAATCAGAAATATAAAAACTCTTGGTATTTTGTCGAAAAGTCTGGAACTTTCTTTGCGTAAATTAAAAGTGATGTCCGAATGAAGCGCCCACAGGCCAGAGTTTTCATGTTTTTGGTTATATTATAATTTTCTTTGATAAATATGTTCTTGTACCGATGTTTCGTTAGTGAAGACTAACGATTTATATCTATCCATATTTCTGTGTGCTTCCAGATCGTGTGTAGATAAGTATAGCCTGTAGTTGTTCGTTATTGTATTCATAAAAATTTCAATATAATAACTCGATTTCTTAACTTGTAAATAATACCTGAATAGCATTTATATTAAATAATATAGCTAACTGTTACTGGTTTATAATTATTATTTGACATTTTCGCATATTTATAAAAACATGGTTTAGTATAGCATTAAAAATGTGTACAACGTAGTATACTGACATACTTAAGCGGGCATAAAACTTTGAATTAACTATCGCACGACTGTTGTGCGATTATAAATTGGTTTACGACTAATTCAACATTTTAGTTGCACAACTAAAAGTCGATTGTGGACCTCCATATAAGCTCATAGCAATCTCAGCGAGATTAAACAGTTGTGCGATAGTTGTGCGCACGGTCTTAAGAACATCATACAATTATGTTTTTTTTTGTCCACAAGTTCATTTACTTAAATATGATTTGAAACTTCCTGATAATACATATAGTTTTGTAAATAATGTATTTATTATTGTACCATTCGTGTATTTGAAGATATATGTTACAAAATCGGCGATTTTTTTTATTTGTTTCAATTTAATTTTTAAGGATAAATAAAGGTGTATGTGTTAATTTAAGTATGAAACTTTTTTATATGCTTTACGCGTATCAAACATCATATTTTTCTCATACATTTCCAACATAAGTTTTGCTTTTTAATTTTTTTAACAATTGTATTGTAAAATTCTATGGGTGTCGATTACCGTGACGTATTAACACATGTTGTCTCTACCTTTTGTAAGGGCAAAAGAGGGATGGATGTATGTTAGTCTCGGCAGTTGGAACGCTCTGTAATTTGTAATATACGCTCATTACTGTTACTGTGAAATAAAGTAAATAATAAATATATAGCTACTTGTTAATTGTGCACACATTATACAAGTATATAATAAAAACGTTTGTTTTATTCTAAATGGCCTAAAGGAAATCGAGTAAGATAGTTTAGTTCTACAAAAATGCGAAGATGGTTTAGTGAGCAAAAACTATTTATTTCCCTTTCCCACTTTTTCATTGTTATCATACTAATATTATAAATGCGAAAGTTTGGATGGATGTTTGTTAGAGTTTGTAAGCTAAATGGATTAATGGATTTCGATGAAATTTGGTATACATGTAGGATAATCTGGAAGAACACATAGGCTACTCGAATTTGTTTTTAATTCCGCGCGTACGGAGTCGCGGGCGGAAGCTAGTCTTATTATATAAAATTTAGAAGTTATATAACCACTTAAGATTTGCTAGGATAAGCTCGTTCCTATTAAATTCTCCTGTATTAGTTCAGTTTCTGCTCTGAATAAATTATGACCTAGTTACTTTCATTTAACTGCAATTAGACTTTTTACACAAGGTTAGTGGCGAGATATATTTCTTAATAATATAAGTATGATGTAAAATCTTACTAACCTTACTAATATTATAAATGTGAAAGTTTAGATGGATGGATGGATGTTTGTTACATTTTGTAGCCTAAACGGCTTAACGGATCTGGATAAAATTTGGCATAGATCTAGAGTATAGTCTGGAGAACACATAGGCTACTTGCTTTTAATTCCACGAGGACGGAGTCGCGAGCGAAAGCTAGTCTTTCATATTATTTAAAGTGTTCATGGACGTTTCTTAAGTCAACTTTTAGATATTTGTTACAGATCAATTAATTCTAAACTAAATAGTATCCAAACTAATCTTTCATCATCATCGTTATCATCATCATCATCATCATCATCATCACCAAAATGATAATACTCAGCTTTTATCAATCCACTACTGTATTTAGACCCGCCTCCACGTCTTCTGCAGCATACGACCAGCAACGCAACGCCACATCCTGTACGTTCTTAAATAATCATCGGATTATCTAAGAGAAGTAAGAACCTTTTTTACTCAATTTAGGCTTTATTTCGTACTAGAGTATCTAAGTGTTTGTCATCCAAGTTGGTAGGTCAAACAAGTACGAAGGAAACTATTGCAAAGGTTTGAAGAAAAAACTAGTTAAAATGTAAATGTTAAATCAGTTGCCATGTACATGTTAGAAATAATCTAAACGATTTCTATATTAAAGTGGAAGTCGTGTTAAACTGGTATATTATGATATTCAATTCAAAAGAGGGCGATATACCTCTCGTGCATATTTTTCATGCGCTCTTTCAAACGGCTGAGAGAAATGGAAACGTTCTTAACTTTATGTGAAACGATTTATTTTTACTCTATAATATTTGTTTTATAGCATTTATTTTCTATTCAAATGAGAAAAAAATACCACGATTTTTATTTTATTTACGAATTCTTATGAATTTAAAAGTGTTAATGAAGTTTCCAAGAATTTTACGAATTTTTCGAGGCCGTGAAACACAACAAGTAGGTCTTCTTTAGATTCTGAGAACACTGGAAGGTTATAAAATGTATTGCCATTAAAATATTAAAAAAAAACATTTAGTTATTTAATATTAATCGTTACAACTACGAGAGTAAAGTCTATTGTTTTCTAAGCACCAAAAGGAAATTGTTCGATGATATTTTATAGTGGGGTTACCACTAAAAGTGCCTGCATACAAGAGCTAACAGCGCAAACTTCAACCAACCAAATTAGTGTTACACTAAATAAATTTGGTATAAAAATGTAATAGTCATCGTTTGCCTATTGCATCCAAAATCTAATAAAAAACAGCAATAAACTAAACCCTTAATTCGACGGATTACTAGCAAAAAGACTGTTTTTTTTTTATAAAAGTTAAATTTTAAGATATGAAATAAACTAGTTGAGTAGATTTTTTAGATTAGTTTATCGTCATACCGAACACTATCGAATTAAGGTTCAATTAAAATCAACATAGTGGAATAATAACACCATAAGTTCGTTACAAAATAAATTGTTGATTCAAACAAAAGATAATATTAAACTCTACATTTAAACATCTATCCTGATCGCTTTTCGAATACTCCCAAAGTCCTATTGGACTAAAGCAAATTTACTCGGGACTTAGAAGGTAATGGAAAGATAACAAACTGTTGCAGGTTGTGTTGAATTGAATTTGCTTAGGTGGCCGCCGCCGCAGGAGACTGAAATTTAAATTTAAACTCACATTTGATATTTTAACACTATCCATTTATTTATATTAAAATGAACGTAAAATCTACAACCAAGATGAATACACTAAAATGTCTTGATATAATCTATAATTTCTTTTTTTTTGTATTACATTTGCATTTTAATTATATAGAAACAGTAAAATTAAGTATTTCTAGGGTCGTATTTACTTAGTAGCTGACTGGAATTCGTACTAAAATTTAACTAACAAAATATTTATAAACACCCAATTCATTCTACACTAAAATCACATAAAGATAGCGTACCACCATCTTTAAGGCTTAGAAATCTTAAGTTCCTCTGGTATTAGACAAATATATCCAGTTCCCATAGGTTAGTATTACAAAATAAGTGAAAATCGTCACACCCAACACTCGTATAACTCGGCATAATTAATGTTTCGCTTTTAGTGTCGCGTATTTTGTGTGTAAATTTGTCAAAATACGCTCCCGCATGCAAATTTGATTTCTGGCAGTGTCGCATTGCAATATTTGCTCCGAGCAAATTTTGTTCAGGTTGAAAATGTTACGGAAAAGGCCATTAGTAGGTGTTTTAACGATTACGAAATTACATACGAATTCTTTGTTTGAAATTATTTAATTCGTCTTTTATTTTATTGCATCTAATTAAACGCTAATCAGGCCCAATTATATAAACTTAGAAACAGCAATGTAGTGCAATGAAAAATCATTTCAGGCCTTCATTAATGTATTGGTGAGAGTTGGAGAATTTTTTTTTTTATTTTCACATTACAGTTTTGTTATTGACCAGGTACATGAGATCAGAACAGTTTTATACACTTTAATAAGATGACTAAGTAAATTTTCAGTTCATTTTGCGTCACGATTTTTAAACGTTTAACGAAATAGGTTATCATAGCAGTACGTGCCGCTTTCACGTGCATATGAAATAAATTTGCATAATAAAATTGACTTTGCTCACGGGCTATAACTTCGACGGTATGCTACAAGTTTTTACCAAATTATGCAAACGAACACTGTTACAAATCTTTGGTGGGAAAACAATTTAGCCATCGTTAATCTGAATTGTAATTTTGTAATTATTCACTTCATAATGATTTTAGAATATACTTATTAACGGAATAAAATGATTTGTTGATTTTCGATTTTCTTCCATTTAATATGTTATGTGAATGTTCGTGTGAAATTACACTAGTTAAAAATCACGGCTTTATACAAGTGTGCTTCGTTAATATAGACTAGTTTTAGACCCGTCGGAATCTTTTTTCGGGGCTAATGAATTAACGGAATATATCCGTTTTGCGAATTTAAGAAATCTATCAATAATTTTGATTTTTTTACAATCACCGTCATATTTTAAGATTATGCTTCAACACTATTATTGTTTTTATATAGTTTAGATACATAAATAAATTGTGTATAATTTATTTAAGTCGTGTCGATATTTCTTACTAAATTCTTTATCCAGTTAGTTCACGCTTAGTCTCTAAAAAGAATTCACTCACCGCTTCTTTGAATTTACTCATCCGTTTTTATGTTAATCAAGAACTGAATTTTCTTGTGCATTTCTGAGGGGAGATTCTAGAAAGGTTTATAACTAAAAATAAAAATTATTTAATTCTACCTGTTAACTTATAGCTGTCAAGCAAATAAGAATATATTTCTAATAGTTCGATAAATTCATAAAATGAGGTTCTAAACTACGTAATTTGAGTCTTAATCGGTTGAAACTTATATTATCCTAACACTAATGAATCACTAGGTAAAGATAAAATAAATGGGAACTTCGGAAACCCGGCATAAATAGGTCAGGTTTATTACACTACGATTTTACGATCTAAATAATTATACCATACAATAAACAAATTAAACCCTCAATTCTGAAGTATAAGACACTCTTAATATATAATTTCTCCAAACCTTTGTTTCAGCCCTTAGTAATATTTCTGTGTGGATTTATTTAATTTAACTTTATTCATATAAGGCTTGCAATAAATTACGCGCTCGCGTCATTATACTGTATTACAAATGGCTTGAACATGTCATCGCGTATATGATTAATGTTTACAAACATCTGCTAAAATATACAGAGAACATCAGGAATAATATGTCACCGTCATCAACACACTCGAATAATCAAACCTTTTTCTATATATTTTAACACTAGCTGTTCCCGTGCGGTTTCGTCCGCATGGAATTATAAAAAGTTTATTATATTGTTTGTATTTTTCAGATTCTCAATTGCAAATGTCAAAATTACCATAATAACCTTGCTCCCCTAATGTTGGCAGCCCGTGGTTTATGGTCCCTTTTCTACATGAAGGTTTTATTCTATTTTATTTACCCCCTAAGTTTAATGGCGTGAAAACATTTAGCCTAAAGCGTGTCCTAAGTGTAGTGCTTTTTACTAAAGATGGAAATATTTAAAAAAATGGTGTGATTGCTGACATCTTACGTCACAAAGTAGTGTGTGTTTACGCTTTATTTTATTAGTATAGAAGTATAAATTTCTGTAAAGCTTATCAGAAACCTTTAAACAGTTAACTTAAAACCCTACGTTTCTAGAAATTACCTCTCCACCTATAAAAAATCCTTCTAAGATTATAAATGCGAAAGTTTAGATGTATATCCATACATCCATTTGTTGGAGTTTGTAGCATAAATGGCTGGATGAATGTCTATGAAATTTGGCATAGATGTAGAGGAACAACACATAGACTACTTTTGTTTTTTTCTAATTATACGCGGACAGAGTCGCGGGCGATAGCTAGTATAGTATATAGTAATGTCTTGTTTCGGTCAAAAACATGTTATAGTTGATCGAATATATCATTTTTATAAAGTCTTTTGTATATAAAACATAAAGTTAAGACAATAATCTACGCTCCCCAACAAAATAAATCAAAACAAAAACATAATAATTCTAAAACAATATTTGCATTCATTTTGCCATTATTCCGTACTTCCAATTATATACCATTTTCAAATATTGTTATGCCGGACCTTTCATAACAAATGAATACGGATGAAAACAATCGAACGACCCTTGAAACAATTGAAAAAGAATAAAAACAAAAGATATTTTAATACAATGAATTCGAAAGGAATGAAACAAAGTTTTAATATAAGAATATATGGACCGCATCCAATTACTAAGTACCCTGATTGATAACTTTATAAAGCTTATTTTAAACCATCATCATCATCATTATCATCACCACCATCATCATCCTCTTTATAATTTCACTGGCTTCTTACACAGTTCCCTCTTTGATTCAATCGAACACAGTACAGTGAATCCACTCATACTAGCGAACTAATTTCTTAGCCTTATTAATTCCAATTACGTACAAAACCTATTACAGTTACGTTCGAATACTATAAGCAGATCGAATTTAGGTTAGAAACGTAATTTATGTCTTGCGTAATCCGGTACTTATTTCCAGCGAAATTTTGGTAACAGCGTTGTAGAACGCAAACCCATTAGCATTGATATATCTATGATAGTTCTAGCACTAAACACTAGAAAACATTAATGTTTATGCTATACGTAAATTTCAGTTCATTCCATTGTATTGGCCACGACAACTTTTTTTTAATAATTAGCTCTTGTGGGCTAAGAGCACATACCTTTGACTATTGCGCGATTGTCGATTGTTTCGCAGTCGATTCAACTTTTTAGTTGCACAACTAAAAATCGAGTAGTACACACCTCCATTTAAGGTTATAGAAATCAAAGCGCGACTAAACAGTTGTGCGATAGTTTAGTCAAAGGTGCGCTCGCGCTCTAACGGATTTATGGTTTTCCTGGATTGTCATAGTGTCACTATAGTTTTTACCTATTAATTTAATAACTAGGAAACAAAACAAATAATAAATATTAGGTCAGAAGATAAAAGTAATTTCTAAATAATTCTATACATTTGTATGCTTGCAGGATAAAACATTAGCATTGAGGTTGAATTTAGGGATGGGAAACAGCTGTCGCAAGAAACTTTTATCGCCTCCATAGACTAGGGTTCAGTGATACTGAGAATAGGGTCAGCTTCATTTGAAAGATAATCATCCATCGAGGTCAGAGCAGACAGGACAAAGGATAATTTTATGCGAGCGTGTCGTATTGATGCATATTTAAAACTCTTTATTACTAGTAATAAAAACTATGGTTATATTATGATCTGAAATAAGAAATATTAAGCTCGCTACACACGCTCAGTTGTAGGTGAACAGTTTGACTATTTAAAACTATCAGAACTGAGAGCACGTAGCAAGAGTTTTAGTAATACAAGCCTGTCACGTTTAAAATCAACAGAATATTAGATAGATAGTGATGAACTAAGAGATAAAATCCATAAAAAAAAACATTGTTATAACTATATTCGCTTAAATATAGATGTTTTGAATAAAATTTTGTTTCATAAAACCTTTTAATGAAACCTCAACCTCTTTGAAGAAAATCTTATTGAAGCTAATCAACTATAAACAACGCCTACGATAGCTAACACGCTCACTGCGTAACATGCTGATATCGGACTGACGCGGTACTTAAGCTGGTGCAGACGAAGATGTGTCCCTCGCTAGTGTGAAACGATTATTTGAGGTGTATTAATTACATTACATTAAATGTATATATTATGTTTTAACAATTATAGCATTTTAATCTATCCTAGTGCTGGTGGGTCTAGAAAGACCTGCCACGCACTCTCGGAAATATCATTGGGGGCGCATTTTGGCCCGCTGGCGCATCAGATGAAGAATTATGACTTTACTTGCCCCAGTAAACGTGTTAACAAGCATTATGCAAGATAACGTACAAGAAAAAACGTAACAAACCTTACTTAAGCACAATTTAACATAACTTGTAATCATGATATAGTGTACAGATATTTGATCTATAATTTTAAAATAAGGTCACGTTGGGACTATTAATCCAGGAACAGATGTTGGGTCTCTTACAGCTAGCAGCCAGATGTTACCAGTACTGAGGTCAGAATATAGTTACGCCCAGTAGAATTATATTGTCAAAATTGACTCAACACATTCATTATACTTCACCTTTGAAATTATACTCGCAAAGCACACAACTACATTGTACATAAAATTGGTAAATCGGACCAAACAGTTGCGATGTACTGTACTGTACCAATGAAATCGTTTTACAATCATAACATTTGGTTTGTCCGTCCCGTAAGGGACTGTGTTTGTCCGTATTCTTAAATGTGTTTTGTTTTTAATTTCATTTTCATGCCATTAAATTACTAGTTCAACATTAAGTAGGAAATACCGATGTTAAGTACAATTAATAAAAAATGATCAGGCCCGATTGATATCAATTTAGAAGTACCCACTAAGGGAACCCTAAATCTTCACTAAGCTATTTAAGTAACCATTAATTCTGTGGTAGTAAGAGTCGTTAATCCGTAACCCGTGTTCTAAATCAAATAGTTATTGTCGCAAGTCGTGGAAGCTATTAAACGGCAAAGCGTGTCTGCTTTGTAATTGCCAATTTCTGAGATAGACCGTTTATAGTACAATTTGGGTAAAAGGCAATAAAGTCCTTTAAAGATTCGAGATTCCAAGTGGGCTTAAATAAAGCATTTCTTTACGATATTTTACAACGTTATTCTTTTTTTTTATATTATAAGGTGGCGAAGCGATCGCTACCTATAGACATCCGGAATTACAGATGCGTTGCCTGCCTTAAATCTACGGAGGAGGAGACGCACATAAAAAGGATATTTCCCCTTCCTTTGAGTCTTCACTTTCACATCCAATCCTTTCCTTATAAGAAGAGAGTGGAACGGGAAAGGGATTAAATTCGGGACTCCGGCAGCACACTCGTCAGACGAAACGCGGAACTGCTCCCACTTCACGTCTGACTTCTGTGTAGTCGTGGTATTACACAAGGCGAGCCGGCCCATTCGTGCGAAGATGTTAAAGCGGGCTCTACCACTAAAATTCTATTCTACTAAGTTTATATGTAAGATTTGTAACATTATGTTCTGTGTATTAGAAACTGTAGGAATAGATTTTCACGAATCGGTCAGTGTGATCATTGAAGTTCTATATTCTTACTTTAAAAGACTCAAAAAGAAGAGTTAATTAATGCTGCTGTTTGTTTATTTTTAAGAAACTAAGTCTAGTTTACTAAAGTCGTAAAAATGACTCGTTTCGTCGAACTTTTCATCAAACAAATCAAGTCGTCCGTTTATAAAATGACTTATTTATCAGAGATTCTTGAAGTTTGTGTCTTTTATCGATTCTGTTTACTAAATTAGCTTTAGACCGGTGTAATTATTTTTAAACACTAAAACCTAGATAAGCTAGACTTACCTTTTCATAAACATCAACTAAAAGTAAATAACATTTTATGAACAGAAAAATGTGGAGATGTAAAGGACAAAACGAATCGAACTGCTCTTTATTTACGCCAATTATAACTGTATAATTGCCGTGAAATTTAAAAGTCGCACGAACACTTCTGTTTTAAACGACAAGAAATATTTTTAACAATTTTATTTACATGTAATAATGCTGTCCGGGATTTATTTTTCTTCTTCAAGTCGTTTGCAAATAAGCTCTTTACTCTACCCTACATCTATATTTTATTGGAAAAATATAGTTATTCGAATATAACCAAAATATGTGAAACAAACAACTGATGGCATAAAATATTTCCTTTAGTGTTATTTAACACAGGATGTGCCTCGTCAAATGTCCCAGCTTCGTTTAAGCTTAATAGCCGTAAACGATTTGAGCCACAGCGCCGTCCCCGCGGACCAATTCACTGCAAGCTTTAAACTGTAAAACAGCTCTTTGTGTAAAATATACGGTTAAATAAACGTTCATTAAATTGGTATTTTACAAGCATCAAAATACTGGTTATTAATAAATCTAAAGTAGATAATAAAATAAATTAAAAACCGAATAGGTAAAAAACCGTTACTTAATCTTTGTCTTTTTTAATCTATGGCAGTTTTAGGAAAATCAAAAAAGTCCAGAAGGCGAATAAAAATAACTGCAAGTTAAAAATGATAAAATTCATTTTTCAATAACAAGTTAGGAATCGATATTCCACAGACGATAAACAGGGAGTTCATATTTCTAGACTTTTCAAGACATAGTATACCGTAGTAACAGAGGGCACAATTTCCTTTTACCTATGCATGTTGCCTCAGTTTTCAATTTGCACCGTTATCTCCCCAGGTGATTGTATCGCTTCCGTTGTAACATGACAAAGAAGCTCTCAAGATATTTAATATGACACTTGGAAATTGAACACATTTATAAACAGACCATATTTTACCTAAGAACTTTTCTTTAAAATTACGAGAATCGGTAACTTGAATATTAAAATATTATTTTCCTGAGTTAGCATACAGGAAGAGAATTACTACTTTAATGGAAATGCAAGAATATTATTATAAAGAGGGAAAATTTGTATTTATGTATGTATTCGATTCACGTAAAAACTACTGAACCAATTTTAAAAAAATAAAGGTAAGTTGTCTGTGAGTAACATAGGCTATTTTTTATTATTATTTTTTTATTTCACGAGGACAAAGTCGCGAGCAACAGCTAGTTAGTAATAAAAAAGAACAAAATGCTCGTCTTATTAAAAATATGATAATTGTAATTGACCATTCGAATTGGATTACACCTCATTCCTTGAAATAGAATTGGTGTTCACCTTTAGGATATCACTGGCATAAAAATTAAGAAAAAGAGTTACCGTCCAGTATTCATCAGACTAAAGATATTTAACAACTAAATCTGCTTATAAAATCATTGATAGTTGGCAGCACTTGGTCCCACAATTAACTGTGCGTAGTAACCCTCCAGCGGTTTTGGCTAATTGCTGATAGAGAAACTGTTTGAGTAACGAATAGGTGCAATTAGTCAGTGGCCGTCTACCCTCGTGTTAATTGACCTTTGAAAATTTGATCGACTTCACTGAAATTACTACTGTATTTGGTTACGTAATCAGTGCGGAAATAATTGTACCTAATAAACATAAGTTGCTTTATATTACCCAAGATATGTTCATTTGTTTTAAGTTGGTTTGTCTGTGTGGAAATTACTTAATAACAAAGCCGATACTTAGAGTCTGTACCACCAAATTGTAAATTGTCTGATAACAATCGAACGTGTAAAATATGTGATTAAATATCGGATTTTGTCCCCTTATCTGACAATGATGTTATTTTTAAGCTATCTGAGCCTCTATTAGACATTTGTGGGACAGGCCCATCAAAGATTAGTCGCTTAGTGAAAATGCGTCTTAATAATTCGACCCAGTAAAACTTATAAAATGTACCATAAGTATTTGGTTGCACACAAAAAAGCTATAAGACCGAAAAGTGAATTGTATAAAAACAACAAAACACTGGCATTTTCACTTTTTAACATCATTATTTAAAAAGAAAACCTTCCTGCTAGGTCAACAAATAAACTTTTTAACGAAACTTTCAAGATCCCCTCAGCGTAAATAAATTATGAAAGGTTCGCAAAAACACGTCAAAAGAGGTTTTCATAACGCAGGAAATCCTTCATGGTAAACTTTCTCTGTTTATTTTCGTCGTTAACTTTTAATTTATTTGTCTTTATTTATTTATTTTAATTAAACTGTATTCTTTTGTGAGACTTTAAGATAATTCACACGGCTAACGCTCATGTATATTTTATATGATATCGGCATCGACTAGATTCGGACCCGTTTATTATATTTCTTTATAGCAATATAAACAAGAGACGTTGTGTCTTGAGGCATTTCTGTTACAAAATGATAAGATTCTTCTTAGAACTATAGAAGGGGAACTATTTTAATAACCTAAAAATTTTCGATAACTCTTAGAATTCGAAATTTTTATAAACCTGAACTTCTTAATATCGTGAGCAAAGATAGAGTTTTGATACTAAAAGGTTATAACTCTAGTTCGTGTTATTTCTCACTTAAATAAAGTTTTAACGTAACCCCGAAAACTAATGAATTTGTCTTTGATTGTTGTTTTTCGTCCAAGCTGGTTAAACCTAATCGACCAAGAGATGGCGCTGTATTTTGTTGTATTAGATTTTTATTAAATGAAATTATTGTAAGACTGCAACCATTATT
>NW_013525513.1:5198977-5213733 GCF_000836215.1 Papilio polytes
TCTATCCACCCATCCACATAAAATTTTGCGTTTATAATATTAGTAAGGAGTAATACTTTAATATTACACAAATGTCAATGAAGTACCTTTAGTCGAATATATCTGCCATCTGACGCCACTACGACCCCATAACAAACCTTTGCGTGCCAAAGCATGCGAATGCGGATAGATTTTATTCCAAGGTTTAACATAAATAACATAATGGCATTGCAACCTTAAACATGATTTTAAATTTATCTGAATGTTTTATTTTATACAAATAATAAGATACATTTCAATAAATCAGTCTGAAAATCTGATCACAGATCAATAATTTTTATAATCTTGAATGCTTCTTTAAAAGTAATTATATAAAGATTGGTATAGTATCGACATTTATCAACTGTCCTACGTTCGATTAATCCGATTTCCTCTTTGTCAGGATTATAGATTGTCGGGATTCTATAGAGAACATAAATTTTGCCTTTACAATGATTTCTTCGATATCTTCACGTAATATTTTGCACCCAACTCTTGATAAGCTCACATATTAATTGATTTCGATCTCGTTACACGATATCATCGTTTTCATATATTTAATTATAGCATCGCATCTTTGACAACAAAAATGTTATTTTACTTCTAACTATTAGCTATTAGATGGGTGTTTGTTAACTCGTATTTTCAAAATCTCAATGAATCTCACTGAAATTTTACACATATTTAGAGCAAATTCTTATAAAACACAGGTACTAATTAAGTTTTTTTTTTAATAGCAGGCGACGACTAGAAAGAACTTGCACAGTTAATTAGTACCAGCCATTTTCGATATTTATAATCTTACTAATATTATAAACGAGAAAGTTTAGATGGATGGATGTTTGTTAGAGTTTGCAGCCTAAACTGCTGAACTCTATGAAATTTGGCAAAGATGAAGAGGATTGTCTAAGAACACATACGCTCACTTTTGTATTTTTCTAATTTTACGCGGATGGAGTCGCGGGAGAAAGCTAGTTTGTTATATAATTGAATTATCCATTATGTTTGATATTATAAACCACGTTCAGATGATAAAACTTTTGGCTTTAAGGTAGACAATTATTAAGATATCTCGAAACCATTAGGCTCAGAATACACACTTACGGTTAACACTCGGAGATTATTATTTGGTAACATTTTGAGGTAGCTTAATGCTGTTACTGATGTACGGAGCGCAATAAAACTGAACGTTATCTACGTAATTGTTCCCAAAAGTTTACTTAAATGTTTTATTTGTGATTTCTTTGCAATTTTGTTTTTTATATCGTTAACCTTAGAATTCTTTTGTTATGACATTTGTAATAAATACATCGCTTGTTACGTCAGTGAAAGTCTACGGTAAAATAATCAAAGAAGAAAATCTGGTCCGGTGATAGTGGAGCTAGTATCGAGGTTAGTTCTGTCTGAAAATATGTAAAACTTACGGTAAAAAGAGAAAAGGAGAATTGTGATACGACAGAAAAATACGAAAAGCATCTTGTGATTACCGCTCTGTATTTGCAAAAAACTTACTTTGACACTTGTCAAATTTAATAAGTAAAAGTGGAGTATCGTAGTAAAAATATATGGTTGCTAGTATTTAAAAAAAATATATATATTGGGAGCATAGGTCCATTTCATATTAATGAAAGCATGTAAAAATGCCATTTCCCTACCAACTATTGTTCTACTGTAAATTGTTTGACCAATTAAATAGAAGCCATTTAGTTCGTAATTGCCAATATCTTGTGGAATCGTTTATTGTACAATTAGGGTAAAAGGCCATTGATTGCCTTTAGTGGTTTACGACTTCTCGAAATGTTTTTTTGTTCATTATTCCTTGAGGGGTTAATTATAAAGGTTTCGTATAAAAAAGATTATTATTTTACACTGCAAATATACATTTATTGTACTATGATAAAAACGTTTTTTTACTTTTACAGAAGAATGTGTTTTCAAGTGTTCATATTTGTCCAAATTCATTATGAACTCGAGTGCCGAACACGACAGTTTTGTGTCCTGGCCCGGGGCACAAACTACCATGACACTACGCATGCACCGTTAAACAGTACGTTCGCTACCGAATATGACGATCTCGTGTTATCTGTAAAAATCAGTTTCTTTATATATTTAATACGGAGTGTATCTGGTTTGAATTTTTAGAATACTTAAGCGAGCTTATGATAGAAAAATATTTATGATATGCTAAAGTTAATGCTATATTTCTATCACGTATTGAATAAATTGAAAATCTGTATAAAATGCTCAGTTTCTCGACACCGGTAAGTGTGTGTTGCATTATGCATACTGTTTATGCAATATTATATTATCAAAACGGGCGCAGACCTCTGACTAAACTATCCCATAACTGTTGTGCGATTGTCAATTCAGCTGTACAGGATCTAATATTTTAAGAACGTTAAAAATCATTAAAGTGAAAATAGCACACTTTGGAAACTATAAGCCACTTACGGCTGAGTACTGAAACGAAACTTATAAGTTTTGATTCGCAATCGCTGCTTATGATCGCGGACGTCTCAATTCTAAATGTAATTTGGAGTTCCAGCCTTATCATTTATGACGCTTTTACATACGAGTATTTAAATGTCGTTCCAGTATTTGGCCGTAAGAGACTGAACGCGCATATCCGTATTGTTATATGTACTATGGGGCTTACAGTAGAAAGCAAATATTACGCAATGAAGTATAGAGTTTCGGCTATAACTTCTCGAATGACGTCACGTTAAGACTATTAAGACGACAGATGTTGAGGTCTGTAAGCTGTAATGACTCACAGACCAAATGTCACCTTCACGCGGTGTATAAAACAACCTAACTGTTCGGTACAGATTCGGTCACGAACATATAGTTTAATGCCCGGTTTACACTTGGCCAGTACAGAAGGAAATGATGACTGAGATGACGGATGATAGAGTGCTTTGGAGGACGAAAACCCGGTGCGCCGACTCTAAGGGAGTTGATGAGTCTCCGTTTCATAATCCAGTTAATATTTAACAAAAACATTTATAACAATTTCAAAAATTATATCAATTCAGAAACAGTCCTGTAAAATTTATAAAATTCATGAATATACCCGTGAGGCATAACTATAATCAAATAAAAACATCGAAACAGCGGCAAAATGTCAAAGGTTTTAATAAATATTTTATAACGACAAAAACAAATTCATTTTTATTATTTACTATGCGATTTCACCGTTATTGACATGTTAGCTTTTGAAATTAAAATTAAATAAATCGTGTCTTGAATTGAAATATCTCTCTGCAGCTATTTGAATAACATCTACTGAGTTTGCATTTGCATTATAAGTGCGACTTTAATATTTAATTTAGTTTAAGAAAAATTCCCATGTTTTTTAAGAGAACCAGAGGAACTGCGGATGCATTGGTCTTAGAGATAATACACTCGCTTTTTGCTCATATATATCTATACTATTATAATAAAGCGTAAACACACACTTCTTAGTTGCCTAAGATGTCAGCAATTACAGCATATTTTTGAACAATTCTTTTTTTAATAAAAATCCATACACTTACGTCACGCTTTAGGCTATATATTTTCACGCCATTCAACTTAGGGGGTAAATAGTTTGGATAAAAACTTTAACATGGGAAAGAGACCATTAGTGCCAACATTAAGGAAGCAAGGTTGTCAAGGTTTGTCATGTCATGTCAACAATAAAATAAAATAAAATGTTCATAATTTCATGCGGATGAAGCCGCACGGAAACAGCTAGTTTAAAAATAGAATTGCAATAGATGTTACTATTTCTACTATACTGAAAATGATTCTTTTGACGTCAATATAAAAACATTCTGATAAAATTAGTAAATAATATAACCAAGTACCTCGTCGAATTATAAAATTGAAAAAACTTCAATTAACGAAGTCTAGTTTACGATTAAAATAACACTTAAATAGTGCAGGAAAAAAAAATGATGTAATTCCGGTAAAAGATTCAACGTATATCGGTATTTTTAACGGCATAGCATAGAACATCCTTTTGACCATCGAGTTTCGTTATCAAAGGGCTATTAGCATAGCTTGATTACTCTATGCATAGAACATACGGTTTCGTATGCAACTTACATAGAGTTGTTAATCGTAACAAATTGGAGCTGAATTTCAAATTAAGAAAATTAATTTGAACTTAAAATAAAAAATAAAATAAAACACTACAATTATGAATAAAAAAAAAACGTAACTAATGAAATGAAAAAATAAAAAAAATATATTTAAAATTAGCGTTGCAATGCTGACTGGATTGGTCACTCGCTCAGCTATAAATGCTGGATGCTCCTAATTGAAGTACCAGCACTTATCTTCCGCGAGAACCCTATCCTTAATGAATCAATATAAGATTTTTTTTGTACCTTAACGTTATTTTCTTATTGTTTAACATTTCTAATTTCACTGTGCATTTAGAATTTCATACATGATGTAAAAACGTCACAAAAAAGTGTCGACAAAATTGTATAAAATAATAGTTTACGCAACTCTATATTATATAGCTATCTTAGTTTACGTCTAGATAGTTAACCATCAAGCAAACAGATGCAAGATTTCAATCTTCCGATTAGTTTGTACTATTCAATTACCATTTGTGTGTCCAAGATAATTAAATTCATGGAATACCATATTTATAGAACACAACTTGTGTTTCTTTACTACCTGGTAGAGACGTAAAACTTGGTTTGAGAAGGTTTAAAACTAACATAGAGTTTAAACTAAATCTTTAAAACGTGGAAGCAAGGTTTGTCATCATGTTGTGTCATTTTGTTATTTTCCGAATGATAATTTGACAAATGTAAACTATAAAAAAAGTGTTGTACCAATTTTTGCTTATTTACCAATTTACTTTTTATGGTATATTTTAATTGGAATCCGGTTTACTTTCACTCAATAATAACCATTAAGTTACCAAAACAATCACTTTAATTCTTTTAGAAGATCTTTTATTGAATTTCTTTATTGTTTCCAACAAGTAAAAGAATATTCTTAATGATACATTTAAAGTGTTACTAACATTCAAGGTCATTTCGAGTTTCTGTTACACTTAAGAAAGTTTCATTTGGGCTGGAAGGAATTTATATCTTAAATACTAAAAGTTTTGAATTATAATTGAGAAAATGTTTCTATAAACTTCCATAGATGTAACTGTTTGTACAACTTTATTGATATTAATAAAATAATTATTTAAAACACATTACATATAAGTATGTTTTTAATTTATTTCATTGAGTACATTCATCAGCGGAGCTTGTTGATTTTTTATTTCCCACAAATGATGCGTCCAGAGAGAACTAAAAGAGTAGGCATGGAGTGCAATAGGGTGGAAATTTACAAAGAGTTTTTTGCAGCAATCAACAAATTGCCGCGGGAATGAACATTGATAGCAATATTCCAGGATAGATGAATAGAGTCGTATTGGAAAAAAGTTTTAATATAAATATAGTGAAACCTCTGCATAAAAATAATATAAAAATACTTGCTTAAATAACATTTCAGTTAGTTAATTATTAGAACGTATTTTCTGTACGATACTGTACTTTATTTTAATAGAAATATTTTAGACAGTTTCGTTAACAATCTTTCTAACATAATAAATGTAAAAGCTTGGATGGTTGGCTGTCTGGATTTTTCTTAGTACGTGACCATCGAATGACTGTATTGATCTGAATGGTATTTGGAAAACGCATTCCGGAATAGAATATATGCTATTATTCGTAGTATTTCTGTTTTCTACAAATTTGCGGGAAACATTTAGTAATAAAATACTCGTTACTTATTAATAAACGTTAATGCACACGATTATAACGCGTTTAAAAATTTTGATAAAATTTCACGGCGTTTCAATTTAGTGAACTAAAATCCAATCTGTTATCTCTCGTTTCAACTGAACTCGTTAATTTGTGAATCTGGTTGTACGAAGTTGAACGAGTGTGGTTAAGTTGTTCACTTTTACATTTATCGCGAGAGAATTGTTAAAACAGAAAGTCATTTAGTTTTGCGTGCAACGTGACTCTGACACCACGAGTTCTATTTTTGTTATATTTCGAATTTCGAATGCACGGAAAAAATTTAATTTTACTTTCAATTGTTTTCAATTTCATAGTTATTTCATTTTGATCAACTAATATGTCTATACATATAATAAAACTGGAGTGTCTGTTTGTAATATCAAAAGAAAAATTCCAGATTTCGAAAAGATGATTTATTTGTGTTGCCGATAACGAAAATCGAGAAATAGATGCCGACATAGACGGGTATATTATAAGCTACTTTTTATCTTAATATTGCGTAGACGAAATCGCGGGAAACAGTGTAAATATAAAAGGTAACTTTTTACTCATTCGCCGCCTTCTTTTTAAACACAAAAAAAATCTTGAAATTTAACAACGTAATTTAGACAAACTTTAGGGAACATTTACTAAAGTAACATTCAGGTTTATTATGTGCGGTATATCAGCGATAACATTTAGTAGAGTGGAAATGTTCCTTCATAAAATCTAGCCGTATGTTACTCTGGGTATCGTAAGAAGTAACTTTTTATTGTAGATAAAAATAATTGAGTACCCAACGTAGTTGAAAATGTTTCATTTCACGCTACACTTACATAATTGCTGTAGGCTGTATGAAAGGGTAAAAATAATTGAAACGCTCTATTGATTTTGTTCACAAAAGATAAGGTCCTTGGAATTAAAAAAAAATGATTTACAACATTTATATTACGACTTTTTCTTCGTCTAAAGCTAAAGAAAAAGTGGACTGTATTAAATTGAAACAATTTTTTCGATATAATTTAAAATAATGTAACTGTTGAAATAATGCTGGCAGTCAACATAACATTCAGTATTTTTTTAAAGAATATGTTATATTTAAAAAAAAATTGCGCCACATCGAATTTAATATTTTATTTGTTCTAAAGTCATTTCTCACTTTACTTTTATCCGTACTATAAATAGGCGTATTTTTTTATTTAAACGACCGATATTTTTTTTATAAAAAAACTCGTGATTAATGTAGATACCGGATTCACAAGCAAAAAACATTGCGAACAAACAATACGGTTTGCTGTTACTGGTTGGTGTATATTTTGTATTGTTAGCCGCGTATTTCCTATGGACATTTTGTCTGCTCTGTTTACGAATATTAAAAAGGTATTTTGTTTTGGACAAAATATGAGCTTGGTATCCGATTTTTATGTTTTCATTTTTTAATTCATCTAGTTACGTTTTATCTTCAACAAAAAAGATCCTACGTAGCTGTTAATAAACTAGATGTTCTTGTGCGGTTTTATCCACGTAAAACTCTACTTTATTTTTTTTTGTTTACATTTGTCAAATTATCGATTGCAAATGTCATAATCACCGTTACCGTAATAATCTCGCTTCTTTAATGTAAGCAGCTTGCAGTCCCCTTTCCCAAATGAATTTTTTCAATTTATTAATAGCTTGAAAATAAATAGCCTAAAGCGTGTTGTAAATGTAGGGCTTTTCATTAAAGAAATAATTATTCAAAAATTTGCTGTGATTGCTGACATCCTACGCCAAGTAGTGGTGTGTGTTTACGCTTTATTATATTAGTATAGATGTGAAAAAGCTTACAACAGAGAGTATTTTTTTATTCTTTTAGTTTTTTATCGTTGTGCTTTGTATTTCGGTAGATGGACTTCATTAACAGATTGAAGCATGATGCCTTTGGGAAACCATGTATAGCACAATTCCACTGCAATTATTATTTACGTACATGAAATTAAATAAAATTGAGGTAATAATTACCCTTTTTATATTTGTTCCATCCATTTAATTACTTGACTTGTATTATTGTGATTTAATGACTGTAAAATTGTTAATCTGTGTTAATGATCGATATTTTAATACTGAGGAATTTGTCTGAATTATTTTATTGATAAGGTTGATAGTAAAGGAATGTAATAGTTATGCGAATTTTCCATTCCATTTTTCCTTCTTTTGCTATACCTGAGTAACAGGCATTTATTATATAAAAAAATCGCGCGTACGATGTCACGAGCAGCACCTAGTGTTATAAATTAATTTTACTTATCTAATTAAGTTTGGTTATAAAGATAAATGACATCACAGATTAGTTTGGCTTATATCTCATTAATCCGTATTAAAACGCAGGCTCATGACATAGTTTCGCTTGAGTGCTTTGAGCTAAATTGAAATTTACGTTTGACAGAGACATAAACCATGTAACACGACTCTTATTAAGTTAGATATCATTGTTACTGACATATTTAAATGATTCAAATGATTAATCAAATTATACAATCTGTATTAATTACTGTTTATGTTGTATTACTAATATTATAAATGGATGGATGGATGGATGGATGTGAAAGTTCGTAGCCTAAACTGCTAAATGGACCTTGATTCATTTGGCATAGATTTAGAGCATAGTCTAGAAGAACGCATAGGCACGTACACGTCCTTTCTTTTGTTTTTTTTAATACCACGCAGACGTAATCAAGGACGATAGCTACTATCATAGAGAAAATAAATTGATTTTTATTACTTATAAATGGATTCTTTTAAAGGCAAAATTCTGTTTTTATTTAATAATATAAATATGTATAGCTTAGGTTAACATTTTCAAAGTCATGTAATAAAATTCTGAGAGATACGGCAGGTAATTTCGGTGGGAGAATTTACATGCTAATACGTCGGACCATATTCTGTCACATGAATGCATATTTATGAGTCAGGTCGTCTAAAATGTTTCTGAAATAACTTTGTATGTATTTAAATAAAAATAATATATTGTTCGGTACAGATGATACAGGTTTGCCAGATTCGTTGGCGAACATATAGTTTTAATTTTGCGGCCCGGGTTAATGCGGGTAACGCATTTTCATTCTCCAGCACTAGTAGGTAGATTCGAATCTTCTCCGGCGCGGGGCCTGCGGAGAGGTATGAAGAAGAAAGAGTTATGCGCAATCAGTCCAGCTAATGCTTGCTTGTCCGCAGCACATCTTTCAACCTTGTTTTGTTTTCTTAACTTCTTAAGGACTTGTTTTACGTCAGTTTAGTAATACATTCTTATGAATTAGTTATATTTTCACTAATTTCCACTTTCCCCTGTAAAATTCAGTCAAATTATTTCTTATAACAGAATACAAATATACAAAACCATTTGAATGAAATAGGCTTAGTGTCCACGTATGCTGAACGGTTTATGTGCCATAAAATAACTTGATTCGACACACAGATGACCTACACGTCTGTAAAATCCAAATTTACAGCGCACCAACTTTCAAGCTATGGAACCAGACCTTCATTTTAACTTTATTCCATTCTAAAGCTAAATATGTATACCAAATTCCAATACAGAGGTACCACATGTCTGAATATCGTATAAGAGACCCTTCGGACGTGCAAACGTGCTGGGATTTTATGTTCACTTTTTGCAAGGATAGGACGCCGTAGTGTTTTCACTGCTTTTCTCTATTGCCCGCAAACGTGGTAAGAATTTTAAACAGTAACAGATGCGCTTTATCTTTTAAATAATGTAAAGAATTTTATACTGACTTAAACGAGGTAAGAGGTAAGCTTACAATTCTATATTTCAATTGACATTTAAATATGTTATTAACTATATGTTACCCGCGACTTTTTCCGCTTGGTATTAGAAAACATACGAACTATATAAATGTCAAAAAGCTACGTATCCCTCGGGAACTGGACATTTCTCGGGGATAAACCTTATCGCATGTGTACTCCAGACTGTTTTTATATCTGTGCCAAATTTTAATAAGATATGTTGAACGGTTACAGAATGATCGAGTAAACATTAGAAAACTAAATTAATCAATCCCACGGGAACCGTAACTATTTCCGGGATAAAAAGTACTTCCAGACGATACTATAACCCTGTACCAAATTTCATGTAGATCCGTTCAGCCGTTTAGGCTACAAACGCTAACAAACATCCAACGTAACTTTCACATTTATAATGTTCATATAATTTATGTATGTTTTGTTATTAACTAATCCTCATTTATCAAATTTACTGTGACACTAATGTAATGTGTACATTTATTAATATAAATCAAATTAGATTGATTGGAAAGATACATTTATTAGTCGACAATTTCAACACATTTAATTTATCAGAGTATGAGATACATTGTTTATTTATTTATTATTAAAAAAACCTTGCATGACACACAACAATTGAGGTTACATTAGTTGATTAAATTGGAAAAGGGTTAGAAATATAAACAAAGCAATTACTTTTGTGACAGGTTCTTCATTATGTCAGACTTAGCCACGAAAAATCGCAACTTACTAGGTACCTTTTAGCTTCGCTAGGTGCTGATGCGTTGAAAATTTATTATAATTTTACATTAACATTAATCAAAGAATTTATCAAACTGTAAAACGATGACTAGATAAGTTGCACAAAGTCCGGAATAGCTAAGCGGCAGCGACATGTCCAGTCTGATCAGGCCCCACAGCACGTAACTGAAGTCGTTGTCTCTCGCAAGTTGGTAAAATGCTTTTATCTTGCGTCGTTCCAATTTATCTAAAACTTAAAATTGTAATTATATTTGTGTTCATAATATTTAACTAGCTGTTGCCCACGACATTTTCTACGGGAATGTTTAACCTAGTTTCTTTTCTTCCGTTAATTATCATACTAATACTAATATTATATAAATGCGAAAGTTTAGATTGATAGATGGATGGATGGATGTTTGTCAGAGTTTGTAGCCTAAACGGCTGAACGGATTTCGATGAAATTTGGTATAGATATAGAGGATAGTTTGGAAGAACACATACACTACCCACTTTTATTTTTTTGAATCCACGCGGACGTAGTCGCGGGCGAATGCTAGTTATGTCATAAATACTCCACGGAAACCTCACACTTTTTTTACAATAATAGTCACGGTTTACCTTCTTCTTTTCTTAGTATAGCATCATTTAATATTCTTCGTATTTCTGCAACTTGTTGAGCAGTCTTGCTTGAGATGTAACATGGTATAGCCATGAGGAATGTTGTCTTAACACATTGCAATATTGTGTATCCCCTTAATACGTGTTTGAACTAAAGTGTAAGAAATAAACTATAAAAATAGTATAAACATACTTTAGTAGATATACTTTGCTTTGATGTATTTGAATTTATTGTCTTCCCAGTTTGAACAGCGCCAGTTATAGAGAAATTGAAACGCAAAAGGTTATAAAGGTAAGGACTCATTATACGGAGAGATCACATAAACATGCAAGTACTAGGAATGAATGTAGATGACATAGATGACAAAGGTAGAGAAAGACCAAAGAAAGGATTTATAGTCGACATCTTTAGATTGAGTAGTAGACCAAAATATTCGTTATTTCGTACTTTTTAATTTAATTTGTATAATGTGTTAGGAAATATCTTACCATAGCATCGCCTTTTGAATTGCTAACAATTTCAAAATTATTAAATCCAAATTTAATCAACATTGTGTTAATTATTCCAGACGAGACGAGCATTACTATCATCTGCAATAAAAATAATACTATAATATATGATACTAGTTAAAATACATTGTCCGTTTCGCATTTTAAAATAATTTCTAAGTCCCAGATAAGAATACGCATATCCATTTTACATTCATACTTATGGAGCAATTCCACGGTGCTTGATTTCGGTTCCATCTGTAGAATCACGCACCGTGGAACCGCACTTTAATACCGTACAAGTTCATTTAACATCAGACACAAATGTGTAATGAAAAACATTTACAAGAATATTGCTATCTCTATATTTTCAAAGAGGAAAAGAGGGATGGAAATATATTTAAATACAAAATCAGACTTACAGGAAAACTCATGCTTGTATTTAAATCTTCTGAAGAACTGTGCAACAATTCATAAGCCAAATGCAAATTTTTTGCGTCTAAATTTATCTTCTCAGTTATATTCTTGATTTTGTTTCCTCGATTTATGCTTCTTTGTTGTATTTTAATGGCGAACTTTTTTGCAATTTGATTCTTAAGTATTCGAAGACGTATGAGTACAGTGTATAATAAAATGCAGAAAAACAACATTTCATATTTATGAATTAAAACTCCTAGATATATTACACTTGTTGCATAATACGAGCCAAGACTTGCGTTTTTAAGATTTACGAAAACGAATTCTGCGGTTACAGTGACAAATATAACTACTGTCCATACCAATGTAATCATCCGTGGTGATGTTTTATTTTTTAAATTTAACTTGATGTCGAATTCCTTCAATTTGTTAATGCAATTCTTTAAATGATTTCTTTGAAAATATGACCCATTTATACATAGAAATAAAAGTTCGACGAAAAAGGTATTTTTTGACACTAAATATGTTACACGAGATGCGTTTATGAACATCATATGATAAATTGTAAAAATTAAAATAACCGGAGTACAAAGTTGAGACAGCCAGTACTTAGTTTTACTACAATTGAGTAAATAAATTCTATTTATACCAAGAAACATTTGAACATTGATTAAATATTTGAAAGAAACAGCAAAATTGAATTTATTCATATAATTTTGGTTAATAGACTTTTTATACGGCGTAACTTTCATTGTCTTTATGTTTTCGTTGTTACACTTCTACGCAATAACTTCTCTGGTTAAGAAATGAATAAAATATAACCACAGATGATAAATTACTGAAAATAATCAAATTTAATAAATTATTCCGTAATTGAATTAGTCCTACTTTTACTAAAATCAAATATTCGTTTCATATATCGATATTAATCATACTATATCGATCAAGATAAGATCGAGGTATTTCTTAAAATTTCCACTGTTACAACGTACAATACTATATTCATTGCAATAACAGCTTTTTCTTTGTTTCGACTTAAACGATAGTTTTTTTAAGATTAAACTATAATCTATTTATAACCACCAATAACGCCATAATGGCGAATATCAAATAGGCACAAAATAGCATGATTTATAGCCTATCCTATAGATCACTTATTGTTCTCATGTTATCCCACTGACCACTGTAAATGGACAGGCTTTTAAATTGTTTAAACTATCGTGAGACATTACTTTAAGCGAAAATTAATTAAAAACGGCTCAACTCGCGCTTTTTTTTGGACAGGCTTTGTCTATGGTATTTTGTATATACTTGATTTTTGTCATTTTGGCGCCGATGTTTGTGATTGGTCGCGGTGACGAGTTTTCGAACTACTGATAGTGATAAACCTACGAGTAACTGTAATTAAAATGTAGAGTGTAAGTCATTTCCAAATCGCATATCTATTTATACACATCTATGTATAATTGTAAAAAGAAGTAAATGTTCTTTCAATTTTAAACTGTATGCTTGTATG
Organism: Papilio polytes; assembly: GCF_000836215.1. NCBI lineage: Eukaryota > Metazoa > Arthropoda > Insecta > Lepidoptera > Papilionidae > Papilio > Papilio polytes. The sequence continues at coordinate 5,212,343 of NW_013525513.1, forward strand.
TTTTTAATACGAAAGTAAAGTGTAGAAAAGAAAATGTTTTCGTAGATAAAACAGGAAACACGTACAAAGGGGTTTTAAAAAAGGCGGCTTAATATGATTTAATGCTTTAATCTTGAAGTAAATATAACTGAGCACCATAAGAACAATTTATAGCCCACCGCTTACTTGGCATTAAAATTACTCAACGTGAAAGAGCTGAAAGTATTATAATATAATGTTGAATACATGTACCTTATCTGTGTTTATTTTCGTAATAAAATACATTAGGTATTTGTTTTAAAAGCTTTAATTTACGAGTTTATACGTATCTTAACAAATACTTAACACCATATTTCCAAAAAATCATTAGTTAATTGTATAACAGCCATTAATTTTACAAAGATAAAAAATAAATGACTTAATATTTTAATTACTAATTTCTTAGTCTCTGAATTCTAATATTACTATTTAAATTCTAGCACATAAATGCACGCAGTGTTATTGCACAGTTGGGAAACATTTTCTTTGTGCAACATACTTGCGCGAAATACTTTACATTGTACTAACATCAAGTGCGCGTGCAATGTTGTCTGAATTTTTAATGTTACGTTTCTTATCAAGAAAATTATTCAAACTTCTATCGGCTTCAGAGTCAGATGGGTGATTAAATCAACGCTAAATACGTGACTTTTTAATAATTCTGATTGCGGCACTAATTGAGACAAAACATTCTTAAAAGCAGAAAGGTTTCTAACAAGAAAATATTCAAATATCTATACAAAAGGAGCCATGGCTAACGTTTTAAAAAAATATATGTTGGATAAGGAGGTAAAATATGTTTTCTTTTAATATGTTTCTTTTCAATTGAATTCGAATTTTATATTTTGACGTTGGTTTGAATAAGTTTAAAGTCAGAAAAAAAAAGAGGAACGACGATGTATAAAGATGTGTTTTGGAAAAAAGAGTAAACATTAAAAGTAGCAATAAATTACAAGTTTATTTTATTTGATCGAGCCACAACCCCACATATATTTATCGTATAAAGAAGGCAAAATGTTTGCAACAACATGGTCTGTGTAAAAAGAATTAAATGTAACAGACCATTTTTTATTAGATTTATTACATCAAGTGGAACTTTCGCATTCTGTGTATTGTAAACAGCGGGAGCATTTTTGGTTCGGTGTTGCTTTTATTTTGTTAACAATAAAATTTTTAAGAAATGTTATGTAACTACATAACATAACATACAAGAAATAACTATATTACTAATATTGTGAATGTGAATTTTTATATGGATAGCTGTTAGTAAGAGTTTGTAACGTAAACTGTTCAACGTATGTCGATCAAATTTGCCTTATAGCCTTTTTAAACAACACCATATTTTAATACTATTTTTTTTTTTTTTTTTGTGA
>NW_013525514.1:0-4887 GCF_000836215.1 Papilio polytes
TTATGAGGACCTTCTCAGCGAAGTCTTGGAAGGCCCTCCATGCGTCTTCACTTCCGAGGATCTTGTCGATCACTCCAGGAAGTGAGAACGTGTCCAGTCCGGTAATGGCGGCGATGGGTCGCCTCTCGGCTTCCCATGCCGTGCAGTCAAATATAGTGTGGCCGACAGAGTCGACCACCGCAGGGCAGTGGTGACACCTAGGTGTTAATTCCCTGCCGACTCGGTGCAGATATTTGCCGAAGCAGCCGTGGCCGGTCAGCATCTGCACCAGCCGGTAGGAAAGGTGTCCCCACCGCCTGCCCACCCAGTCCAGGAGTCTCGGGCGGATCGCGTCCAATGTCCACGACCCAGCCCGAGCAGATGTTAACTCCTGCCTCCATTTGTCCATAGCCCTGTTCTGGGCGTGGGTTCTCCAAGCACTTACTTCTTCGGAGGTTGGCTCTTCGCCTTCCTCACGTCTCCTCGCTCTACGCCAGTAGACATCCGCTAGGGCGGCCGCCTCCAGGTGCCAAGGTGGCAACCCAGCGACGACACACCCGGCATCATACGACACCGTGCGGTATGCCCTCGCTACCCTGATGTTCACGGTGCGCTGCGAGCGTCGGAGCATTGCCCGATTAGGTTGGCAGAGGTCGTTGGCCCAGATCGGGCAACCGTACAGGGCCTTCGACCTCAGCACTCCAGCGAACAATTTCCGGCGCTTCGTACTGGGTCCGCCGATCTTCGGCATGATGCGGCTGAGAGCCGCGGCCGTGGCATCTAGTTTGGGAGCTAGGGCCGCAAAATGCGGCCTGAAACTCCACGCTGCGTCCAGCGTTAGCCCCAGATATTTGAGGGTACTTCGAATAGGGATCGAAGTACCCCCTACAACAATCTCCTGCTCCTGCGGTCTCCTCCTTTGTGGACCTTGGAAGCAGATCGCCTCCGATTTCTCGAGGGCGACCTGCAGGCCCAATCCACGGATCTTAGTGGTAACATGCGAAGCACCGGCAGTAGCTCGCAGTTTCGCCTCCCTGTAGTCGGATCCAGTAGCTACGACGAGCGTATCGTCCGCGTAGCAGATAAGCTGCACGCCGCGGACGAACGCCCCCCGCAGAACCGCGTCATATCCAATGTTCCACAGGAGCGGCCCTAAGACCGACCCCTGTGGAACTCCGCACTCCACCGTATGGTTCTCCATATTGTCTCGCGTGGGAAAAACTATCTCCCTTCCACGCAAATAATTGCAGACGATGCGACGTAGGTAATGGGGGACATCATGATGTTCGAGTCCTGCCATTATGCTGTCCCAGGGCAGGGTGTTGAAAGCGTTTGCGATGTCAAGTGACACCGCTATCGCCACCCCACCCCGGGATGTCGCCTCTGCACAAACGTCTCTCAATTTCGCTATCGCGTCCAATGTGGAGCGGTAGCGCCTGAACCCATACTGGGAATCGGAAATGTCTGGCCCCACTGAGGTTAGATGTTCAGAGATGCGACCGGCAATTATCCTTTCGAACAACTTGCCGGCCTCATCCAGCAGCACTATCGGGCGATAGGCCGATGGGGAGGTCTCCGGTTTCCCGGGTTTCCTCAGTAGGACCAGCCTTCCCGTCTTCCACTTGGTGGGGAAATCTCCTTCTTGCAGACATTTGGTCAGCAGAGTCTTAAGCTGTTCGTCAAATCCGTGGTGAATTGCAAGTGCAAGCACCCTCCCATGTATCCCATCGGGACCTGGGGCGGTGCGCTTGCACTGCATTTTCGTCTTAGCCATGTTAATCTCCGCCTCGGATACCTCCGGGACAGAACCGGGCGGTATCGAGACGGAGTAGTCATCTCCGATGTTGCGGGCACAAGGAGGGAACAGGGCCGACACTACGGATGTTAGTAGTGCCGGGTCTAGAGTGGTAGTAAGAGGAGGAGCCCAGGGGCGCAGCTTACTCATTACGAGCTTGTACGGCCTGCCCCATGGGTCCAACTCCAGACTGCCCAAGAACTCCTCCCAAGCCCGATCTTTGGAAGCGGCGATCTCTCCCCGCAGGGTTTTCTTGGTCCCCTGATATTCGGAGTAGAGACGCCTTTCTTCGTTTTCATCCCATCCAGGACGTCGTCTTCGGTATCGGGTGTATCGGTGGCGGGCAACCACACAAGCCTTACGTAGCCGTGAAAGGTCATCCGACCACCAATAAACCCTATTCCTGCGCCGTGAAGGTCTAACCTTAGACATGGCGCAATCGGAGATGTGCGCCAATGCCTCGGAAAGCCAGTTTACGCCGTCATTTATGCTGCTGTTCTCCATTTTGTGAGACCATGACCCGACGATTGCAGCCAACTCGACGGTCTCTCGGTCCAAAGATCGTAGGGACCACATGGGTCCAATTCGCGGGGCGGCGATGTTTCGGCCAGTCAGGGGGGGCGATGAGGAAGGGAAAATGTCGAACCGAATATATCGGTGATCTGACAGGGTTTCCACTTCCGTCGACACCTCCCAGTCCCGTACGCGACGCACTAGGGCGGAACTGGCGAACGTTACGTCCACAACAGAACCACCCTGCACGCGCACGCACGTATGCTCCGACCCGGTGTTAAGGGGAGTCAGGTTGTGCTGTGCTACCCAGTCCAGCAGCACCTCGCCGCGACTGTCGGAGACCGAGGACCCCCATGCCCTGGATTTGGCATTAAGATCCCCGGCCACAACGATGTCGAGCGGTCTTCCCCACTGGACGAAGGTGGTAAGGTCGTCCAGGAACTCCTCAAACTCTGCCAGGGAACGATTAGGCGAGAAGTAAACGCCAATGAGGGTAAGGTTGGCAAATTTGACACCCACACAACCTTTCCCTCTCCTAGTGGAGACAATTGGTGGGGTGTCGCTAGTGTATATCGCGACCAGATGTTCCAGGTCCCCAACCCAATTGTCCCGATCCGGAACCGTGTACGGTTCGGAAACCACCGCCGCATTTATGGACCATTGCGCCAGGCTCTGGATGAACAAGTCCTGGGCCCTGGCGCAATGGTTGAGATTAGCCTGAAGAAACCGTAGAGACATATTATTCCTCTACGGTTTCTGCTACCTCCATCTGTTCCCCGCTCGGTGGGGGCGCGTTGCGTTCCGCAACGGGCGCTCTCCTCGGGACCGTCTTCTTGGGCGCCGAGCAACTAAGGCTTCCCAAGCGGTGATTGGCGTTCTTGCCGGCAGCCGCGCACACAACGCAATGCGCTTGTGCCGTGCAAGAAGCCGCTTTATGTCCCTCCTTGCCACATCGAAAACAGAGCTGGCTGCGGTCCTCCGCATTGCAGCTGCTCGCCACGTGGCCGCTCTGCAAGCAGCGGTAGCAGTAGAGTCGTTTCGGTGTACCGATCCTAACTCTCACTGCTACCCAGCCTATCAGGAACCGTCCCGTGGCGAGCTTGTTTGCTGCCGTTAATGGGACGTGAGCCCAGACTCCATACATGCCCGATCTAGTGGGCCGCAGCGTGCCGATCCTAATTTGGTCCGGCGTGCATTCTCCTTTTTTAACAATGCACTCCTTAACTTCCTCCGGTGTCGTGGAGTCATCCAGGCCATCAATTTTGATGTCCACGGATCTTTCGGGCCTGGACACCCTGATGGAGTTGTCCTGGTATATCTCCTGCAGCTTTTGAGCCAGGACATCTGCTTTAGCGGCACTGGTGGCGCCGGGGATACTGATGATGGTAGCCCCGGTGACCGCCCGTCGAAACTGCACCGACTCTACGCCGATGGCCTCTTTGAGGTCTACCTTCGCCTTTGCCTCTTTAAGGACCCCACTATAAGTGAGGCCCTTCTTCAGCGCTTCTTCGGTGAGCGTGACGACCACTGCCGAGCTTTGAGGAGTCTTCAGCGTGGTCTTCAGTGGCGCAGACGCCGATCTGAAGACCCGCCCAGAAGGTCTTCTCGGCTTTGGTCGCCGTGCCGGTTTAGCCGTCTCCTTCACGGCCCTACCGTTCTTACCCACCCTCACCCAGTTCTCGTCAAGAGCGTCTGGGTTCAGGGGGCGAGACGGAGGAGGCGGTGGCGGGTTGACGGGAGGGCGGGCAGAGTCCGACCGCTCTGTAGTCACCGCAGGTGCTTTCTTCCTCCTTTTCCGTTTAAGCCCGCTGGGGCCAGGCTGGGCTGGCGGCGGCGGCGGACGGGGGGCCTTCTTCTTGGCCGCTCCTTGTGCTCCAGTACTTGGTGCCGCTTTTGACCCAGAAGCTGCAGCTGCGTAGGTGGTGTCCTCTTGTCTTCTTTCGAAGGCAAGAGGAGGACGCAAATTACGCTCCGGGAGGAGTCTGTCTTCAAGTGAGGCCAGGCGGGCATTAACCATCCCGCCTACCTGGACCATCACCGTCCTACAGATCTCCTCCACGGAGAGCATCTCCCGTGAGGAGGGCCGCGCTACTGGGGCGGGTCCGATCGTCAAGTCCGTGGAGGTGGGGGCGGAGCCCCGTTTCTTCATCTCCTCCTTAATTTCAGCCAGCTCTTTTCGGAGGCTGGCCATCTCAGCATGCAGGCGGTCGTTGTCCGCCTGCAGATGCCGCGTCTCTTCGGACAACGTTCTTTGCGCGAGCGTCTGCGTGTCCTCCTTGATAGCCTTTACGGCATCATGCAGTGCGCGAACGAAGGTACCCTTGAGGTTGGTGGATTTACTAGCCACCTTGTCTACTACCTCAAGGCTAGCTCCGATCCGTCTTATGACGGTAGCTGCGGTATCGTCGTCACACTCGATAGCGCGGCACGACAGCGTCTCCAGCGAAGCTTCTGGGGTCAGTGCCGAGCGAGTCCTGCGAGCCTCGGTGATAGACTCGAGAAGTTCGGCCTCCGCGCGGGCTTTTATCTCCTCCTCTGAAGCCTTTAAAAAGGCTTGTTTGGCCGCTGCCAGGCCGACGTATTCGCCGGTAGTGGGCGGG
>NW_013525514.1:5750-7474 GCF_000836215.1 Papilio polytes
CTCCGCGGTGGTGATGGTGGCCCCCTTCTTGAGGGTCACCACGATGGCCGCGGTCTTCGGGGCCACGATCTTCACCACCTTCGGGAGGGGGGCCAGGGCACCCTGCCTCGCAGTTCCGGAGGCGGGGGGGTTAGCTGGAGGAGCACTCCCCTTCTTCTTCCTCCGGACAACCTCGGACCACGAGGAGCCCGAGGTGCCCGGCTGATCGTCCCCTCCGCTGGTTCCCACAGTGGGGGGGGGAGCAGCCGCTCCTGCGTCTCCCTTCCCCTGATTCCCCTTGGGGGGTGGAGGGGGAGGCGGGGCAGTAGGCCTCTTAGAAGTGCCCTTCTTGGGCGCCTTCTTTGCCAGTTTGGGCGTGGTCACGGGAACCTGGGGTGGTTGGGTTTCCCCGTCCACCTCCATGGCCCCCGCAACCAGCCCAGACCGGGATCTGTGGCGGGGCGGCGGCGGTTGGTACCGGTCCGCATTGAGGGCCGGCCTCAGCACCGGCTCCGGGGGGAGGCGTGACTCCAGGTCTTCGAGGCGGGCATTAATAAGCCCGCCAACCGAGTCCAGGAGGTCACGCCTCATACTTTCCATCGCCCGTTTGAGGGCCCCCTCAAAATCAGGCTGCTGCCCTATTTCTACAACCCTCGGGGCCTCAGCAGGCTTCCTCGATTCATAGGCCTTTTTGAAGGCCCGTAGCTCCGCGCGGACAAGGTCTAGTTCTCTTGCCAGACGCGCGTTATCCGCGCGGAGCCTCCGTTGTTCCTCCTGCGGCGTTATCGCCCGGAGGCCCTCGACGGCGTTGATAACACCTTGGGTTGCCCGATTAATTTGGCCCCACACCGTCCCTTTGAGGTGCCCACTCTTCCGCACCTCACCCTTGATGGTCTCAATATTTTGGAGGGCCTCCTCAGCGAGGGCCTCCACCGTGCCAACCGATTGGGTGTTGGGGACCCCGTCAGTCGGTGTGTCCTCAACTTCTAGCACCTGGCTAGCCACCCGCTGTTTTGGGCGGTAGGAGGGGTCAGACGCCTCCCCCCCGCTCTCATCCTCATCAGCCAGGTACTCCTGAGCCTCTTTTAGGAAGGAGTATACCCCAACCGGGCGCCGAACGCGGCTCCTCGAAGATGAGGAAGCCACTTTTTGCGCCACGGCCGGGGCCTCCTTCTCGGCCTCAGACTCCATCAGGGGCCTCTTTTGGGAGGCCCCCGACGGGAACTTCAAAGCGAAACCCACTTTACGTGGTTCGCCACCCTCCGCTACTTTCGCCTTTCGACCCACTTTAAAGGCACCTATGGCACCCTGCCGGCGCCCATATGCGCCCTCATCCTCCGAACAAGACATCTCCGACAAGGAAATGTCGTCCTCCGACCCAAACAACACGCTTTTTCCACCACTCATCCTTTGACGCGGTCGTCACACCCACGTGCACCCGACCACGCCCAAAAAACGACCGTTAAAAACTTAAAACCTACAAAACTTAATTATATATACAAAAATATACAAAACTAAGACTACCAAAAGATGCGCCTCACCGAGACGCATCCGCCAATATATAACACAAGTATATACACGACACTTTTCCCACATAAACGATTTTTTGAACGCGGAGCTCCTCACAGCACGTCCGCACCCGATGACCGACCAGGTGCGACTAACCTAACCTAACCTAACCTAACCTAACCTAACCTAACCTAACCTAACCTAACCTAACCTAACCTAACCTAACCTAACCTAAC
>NW_013525514.1:8692-10194 GCF_000836215.1 Papilio polytes
CCGGTACGCTTCGGCCAGCACCCCGGCTTCTATCTCCCATGGGGGAGTGCCGGCCAAAGCGCAGGCCGCTGCGTGGCCCACCGTGCGGTAGCCCACGCATGCGCGCACCGCAAGGATGCGCTGCGGCCTGCGGAGGAGGGCCCTGTTTGGTGCGTCTAGGGCATCTGCCCAGATCGGCGCACCATACAGGGCCATACTACGGACGACCATGGCGTACAGCTTCCGCACCTGCACGCCCGGACCCCTGAGGTTCGGGAGGAGCCTGGCCAGAGCTGAGGCTGCGCCAACGAGTCGGGGGGTCAGCGCCCGGAAGTGATCCCGGAAACGCCAACCCCCGTCGAGGGTAAGGCCCAGATACTTCATCCGGGCCTTAACCTCAACCTCGTCCCCGTTGATCCGGAGGGTGGCCCCCGCCGGCACTCTCCACCTAGGCCCTTTGAAACAAAGGGCCTCGGTTTTCGGGAGTGCCACTCGGAGACCAAGTGCCTCGATCCTCCGGACCAACAGGGTAGCACCGGCCTCAGCCCTCCTCTTGACCTTCGCCCAGGTGGTGTCCCGGACGGCCACCAACGTGTCATCTGCATAGCAGATGACGGCCATCTGGGACAGCACCTGTCCGCGGATGGCCCAGTCAAATCCGATGTTCCATAGTAGGGGGCCGAGTACGGACCCCTGTGGAACACCGGAGGCCATCCGCCTCTGCTCCTTCCCGAACCTCGACATGTAGGACACTACCCGTCCTTGCAGGTAGTGTCCTACTATCCTCCGGAGGTAGAGGGGCACCCCGTGGTACCGGAGTGCCTCCTCTATCACCTCGAACGGGAGGGAGCCGAAGGCATTGGCAATATCCAGAGACACCGCCAACACCCCCTGCCCCCTCCCGGCCGCGCTCTCCGTGAACCTTTTCAGGGCGGTCAGGGCGTCCAAGGTGGATCGCCCGGACCGGAACCCGAATTGGTTTTCGGAGAGCTGCGGCCCCTCCGTCTCCAGATGCTGGATGATCCGGGAAGCCAATACTCTTTCGAGCAGCTTCCCGGCTTCATCCAGCATCACAAGCGGCCGGTGGCCGGAAGGGGAGTCGACGGGGCGCCCCTCCTTCCTGAGCAGCACCAGGCGCCCCTCCTTCCACACCCCGGGGAAATGCCCCTCCGCCAGGCAGTCGTTGAACAGCCTGCGGAGGCGCACCCCGAGGTGTTTGAGCGCCAGGTGCAGCACTTTGCCGGGCACCCCGTCGGGTCCTGGTGCCTTCCGACGCCCTTGGAGCCGGCTAGCCACCCTAGCCAATTCCTCCTCCGTTATTGGTGGAGGGGCAGGGGCGGCGTCGTCCTCGGCGTCATCCTCGCGCACCATACGCGGTGGTTGGAATGGGGGGCTGTCTGGAAATAGCCCCTCGACCACCGCGTTGAGGACGGCCGGCTCCATGTCCTCCGTTGGGGGCGCCACCTTCAATTTCGCCCGCACCATACGGTACGGGCGCCCCCACGGATCCGCATCAAGGGTCG
>NW_013525514.1:10779-11568 GCF_000836215.1 Papilio polytes
GTCCCGCAATAATTCGCTGCGGCCTGCGGAGGAGGGCCCTGTTCGGTGCATCCAGGGCGTCTGCCCATATTGGTGCACCATACAGGGCCATGCTTCTGACAACCATGGTGTACAGGCGCCTAGCCTGCACACCCGGACCTTTCAGGTTTGGAAGGAGCCTCGCAAGGGCTGAGGCCGCACCTACAAGTCGGGGGGTCAGCGTCCGGAAATGTTCTCGGAACCGCCAACCCCCATCGAGGATAAGGCCCAGATATTTTATCTGGGCCTTCACTCGGACCTCGTCCCCACTGACCCGGAGGGTCGCCCCCGATGGCACTCTCCACCTAGGCCCTTTGAAACAAAGGGCCTCTGTTTTCGGGAGTGCCACTCGGAGGCCAAGTGCCTCGATCCTCCGGACCAGCAGGGTGGCACCGGCCTCAGCCCTCCTTTTAACTTTCTCCCAGGTGCTGTCCCGGACAGCTACCATCGTGTCATCTGCATAGCAGATGACAGCCATCTGGGACAGCACCTCTCCGCGGATGGCCCAGTCGAAACCGATGTTCCACAACAGGGGGCCAAGAACGGACCCCTGGGGAACACCGCAGGCCATCCGCCTCATCATCTTCCCCTCTCTCCCCATGTAGGACACTACCCGCCCTTGTAGGTAGTGTCCCACTGTCCTCCGGAGGTAGAGGGGCACTCCATGGTATCGAAGCGCCTCCTCTATTACTTCGAAGGGGAGGGAGCCGAAAGCATTAGCGATGTCTAAAGACACCGCCAACACCCCCTGCCCCCTCCCTGCCGCGCCCT
>NW_013525514.1:11871-12966 GCF_000836215.1 Papilio polytes
CGTCCTCACCATCATCTTCGCCGCTTGTGTGCGACATGCGCGGTGGTTGGAAAGAGGGGCTGTCTGGAAACAGCCCCTCAACCACCGCGCTGAGGACGGCCGGCTCCATGGCCTCCGTTGGGGGCGCCACCTTCAATTTTGCCCGTACCATGCGGTACGGGCGCCCCCACGGATCTGCATCAAGGGTCGCCAGGAATTCTGCATAGGCAGATTCCTTGGCGACCCTAATGCCGCTGGCGAATGCCTTCCTGGCCGAACACAGTTCGGCCAGAAGACGTTCCAGCTCCGTCGCCGACTGGTTCCGCCGTCTGCGGCACCGAGTGTAAGCCCGTCGGGCGGCATTGCTGGCGGAACGCAGGACAGCTAGGTCCTGCGTCCACCAGTACACGCCTTCCCGGGGCGCAAAATGTCGCGCCCTGGGCATCCCAGCGCTGCAGACGGCGGTTAAGTCCCGTCCGAACCTGGCGGCCCTCTCATCAACCCCCACCGTTTGTGGGGGTTCCTCCGCCCAGGCTCGGACTATGGCGGCCTCCTCGGCCAGGTCCGGGTCGAGGCGCGAGAGCTGCCACCTCGGGAAGCCCCCAGCGCCTCGCCCAGGCACGGCTCGGACCCCCGACCTGGGGGGCGCAGTGGAGACCCTGAATCGAATGTACAGATGGTCGGACAGGGTCTCCACGTCCTCCAGGACACGCCAACACGATATGCGTGCGCCGATGGCAGGGGTGGCGAACGTTACGTCCACCACTGAGCCCCCCTGCCGGCGCACACACGTGTTGGCAGTGCCCTGATTCTCCGGGTTTAGGCCGATCATAACGGCCCAGTCCCGGAGAAGCGCCCCCTTCAGGTCGGTGGTGGAGGACCCCCACGCCGCGCACTTTGCGTTGAGGTCCCCCATCATGATGACCTGAGCCGGAGATGCTCGCTGCACCACCGGCTCCAGGTCATCCAGGAACCTCTCAAAGTCTGAGAGGTTCCTGTTTGGGGAGAAGTAGACTCCTATGAGCACTACTTCCCCCCAGTTTGCCGCCACATAGCCCGCACCTCTGTCCCTCAGGGAGAGACAGTGCGGGCTCGTCGACGGCGCCACAATGGCCA
>NW_013525514.1:13016-13319 GCF_000836215.1 Papilio polytes
TTCTCCACTCTGCCAGGACCTGCACGAGCAGGTCCTGTGCGCGGGCAGAGTGGTTGGCGTTCGTCTGCAAGAAGTCGAAATGCAGGTGTCCTGACATTAAGACACCTGCATTTCAACCTCCTGGGCCATGTGGCTGTCCTGCGGCTGGGAGGGCCGGCGGGGAGGCACCCTGCTCAACGGGGCCTTTCCCCTCACCGATGGGGGTGTGCACTTCGCACCCCCCATCACGTGGGCATGCGGGCGCCCCGCGGTCGCACACACCGTGCATTTGCAGGGCGCCTCACAGCCGGCCGCTTTGTGGCC
>NW_013525514.1:14599-16697 GCF_000836215.1 Papilio polytes
CTTACGCAAGTGTAGTAGCAGCAGGCACCACCCTGAGACCGCCCCTGGGTGCAGGGGCCACGCACTCGGTGGCGATCTCCTCCAGCGACGACACAGACACCGGCGACCAGGTCCTGGAAAAAATAAGAAAGGTGGTTAATGCGACAGAAGAAGGAATTAGGATAGATAGGATTAGGAAAATTCGGGACCGGAGGGTGATTGTAGGGTGCAGCACGGAGGGGGAATTGAGTCGCGTAAAGGAGAGGCTAAGAAAGGCCTCCGGTGACCTAAGAGTGGAAGATATGAAAGCGAGGGATCCCTTGGTTGTCCTGATGGATGTCCTGTCCTATAATAGCGATGAGGACATCATCAGGGCAATCAAGATGCAGAACAAGGATTTAGTGAATGGGCTAGGAGTGGAAGAGATGAGGATGGAAGTGAGGTACCGGAAGCGGGCCAGAAATGTCCACACATCCCATGTGGTATTAAGAGTTGCGCCGCAACTCTGGCGGCGGTTCACGGAGGCGGGGGTTGTGCATGTAGACCTACAGCGTGTACGAGTGCAGGACCAGTCCCCTCTCGTTCAATGCACGAGATGCCTGGGGTACGGGCACACCAAACGTGTCTGCACGGAGTCAGTAGACTCCTGCAGCCACTGTGGTGGCCCGCACCTTGGGTCTGAGTGCGCCGACCGGCAAGCCGGTAAACCCGCCTCCTGTCGAAACTGCGCCTTTGCGAAATTCGACAGGAGGGAGCACAACGCATTCAGTGAAGAATGTCCGGTACGAAGAAAGTGGGATTCCCTGGTGAGGTCATCCATAGCATATTGCTAAGGTGGCCCCAGGCGTACCCGGTACTTCTTCGACCGGACAGCCCCGCTATCACGTCGTGCAGGCTAATCTGCAGCGGTCCGAACTCGCCACGGCAGAACTCATTATGGAGGCAACCAAGCGAAAGCTTGCGTTTGCCTTAGTCCAGGAGCCGTACACAGGCAATCGCGGGGAGATGAGGCAGCATCCAGGGACAAGAACAGTACAATGGGCCAGGAGCCTAACCTCCGATTCGGTGGTTAAGGCGGCCATTGTACTGTTCGACGACACCATCGATGTCTCCCATTGCCCGCACCTCACAACTGGCAACATAGCCGTTGCCAAGTTGAGAACCGCGGCGTGGGAGATAGGAGTGGTGTCTGTCTACCTGGAGCCTGATAAGCCCATCGAACCGCTCCTGGACCAAATTGGGACTGCCGTGGAGAGTCTGGATACCGCTGGCGTGATAGTGGGTGGTGATCTGAATGCGTGGAACGAGTGGTGGGGCAGCCGGAAGGCAAACGAGAGAGGGATTGTGGCCGCAGCCAAACTCGACGAGCTGGGTCTACATGTACTGAACGAGGGGTCTGAGCCCACTTTTGACGTCATCAGGGGGGGGGCGCGCTACGCAAGTTGCGTCGACGTTACTGCCTGCTCGACCCACTTATTGGGGAGAATTGAGAACTGGCGTCTTGCGGAGGATGTATCTAGTTCGGACCACAGGGCAGTCCTGTTCGACCTGAACTTGGGCAGGTCTAAGGGCACAAAACTGGGTTCCTCCACCCGGAAGTACACTACTAAGAAAGCAGACTGGGTGGAGTTTCGTAAGAAACTCGCCCAGCTGTGGAAGAATGAAAGGGTGACAGTGGAAGAGATTGGAAAGATAGAGACGAAAGAAAGATTAGAGAGTATGGTAGAGAAGTACGTGGCTTCCGTGGTGGAGGCGTGCGAAGCAGAGCTGCCCAAGGTGGGGGGGAAAAGGCGAGCAGGACTGCCTTGGTGGTCCGAAGAGCTCTCTAAACTCAAGACCGAGGTCTTGAGGCTCAAGAGGCGGATCTCCTCCGCAGCGCCAGTCAGAAGGGAGTGGGTCGTCAGGCAGTACGTCGACGCCAAAGAAAATTACAAGCGCGAGATGAAGAGGGCTCAGACCCAAAGCTGGAAGAGCTTCTGTGGACGTCAGGAACGCGAAACCATGTGGGATGGGATCTACAGGGTGATGCGCCGTACAGCCGTGAGGAAGGAAGAAGCCCCCCTCATGAAAGAGGGTAAGGTGCTGGAGGGGGTGGAATCGGCCAGGAGCCTAGCGGAGG
>NW_013525514.1:17312-18302 GCF_000836215.1 Papilio polytes
GAAAGAAGTTTTAGGAGGACCTCGAGACAGGTTAAGAGAAGCGCGAAGTTGCCTCGTTAGGGGCAAAAATCACCTAAATAGCGCCCGAAATATAAAAAACGAGATCAAGGCAGGGGCCATCAGTGCCATGGAAACGCTTTACCGGCTAGTCAAAGAAGCTGAAGCTGAAGTAAGCAAAAGTAGGAAGACAGAGGACACGGAACAGGAGAGGCAGGAAGGGGGACCGAAGGAAAAGGAAAGCCTGGGCTCACCGATTTCGCAGACCCCCCAACCCGCCTCCCCTGATAAGTACATTAGAAAGCAAGAAGAGATGATGAAGAAGTTGGAAGCACACAGTATACTGCTGGAAAAGAACACGAAGGAGGTAGAAGCCCTTCAGGAAGCTCTGAGACTGGCCGGTAATAGTGTGAAAACAGGTACTTACGCAAGTGTAGTAGCAGCAGGCACCACCCTGAGACCGCCCCTGGGTGCAGGGGCCACGCACTCGGTGGCGATCTCCTCCAGCGACGATACAGACACCGGCGACCAGGTCCTGGAAAAAATAAGAAAAGTAGTTAATGCGACAGAAGAAGGAATTAGGATAGATAGGATTAGGAAAATTCGGGACCGGAGGGTGATTGTAGGGTGCAGCACGGAGGGGGAATTGAGTCGCGTAAAGGAGAGGCTAAGAAAGGCCTCCGGTGACCTAAGAGTGGAAGATATGAAAGCGAGGGATCCCTTGGTTGTCCTGATGGATGTCCTGTCCTATAATAGCGATGAGGACATCATCAGGGCAATCAAGATGCAGAACAAGGATTTAGTGAATGGGCTAGGAGTGGAAGAGATGAGGATGGAAGTGAGGTACCGGAAGCGGGCCAGAAATGTCCACACATCCCATGTGGTACTAAGAGTTGCGCCGAAACTCTGGCGGCGGTTCACGGAGGCGGGGGTTGTACATGTAGACCTACAGCGTGTACGAGTGCAGGACCAGTCCCCTCTCGTTCAATGCAC
>NW_013525514.1:18448-21772 GCF_000836215.1 Papilio polytes
GAGGTCATCCATAGCATATTGCTAAGGTGGCCCCAGGCGTACCCGGTACTTCTTCGACCGGACAGCCCCGCTATCACGTCGTGCAGGCTAACCTGCAGCGGTCCGAGCTCGCCACGGCAGAACTCATTATGGAGGCAACCAAGCGGAAGCTTGCGTTTGCCTTAGTCCAGGAGCCGTACATAGGCAATCGCGGGGAGATGAGGCAGCATCCAGGGACAAGAACAGTACAATGGGCCAGGAGCCCAACCTCCGATTCGGTGGTTAAGGCGGCCATTGTACTGTTTGACGACACCATCGATGTCTCCCATTGTCCGCACCTCACAACTGGCAACATAGCCGTTGCCAAGTTGAGAACCGCGGCATGGGAGATAGGGGTGGTGTCCGTCTACCTGGAGCCAGATAAGCCCATCGAACCGCTCCTGGACCAAATTGGGGCTGCCGTGGAGAGTTTGAACACCGCTGGCGTGATAGTGGGTGGTGATCTGAATGCGTGGAACGAGTGGTGGGGCAGCCGGAAGGCAAACGAGAGGGGGATTGAGGCTGCGGCTAAACTCGACGAGCTGGGTCTACATGTACTGAATGAGGGGTCTGAGCCCACGTTTGAGGTTGTCAGGGGGGGGACGCGTTTCTCGAGCTGCGTCGATGTTACTGCCTGCTCGACCCACTTATTGGGGAGGGTTGAGAACTGGCGTCTAGCGGAGGATGTATCTAGTTCGGACCACAGGGCAATCCTGTTCGACCTGAACTTGGGCAGGGCTAAAGGCACAAAACTGGGCTCCTCCACCCGGAAGTACACTACTAAGAAAGCAGACTGGGTGGAGTTTCGTAAGAAACTCGCCCAGCTGTGGAAGGATGAAAGAGTGACAGTGGAAGAGATTGGAAAGATAGAGACGAAAGAAAGATTAGAATGCATGGTAGGGAAGTACGTGGCTTCCGTGGTGGAGGCGTGCGAAGCCGAACTGCCCAAGGTGGGGGGGAAAAGGCGAGCAGGATTGCCTTGGTGGTCCGAAGAGCTCTCAAAACTCAAGACCGAGGTCTTGAGGCTCAAGAGGCGGATCTCCTCCGCAGCGCCAGTCAGAAGGGAGTGGGTCGTGCGGCAGTACATCGACGCTAGAGACAACTACAAACGCGAAATGAAGAGGGCTCAGACCCAAAGTTGGAAGAACTTCTGTGGCCGCCAAGAGCGCGAAACCATGTGGGATGGGATCTACAGGGTGATGCGCCGAACAGCCGTGAGGAAGGAAGAAGCCCCCCTCATGAAAGAGGGCAAGGTGCTAGAGGGGGTGGAATCGGCCAGGAGCCTAGCGGAGGCGTTTTTTCCGGAGGACCGAGAGGAGGAGGACGATGCGGACCACCAAGAAACAAGGACAAAAGCGGATAAAGTGAACGAGGGGTCGCATGATGAACCATGCGACCCCCCATTTACACTAGAAGAACTTAGGTGGTCCGCATCGACCTTCAACCCAAAGAAGGCTCCTGGTCTAGATGGACTCACGGCTGATATCTGCGTAGTGGCGATCACCCTGGATCCGGGGATATTTCTGGCGATCGCTAATAAGTGCCTAAGCCTCTCTTTCTTCCCCAGAAGGTGGAAAGAGGCAGCAGTGGTGGCTTTGCCCAAACCCGGTAAGGATGACCTCACGCAGCCCAAGTCTTATAGACCGATCGGCCTTTTGCCAGTATTTGGCAAAATACTGGAGAAAATGGCCGTAAGGCGCATAAGGTGGTACACTGCACCGACGATCAGCGGGCGCCAATATGGCTTTATGCCGCAGCGCTCTACCGAAGACTCCCTCTATGACATGATCCAGCACATCAGATCTGAGGTGGGGGGGAAGAAGATTGTTGTGCTGGTATCACTTGACATAGAGGGAGCCTTCGATAACGCCTGGTGGCCCGCGATCCGGTGTAGAGTAGCGGAAACACGGTGCCCTGCGAATCTGAGGCGCCTGATCGACAGCTACTTTAGCGAACGGTCAGTGCGTGTCAGGTTCGCGGGAGCGGAGTACGCGAAGCGTACCACCAAGGGCTGCGTGCAAGGCTCTATCGGGGGGCCCACATTTTGGAACCTGCTGCTGAATCCCCTTCTGGAGGAGTTAGATAGAGTGGGTACACACTGCCAGGCATTTGCCGACGATGTGGTGCTGATGTTCTCCGGAGACAGATCCTCGGAAATACAAGACACAGCCAATGCGGCCCTAGCCCTTGTTCAGAAGTGGGGAGTTAGGAACAAACTTAAATTTGCGCCACACAAGACCAAGGCCATGGTCCTCACAAGGAGGATCAAATACGACTCCCCACGTCTGAACATGGGCGGAAAGCCCATTGAGCTCGTTTCGAGTGTCAAAATCCTGGGCTTGACAGTTGACGATAGATTAACCTTTAAGACGCATATTGAAAATGTTTGTAATAAAGCGCAAGGCATCTATCGTCAACTGTCAAGAGCTGCCAGAGTTTCCTGGGGTCTGAATCCGGAGATCATCAGGACCATATACGTGGCAGTTGTGGAACCCACGATCCTTTACGCGGCAAGCGTCTGGGCGCCAGCGGCAAAGAGGAAGGGGACTTTGAAGTTGTTAAACCGGGTGCAGCGGGGATTTGCGCAAAAAATTGTAAGGGCGTACCGGACTGCGTCCCTCAACTCGGTCCTAGCACTTGCTGGGTTGCTTCCTCTGGACCTACGGGTACATGAAGCGGCCCTTCTTTATGAGGTAAAGAAGGGTCATACCCAGCAAGTGCTAGGAGACTTGGAGCTGGAGCTACCGATCCGGTACGCCCAGACTCTACACCCCGCTCACCTGGAGGGGCCGCAGTTCGACTGCAAGGCGGACGGTGACGAAGTGGCCCAGCGAGCTGTCGTCGAGGTAAATATTTACACCGACGGCAGCAAAATTGAAGGCAAGGTCGGCGCGGCGTTTTCCGTTTGGGAAGGCGCCGCGGAGATTCGAAACCGGAAATTAAAGCTGGGGCACTTCTGCACCGTATACCAGGCGGAACTGCTGGCCCTGCACGAGGCAGCCCTGTACGTGGTTGGAAGTAGGCGGAAATCGTTTGGTCTCCATTCCGACTCTAGGTCCGCCCTCGAAACGGTTGCGAATGGGGGGTCCCTCCATCCCCTTGCAGTAGGAATAAGGGAGAGGATACAGGAAGGGGCGGTGCAGGGGAAGGATATTAGGCTATATTGGGTAAAGGCGCACGCGGGGATGGAGGGAAATGAGAGGGCGGACGAACTCGCAAAACAAGCAGCACTCGGAATGAAGACCAAACCTAACTACGAAAAGTGTCCCGTTTCATACGTCAAGCGACAAATCCGTTTGGAGTCGC
>NW_013525515.1:0-6008 GCF_000836215.1 Papilio polytes
GGATTATTGGGCCGTGCATTATCGGGTCGTACATTATAGGGACCCCTTCATAATACTGACATTGTCATCCTGACACTTCTCTGACACCTGATTGACATTGACAATATAATTTATAACCAAATAAACAAAGTCTTCCTTGCAATAAAAACTAATCAATCGAGTATGAAATTTGGACACTAATAAGAGGAATATAATGAGACTACCCCAGGTAAAAACTTTATTTTGCAAGAGACATGTTTTATCTCAATTTGTACGATTTACGCACCAAGAGCATCAAACATCTAAGTCAGTTTTGTATCCTCTTAGTAATAGAAAATTACTTAACGTAAAAGGTAGCGATGCATCAGTATTCCTACAAGGGCTAATAACAAACGATATGAGACATTTTGAAGATGGAGCTAAGTCTGTGTACGCTATGTTTCTTAACAACAAGGGTCGGGTTATGTACGACACATTAGTATATAAATGGAAGGACGATGACTCTTATTTATTAGAATGCGATTCTAGTATAATCAATGCAATGCAGAAACATTTAAAGATGTATAAGTTAAGAAGACAGCTGGAGATCAAAGATGTAAATAATGAGATTAAGCTATGGGCTCTGATATCACCTTCTAGATCCGATATTGCAAATGATAGTCTTCACATTTATAAAGATCCGCGCCTTAATGAATTAGGATTAAGAATCATATCATCTGTATCAGTAAATGAAACCCAAATAACAGATATTATAGGGAGTGATATTACTATAGAGAACAGTGACAATGGTTATAAATATTTAAGGTACAAGTTAGGCGTCAGTGAAGGTGCAGAAGATTTGCCTCCTGGAACTAGTTTTCCTTTAGAAGCCAACTGTGACTATCTTCATGGTGTTAGTTTTCACAAGGGCTGTTATATCGGACAAGAATTAACAGCCAGAGTCCATCATACTGGTGTAGTTCGAAAAAGGTTAATGCCATTAAAATTTACTTCAGATGTAAAAGATATACAACAAGATACTGCTATAACAGCTTCAAATAACTTAAAAACAAGTATAGGAAAATTGAAAGGTACTATACAAGATTATGGACTAGGTTTGCTCAGAATTAAAGAGGCTTTAGATGCTAAAATGTTAAAAGTTGAAGATTACGAGGCTGAAGTTATAAAACCTTCTTGGTGGCCTATTGAAGCACCAAGAGAAGTAACAGCTAAGAAAGAACAAAACTAATATTTATGTGGATAACTGGCATCAAATTAGATTCAAATATTAATGTTGTAGGTATTATTTAGTTGTGGTTTTGATTCTGTGTTACTTTGACTAATCTTAATAGTTAATTGTCAATAATTATGGTTGCTGTTGCGTGTAGAATTAAGAATTAGTAATTTTAACTTGAGATATAAAATGAAATAAATAATTGACACAGTATAAATATGTAGTTGATTGAAATAATCGATTTTTTCCTTGAATATGTACTATTTTATATTGTGAATAATAACCATAGTTATTGTTTTAGGAAATGGATGATACAAAGACTAAGGTTGAAGAACATGAATTTTATGATTTTAACTGTGTGTCATGTAAACTAAGTGAAAAGGCGCATTACAAAGGAACTAAGCCTCCATTCTCACGCAATGTTGTACTCAAATATCCAAGCTATGTGATGAAAGATCCATTCAGTCCACCAGGAAAAGGTGAGGTTTTAATGCTGGGAGCAGATTGTGCAATATGTGAAAAACCAGTGTGTATCAGCAAAGAATGTAGTATATTTTATATGAAATTATTCTGTATAAATTGTGCAAAACAATCATTAGAAAAATTCCCTGTAGAAATTCAAGGCAAAATAAATTCAATTAAAAAGTAATACCTTTGTTTTATTTTAAAGAGAAACAAAAATGTATAGAGGATGCATAGTTGATATGACTCAAGTAAAATCACTTGAGACATTTTTACATGATCCTTGCTTACACTATCTAGTATTTTGTAAAACTTTCATTTACTTTATAAAGATGGAATTCATAGTTTTGTAAAATGTTTTATATGTCAATACAAGGTTCAAGTGGCACTAAACTTGACAACTTGAGTGCCTTTCAAAAAAGACACCAGTGAAGAAACCACTATGTCTAGTCTCCCATATATTTTTTATTAAAATGTGACGAAAGTTAGTACATTGTTATTGAGTAGATTGAGTTGTAGGTAAAATAAAAGAAACATTTTTATAAAATACTGTTTACTTTGGCTTTCCAGTCCGATTTACAGTATTTATCAATTTTTCACAAATCAATTTCAATAACACAGTTTACATCCAAACTGAAACCAGTTCCAGTGAGGATTTAAATTTAAAATGTAAATATTTTTTTTACATACATAAAAATTACAATTCGTTTACAAGCAAAACTGGAACGGGCACTGCGATCGCGACACAACAGAAAGCATACAGTCAAACGACGCGCCACGTCTATAAACAAAATACAACTTTAAAATTAGAAAAAAAAAAGATAATTACAGCGTAGCTAAATTTTTAAGGTAATATATATTAATAAGCTCTAAAATCAGGACAACGCCGAATACTATCTCCATTGCCAGTCGATACGTAACAGTTCGATAGCACCACATTACATCAAACCCTTCCAGTTATGACTTGCACAAAATAACACACACATTTTGACACCTGAGTTTCGGCCACATTGACATTTATATCGACAAATATTTTCTATGGTACGTGACAATACGTATCGATATAAGTGCATTTGAAACTCAAAAACTGCAACGATAAAAATCAATACAGAATTAATGTTTATCTCAAACAAACAGTTGTTAATCTTCAATTTCTATATTTAGTATGTTATTTAGTCATTTATGTTTTTAATTCACAATTATGGTATCAAAACTAGTGTGTTATTTCGTGACGACTTCATATAGCAATGAAATCATCGCTTCAAGACCAATCGATGCGTACCGTCCATTACAACTATGTATTAAAGTACAAATTATTATGAAAAAACATTATTGCTGTGTGATTTATATCATGTTGTCCACTACAAAAGTACATACATTTAGAATTCGAGACATATATTGATAATTACAAGTAACAACATACTACATTTCTGAATTAATAAAAACCCAGATCTGCAGTCCGTGCTGTGTTCAATTAAATTTATGTACATTACTAAGTTTTACATCAAAATGGTCTGCAGTTACATGAATATTAGGCAGTGTCTAACCGTGAGTTTCCACTGCTAAACATCAGAGATATCTCATCTCAATTTTCATATAAATTGGAGAGATTAAATAATATTTGTAATGGAAACCCAGAGCAATGCTTATTAAAGGTAAAATTTTATATGGCTAGACCGTACTATAGAAGAATGAAATTTAATTTACCAAACACATGCATATTAAGATTCTACTGATAACATGGAGCAAAGATTTTATAAAGACATCGACAACATCTAAATTACAATGAATAGAAGAAATTTACATTTACGTCTTCACTATACATTTATATCAAAGTATATGTGTCCTAAAGGTATGCCCCAGAACATGGACAATTAAAAAAAATCATGGTGGGATATTTTGTATGAATATTTAAATACCAGCGAAATATCCAAGGCTGTATATTTATACTCACTATCATACAATTAAAATGCATCAAGATTCATGTAAGTCACTTAAAATATAAATAAAATGGTATCGGCCGTGTTCTGGGGCTGTAAAATTTCGAAAAGGAGGACGGGTGATATTTAAGATTAGGTACAAAAATGTGTTATAGCTACACTGGGATACTGTGATTAGGGTACACATTATCTTACACTAAAAAGAAACTCTCACAGCCGAAACGTAATAACAATTTTGAATATTAATAAGCGGGGATATCCCGCGACATGCGCAAAATTAAAATATAAACGTAGCATTAATTTAGCTATACAACACCTAGAAAATAAGCAAATGACTTTTTACATGCGATAGCAACTAAAGTTCCAAGAGATTCCTGGATACATACTTTATACCCAACAGGATTATCAATTTAATAACTTAAAACGATACTTAGCATAAAGAGAATTCAATTAATATTAAGCCAAACAGTCTCAAAATATAACAATTTAGATGCCTAATGAACTCACACCTTTGAAAAGCGTATTTAAAAACTATAAGTCATACATTTAATATAAGTACACTACATTTTTTAAATTAAAAGCCTGATTGTCCTAACTTTGTACGTGACAGGCTGTAAAAGAAAATATATTTATGTAAAACATACAACCGAAACGTATTTAACAACTAAGTAATGAGTACAAGTGATGTTTGATATTTATGGCTGCGAAGCCTTACTCTTTATGCTATGGAAAATAAAATAACTTACACTACAATTTGAGCCAACTTGTCACGTTGACAAATATCGGAAAGATTTCTGCGCCGATTTATTTTGAATTTCATATATTTCATTATTTGTTAAAAAATGTTGTAACTATCCATTTGATATGGAGTAATCTTAGAGTTAAAAAAATTATTACAGATAAGTAATGCATATTTGAAACAACCTTTTACTGACAGTCAATTCAATATTTCGTTGCCTTTTCATCGACAAGACAGTCAGCTACTTAAATGTGTACACACTAACAAAACTAAAAACCTGTACAGATCTATGGTTTCAAAAATGGGTAAGCACGTATTGTAGTCAGTATCATAAAGATAGATATTTAAATAGACATTTGAAACCGAAGAACGCATGTAACTTTCTGAAGCTTTGTAACTGTAAACTTATATTGATGCAGCTGACTGTACATTGTTTTTTCTAAATTACAGAATATTAAACCTGGTTTTGTTAAAAACTGTAATTGCATGATTATGATTTGTATTCCTAAAAATAGAAGCAATCAATATCAAATGTTTTAAAAAGATTATTTTATATATTATTAATTTTATACAAATTAAAAAAAATCTGCTTAATGCTTGTTTAATTCATATTTTCTGTACTGTAATGACATATTTTAAGATCATTGGAAAAAATAACATTTATAAATAAAACAATAAACCAGTGTAAACTGGAATTATTTCCCTATAAAATTCTTTAAACTTTGCAGATCATAATAAAATTTTTTATTCAAAATTTTGTTAAGAAACAAAATATAAATGATTGACTGAATACAGTTGTTATTTGGTTTGCGATATAAAAAAATCCTTTATGCACAACTGTACATTTCAGTGTTTAAGAGTCGATTTTTTCTTTAACTTCAACTTTACAAAACGCACAAAAATATTTTAAATTGGTCGGCAGAAAATGTTTTCCATCCCTGTAATTGTGCGTTCAGGGATAGCAAATCTTTTTCAGGTTGAAATTTTTTTTTTTATTCATGTTTAATTACTTTGAAATTATTACTTACATTTGTTACATCCATGTATTGTATATAAAAAATTCCTGCTTGTACGCATTATATAACACGCTGCGTTCATTACATCTCAATAATTGCCACCGAAAGTCTTTCCGTCTCCCATCTCAAGTTTATGCTGATTTCATAAAAAATGTTTACACATTTGAGGTCAATTGTGTCACAAATGGAATTTCTCAAACATGTTTAAATTTCACTTGTGCACAATAACATAGGATTCATTTTAAATGGCACACAACTTTCAACACACCATAATTGTACAAACATACATAAATGTCGTGTTGAATTACTGCAAACTATACAAGAAGGGCATTGTGACGTCATAAGACACGAGTCTCATGTTATTATGCACGAGTAGTACAATATAGACACACAATATAAGCACTCCAAAATAAACGCACAGATGTAAACAAAACTACTTGAAACTAGTATAAGAGAATGTTGGTGCTCCATTGTACGCAAACTTTTCTTTAGTAGCAAAGGCGAGTTACCTCCCAAGACATTCACAGCACTATATGTGTGTAGACATTGAGGCTTCGCTGTCGTGGCGTTATTCTCGTAGTGTCAAATGTCACAAACGTCCATGGCACTGTAGGAGTGTCTAGCGCGGGCGCAGGCGCAGGTCGAGGGGGCACTAGGTC
>NW_013525515.1:6823-20286 GCF_000836215.1 Papilio polytes
GCCCGACCCGCTAGCGACACTCGAAGAACCAGACGCCACAGACGGGCTCGACATACCGCAATACTGTCAAAATATTATCAATTGTTTTATCAAATTAAATTACTTAATTTTGACATTTCAAAGTCAATATATTGTTTAAGTGTTCTGAGCAGGAATATACGAGGAGTACATACCTTAGGGTAGTAGTGCTGCATGAACTCGTATATGGCGGGGTCCTCGAGGGAGTCGCGCTCGTCCAGAAGCACGGCGTCCACGTACTCCGTCACCACCGCGCACTCCAGCAACATCTCCTCCAGCTTGGCATCCGCCTGCACAATCAAACAACACATGTATATTTATTGTTATGAATATACAAATTCAAACTTGCACACAAAAATCCAGCACGAGCAAAATATTTAAGTATGTAAGAGAGTTGAGGATACAAAGTGGGTAGGTTGAGTTACGGTATTACCGGTGTATTGGCGACGTCGCGCCAGAAGGCGGCGAAGTAATTGAACTTGAGCGGCGCCGCCTCCAGCGCGCACAGCGCCGACAGTAGCACCAGCTGCTCCGACATGCAGCGCTGGTTGCGCGCCACTCGGCAACACGTATCTGAGACAAATAATACACATTATATTTATAGTATGTCAGATATTATAAAGCTCGTATAAACTTAATAATGTTTTAAAATGTGCAATTAACCTATAAACTTGTGGTAAGGTCTGTAAACGGGCGCGAGTGGTGTGTGAGGTTGCGCCGCAGTGCGCGTGGTGCAGTGCGCGGCGAGCGGCGTGCGCGTCCTCGGGCGAGCTGCGCCGCGCACCGCCGCGTGCGCCCCCGCCGCCAGCGGCACCAGTGCACCCAACGCAGCGCCGCCACCTATCAACACCAACTCACGGAGCACGCCTGCAAACATTTTCAAATTATACATTAACACACTGTGTAAGACTTCACAAATTTCAAATCTCTGTTTAGTTTTATTTAATGATGAGCTGTCGCCCGCAAACTTCGTTGGCACGGATTAAAAAAAAGTCATCTATCACATTCCCGCGTGCATCTACCTTCTACCAGTCAAAGTCTTGTCCAAATCGGTCCACCCGTTCCAGAGATAGCTGTAAGGGCGCCATTTTGACAGCGTGGAATTTTAAAAAAAGTAGCCTATAATATGCGTGTCTATGTCAGCTATTCAATAGAAGTCCGGTCAAAATGGGTCTAGCCGTTTCGGAGATTACCCGGAACAAACGCGGCTTGCAGACAGACAGACAGATAAAAAAAAATTAAATGCGATTTTCGTTATCAGCAACGCAAATACAACATCTTCCCGAAATCTGGGAATTTTATCTCTTGATATTACAGACACTACAATTTTATTATATGTATATGGATATATAGATAAAACTGACCAAGTGCCGCAAGCCGCAAATGACTGAGCCGCTGGTGCAGGTTGAGCATGGTGAGCAGCCGCCTGGCGCACTCGGGCCAGTCCTTGCAGGCCAGCAGCAGCGCGCGCGCCTCCTTGGCGTCGCGGCGCGTGCGCAGCGTGCGGCAGAGCGCGCGCGCCCAGCGCAGCGCCGCCGTCAGCTCGGCGCGCACCGCCCCGCCCCCGCCGCCGCCCACGCCGCCGCCCTCCACGTACACCGCGTGCAGGCTGTGCAGCGCCTACGATACCGTGCAACGTTCAACAAACAACTCACAATATGAACAAATAAGAATTAACATTCACCATTTAAACTCACCTCGAAAGTCATTTGCAATCCTCCATTGTACACAACGTACAGTCTGTCGTCTTCGTTCTCCACTAATGTACAGAAAGCTGATATTAACGTCGTCCAACAAGTCCTTCCATTTAAACCTTAAAAACAAAAATAGAATAAAATATATATGAATAAACAGCTTGAAGCAGTTTTGAAGGCCTCGCAACCCTACTCTAGCTCAGTAGCACAAGCGTGAGGAAGTGAATGTTTACCCTGTAAGTATGCAGAGAGCGTGCTGCGACGGAAGGCGGCGGCCTCGCGGCTGTCCACGCCCTCGCTGCCGCTGCTGCCCGAGCCGCCGCCGCGCGCCGCCAGGATGCGCGCCAGTCTGCAATACAAACATACAAAACTCCAGTACACAATAAACACTTGAACACAAATCTACTGATATAGATACAAATGTTTGGATGGATGGATGTTTGTTAACACGTCTGTATGGATTCGGATGAAATTTGGTGTAGGTGTAGAACAGTCTGAAAGTATACATAGGTTATTTTTTTTTATTTCTACGTGGACGGAATGAAGGGACACAGCTAGTAAATGTATATAAATAGTACGTATAGTATACCTGAGGAGTTCGTCAGCGGCGCCAGGGTATAGATGCGCGTGCGGCGCGATGTTGCGGAAGGCCCAGTGCACGTTCTGGTGCTGCGCCAGCGAGCGCGCGAAGGCGGCGGAGCGCCGGCAGCACAGCCGCAGCAGCGCGTAGTACGGCGGCAGCATCGCGCGGTTGTACGCTACCACCTCGCCATCCTCATGATCAGCGCTAAAACAACAATTTGATTAGATTGCTGAAATCATTATTTTATATCTGAATTTTGCATGAATTAAACGATAAGTAAGTCTCACACAAAGATATTTAAGAAATATATAGACTGGACATAGGGAACAACATTTTTTCAGAGGTATTTTTTTTGTACGGTAATATCTCAATGTAAAATTTGACACGCCGAAATATTTGTAAATGTTGGAATTCTTTGTTTGCTTGTGATTTTGACTTTAAGTCAAAGTTCAAGTCCCACTATGGCTACTCTATATATGTTTTGAATCTCTTTGTTCTTACAGTATATAGTTGAATGCGATGTGCTTGATGAGGCGCGGGTTGGCGATAGCGAGCTGCACATTCTCTGGGCAGTCGATGCAGACGGCGTGCCAGAAGGTGAGCAGCGCCTGCTTGTTGGGATGCACCGCCACAGAGGGCTCGCTGATCGACGGATGGTACAGATCCCATAGATCGTTGAAGTACTGACCAAACTGTAAACATACATTACATAAAGAATAAATAAAAATAAAAAGCTTTTATTGTTTCCTTTCAATTCAATTTTTATTACATTTTCTTCTTACGTTTCAACACTTTTTTCTATTTATATTGCTAATATATATTTATTTATATAACTTTGTTTTTGTTTCTTACTGCTTTTCAGTTAAAAGGACCGCCTAGCGCGGTAAAAGCCTCCTCGATTTGTTGCCATCCATCTCTGTCTCTAGCTAATCTACTCCAGGTTTTACCTACTAAGCTTGTTATATCGTCGTCCCATCTCTTACGTGGCCTACCTGTTCTCCCTGTCTTGTGTATTACCAATTTGTCCCCGTTTTTGTCTTTCATCCTTTGTACATGGCCTACATAGCATACATTATACATAAAATAAACATCAGTAGTTAAAACAACTTGATAAATTCTTTAAAAAGTTAGGTACCATAAGTTTCTCAACGCGACTGACGACACAGTACGACATGACGCCGAAGTAGGCGGTGAGCTTCATGGTGCCGTGCACCGCGATGTCCGTGTACTTGCGCGCCGCCTTCAGCTTGCCCAGCAGCATCGTATACACCTGATACAGAACAAAACATTTATAGTTTATGAGAGAGAGAGAGAGAGAGAGAGAGAGAGAGAGAGAGAGAGAGAGAGAGAGAGAACAATAGATGACGCTTTTAAAAACAAACGTTATAACAACAACAACTTCCTGAAATAGACTGAGATCCCAGTGCTGGCAGACGAAACTTACATTCCCAAGCTTAATAGTTATATGATTAGACAGTACTTGTTTGTATTATAACTGAATGGCTATGCTAAAGTCGGAAAATTATATGTTCACTTATTTTCACAAAGCTGATTTTCACGTCTGTTGAAGAATATTGTAAGAATGACTAAATATATACTGCCAGTCAATTTCTATGGTCCGTTTTCGGAAACAGACGCTTTAAAGTTACTATCTAATCTATATCAATATATAAATCTTACTTCTTACTAATATTCTAAATTAATATATTAGACGGATGTTTGTTAGAGTTTGTAGTCTAAACGACTGAACAGATCTCGATGAAATTCACATAGATGTAGAGGATAGTCTGGAAGAACACATAGGATACTAACTTATGTTTTTTGAACTCTACGCAGACGGAGTCGCGGGCGAATGCTAGTATGTCATAAACTTATAAAACAAAAGACTCCGTGCGTTAACCTGATGCAGCGTATGATGCGCCGTATCTGGCAGCTTGGCGAGGTGGTGCGCGGGCGCAGGCTGCGGGCGCGTGCGCGCGTACCCCGCGCGGAAGTGCTGCGAGGGCACCAGCGCCACCAGCAGCAGCGCGGCCGCCGCGCGCACCCGCGCCGCCGCCGCCGCCAGCAGCTGCGCCTCCACCCACCGCTCCGCCGTGCGCAGCGCCCACGCGTGCGCCGCCTTGTTGCGAGGTACCTGTGTACACACATAACATACAATACGTACAACTAAACCCGACACACTAAACGTTTCATTAGAAGAATTGATCACACATCTGTTTCGCTTGTTATATTCTTATTGTATGTGGATAAAAACCCTTACATGTAGACCAAGAAAGAGATGGATGGATTGCGTTAAAGGTGACATTATCAAAAAGGGAGTGATGACTGAGATCACGTCTGATAGAGATATGTGGGGGACAAAAACCTTTTGCGCCAACCCTACGGGACTAGGATAATGAGGAAAAGGATGTGGATAAAAAATCTTAAGCAAGTTTTTGCTCAGAACACAATTTTCTACGTAGCAAGACGTTTTGGGATGGTGTAAAGACCGCACAGTTCATATTTTCCCTAACTTAGGTCTTTCTATCAATATAAAGGATTTTAACTTTGGGCCTTCAAGATATTTGATAAGAACCGTAGATGTACCTGTAAGGCGAGCCACTCGAGGGCTGCGTGCGGGCAGACGTCGGCGGCGTCCCAGAGGCGCGCCAGCACCAGCTGCGTGAAGCACGGCAGGCCGCCCTGCGCGCCCGCGCCGCCCCCGCTGCCCTCCACCAGCAGCGTCAGCAGCTTGAACAGCGCCCCGCAGCTCTGACACAATACGATTACTACCTCATCGCCCCAGGTTTAAAGCTAAATTATCTTAATTTATTGTAAGGCGTATTTTTTTGTGATAACTGAGGCATAATACTAACTTCTGAATGTTTAGCGATCGCTTGAAATATCATGTTGACGATCTTCTGCGCGAGCGACTCGTTCCAGCGGCAGAGAGCGAAGATAAGCGACCGTGTCTGTTGCAAGTTTAAACAGTCTCGAGTCTGTTGGTAGATAAAGGGAAACCCCTGCACAAACAAAACATTACATATTAAATAACGCCCTCAAGTTAACAATTTAAGTTGGATAAGAAGGAATACACTTCCATTTTAATCAATACTATCATTTGATTTGTAAAAATGGGTCAGGTCAATCGCCCCGCGCTGCTACCAGTATGGTTTACTATGGACAGCACCTCAGTAGTGAGGTAAATGAGCTGATGATGATCTGATCTAATATCTAAACACATAGTTTATAAGTAGGCATATCAAGTATATAATGTACACACCTTGGCATGAAGTAAAGCTCGTGCATCAGACTCTGGCAGCGCGAGATGTCCGCTGGCATCACGCGAGCGCTCCACCAGTCCAGCGACCAGCGCCACCATCTTGTCGAGTGCGCCGGGCCGCAGCTTGTCGCCGCTCTCCACGCCGCCCCCGCTGCCACTGCCGCCGCTGCCACCGCTACCACCGCTACCACCGCTGCCGCCACTGCCCCCGCTGCCGCACGCCTCCTCGCACGGGGAATCCGCCTGATATATTAAAAAAAAGATAAACCATAATATACTACAAAATAGAAGATACTTAGAGCCTGTCACACAATTCTTAAACTTCTTCTTCAGATAAAAAACATGTGACAAAATGTGATGAAAGTATCGGATCTTGGTACTCTATCTGACAGTGACGTCACTTTTAAACTACCTGAGCCACTATCAGCCAGTGGTGGGATAGCTCCTTAGTCTACTAAAAGAAGTATAAAACTCAAACACAGTCTTCTTTGTTATGTAGCTTGTCAGTAATCGCAGGATATCTTTGAATACACTTTCTTTATTTTGACATTTGAAATTGAATATTTTACCAAAAGTAAAACAAAATAATTTTTCTATGGTGGATGAAGCCGCACGGAAGCCACTAGTTTAAATGATAAGGTAACTCTCTCATAACCCACCGCGGCAGAGTTCTGTCCTAGGTAAAAGCTGACCATGCTGGATATGGCGTTGATACGCAGCATGAACTTGCCCTCCTCTTCCCCCATCTTGCTGAACTCGTACAGCAGACTGAAGTACTCCGTCAGGTGGCGCAAGTGAGACCTCGCACCGTTCTCCATCTGACAACATCAACATATACCAAAACAAATGTAGACATTAAACCATCATTTATAGGTTAAAATTTAATTACAATGAAAAAACAACAATACAAGATCTTAAGAGTAAAGCTTTGTCATTTATCTTACTGATATTATAAATGTAAAAGTTTAGATAGATG
The DNA here is from genome assembly GCF_000836215.1 of Papilio polytes. Taxonomy (NCBI): domain Eukaryota; kingdom Metazoa; phylum Arthropoda; class Insecta; order Lepidoptera; family Papilionidae; genus Papilio; species Papilio polytes. The sequence continues at coordinate 13,357 of NW_013525515.1, forward strand.
GATGTTTATAGAGTTTGTTGCCTAAACTGCTAAACGGATCTCAATAAAAAGCATAGTCTGGATGAACACATAGGATACTCCTGTTTTTTTAAATTCCACGCGGACAAAGTCGCAGGGGAAAGCTAGTCTTAAAATAATCAGTTATATACTTACCAATGACAATAACATCCTTATAAACCTAGTAACACAGCTTGCTTCGCCCAGCTTACTGTTATCTTCGCCCTCCTCCACACCCTGCAGATACAGGGCGCAATGACTAGATCTGAAATAAACCAATGCTATTTAGTACCATAGTACTTTGTCATAAAGTCTATTTTTGTTTACAAACACCAATAGCTATGCAGTTTTAAACCTTATTACTTTGTTATAAAGTGCAATATGGAATATTTTAGTAAAACATACCTCAGCCTTTGAATAACATGCATACACAGCCTCTGGAACATCTGACGCACCATTTGATTCGGACATTTTATTAAAACCTGTGAGAACAAAAGAAATAATATATTTTTTTCTTATTTATTCTAATATTTAAATTATAAAGTTTAAATCATAATTATTTAAATTATAAACCTGCATAGGCCACCAAGTATCGTCCGCCATGTGACCAAGAAACCACTCGGAGGCGGCCGCAGACGCGTTGAATTGCTTCGTCACCAGCTCCACCCATGACACCATTGTCGGCTAGAATAACCAATATGTTAGTATAAAAACGCATGATAATTTAAAATGCCACGCCTGTTACAGAATGTGGTAGGAAGAGATAAAAAATTTCGATTTGTCACATTCTTCGTCTCTCCCTTTGGACATATATCTAGGCGTACAATCTCGTAGGGTATATGACCTCTATATAACTTGACTTTACTTTATGAGTAATCTGATCAACATTTCTGGGTTTATTTTTGGAAAACCAAATTCACTATAATTATTTAAATTTATAGCTGTTTTATTACCTTTTCCTTAGCATGTATAAATGTTTCAATAAAGAAGGATGTGGAGAGCCTCGCGGCGAGCTCGGTGACCTCCGGCCGCAGCGTGAGCAGCGACTGCGGCACCGAGCTGCACATCTGCCCCATGAACCTAATGGAAGGACAAACAATGTCAAAAATCTGCAAACACAAATATTAACATTATAACAATTGGTTTCTAAAGGGCTACATAACAATGAGTACAAAATTACTAAAAAATATTTTCACTAAGTGATTAAATTATTTTGTAATAGAATTAAATAATACAACCATTTCCACCGATAATAATGAAGGCATTTTTCATTTCACCACCATAAATTAGAATCGTATGTATCTATACTAACATTATAAAGAGGAAAGATTGTTTTATATATTGATTTTTTTTATTTGTACGTATACAAATAACTTAAAAACTACTAGACAGATTACAAAATTCTTGCATCATTGCTATGTTATCACAGAGTAACGTAGACTATATTTTTACTATTTTTTAAAATTTCACTTGAGCGAAGTAACAACAGCTGGTACTTTAGAAAGTTGTTTAATCTATGATACTAACGTGAAATAAGCGTGCTGGAATATATTCTTGTCATGTAGGAACTGCATGTTGTCGTCCCAGATCCACTTGAGCAGGTCCGGTGGGAAAGTGACGGGTGGCGCCGCCCCGCAGCGCCGCTCCAACTGCTCGCTTGTACTCGCGCTGCATTCCTCCGCAGTCGACGACTGAAAACACCATAAGTTGAAGACATTTAAGACAGATATAGACTAGACGTAGTAAACAAAATTTTTACACTGGTGACTTCTTTGATACGCACTATGTTATTGTGAAGTTCAGTAGGCCAACTCATATCATTGTATTACAAAACATTTTACAAAATTATAATGAGTACCATATTTTGTTCTAAAATACACTAAATAATGTTACAAAATAAAGTATAAACATTGAAATATTATTTAGTGACAAAAACACTAACATGTGGATTTGAGGACCTAGTAATAGATAGCGTTAGGGAGGATCGAGTTAAAACATGTCAAGTAAAGTGTTACCATGCTTCCTCTGTATATTTTTGAATCACTTTAATTACACTTAAAATTATCTTTCGTGCGATGTTCAAAACCACCGATAGATTTGAAAAATACCTGAGGTTCATCAGGTCCACCGCTGTCACTAGCACGCGCCGGCCGCGGCGGACTCAGCTCGTAGAACAGCATATACGCACTGTTCGTCTTCTCAAACGAGAAGTCCATAAACTTGTCCGTCACCGAGTCGTACGTTTTACTCTGAAACAACAAATGAAAAACTCAATTAAAATAAAATGTAAAACTGAGTGTACTAGTTTGCTTTATTAGTAAAAAACGAAATTAAAACTGAAAACAGAGAAATGTTATACTAATATTAAATGCGTAAAAAAAGTTTAGATGGATGGATAGATAAATGGATGTTTGTTATAGTTTGTGTCCTAAAATGTACAAATTTCGATGATTCAATATAGATGTAGAGGATAGTCTGAAAGAACACATAGGCTACTAACTTTTTTTTATTTTACAGAGAGTCGCGGGCAAAAGTTAGTGAATCTATTAACATTAGTAGTACAGTATACATACGGTCATCTCGCCTCCGAAGCACTCAGCAGCGATATGCGCGGGGTCGAATGGCTTGACCTCTGCGTCATTGAACAGTAGCCAGCGGTCCGCGTGGTCGCGGTCGCGCTCTCGGATGAACGAGTAGTAGTGCCCGCCATCCGCCGTGCCCGTGTGCACCGTCACACCGATCAGTTCGTACCTTAAAAAATACTTATTATAGTATACTTAAATAAACTATTACTAGGAATAAAAACCCTTGCCATATTGTGCTAAAATATGGAACTAATTCCTCTGTGTATATTAAAGTGACGTTATAAAGTAGTCGATTGTAGCGCCACAAAGCTAGGTTTTTTTTACTTAAGGTAAGGCACACACTTAGAACTTTTTAATGGTAACAAAATACTGACACTAAACATATTAAAACAAACGCTTTTAATGTATCTTTAGACAAATTTATATTCAGCTATAGGTTTTTGAAATATGTAACTTTGCACTTACTCATAATGTTCTTCAAACTCGGAATTGTCCTCACTCTCCGCGCTTGGACTCCCTTCACAATCCTTCTTTAACTCTTCCGATTTTCTTTTCTCCTCTATAAAAGATTTTTAAATACATTGAAACAAAAACTGTATTTTTTCTCATTCTCTGTAAAAAATGAATCTTTCGTCAGTGTAAAGCGTAAAATAAGGGTTAAACAATTTAAATTATACCTTGGTACTGCGCCGGCATGAGATGTTTCTCCACATATCCTGACATGTCCAGCCTCATCGGGAAGGAGAAGTGAGTGTTGACTTTCTCCTTGAGCATCGTCAGCATATTGAAGGTGTACCTCATCGTGTTGAAGCAGAGTATACGAGGCAGCTTCTTGAAGCATGCCCTATAATGTTGAAATAATTACTGTTATTGCCTTTAGTTCATTAATCTCAAGTTTCTTTTTATAAAAATCACTTTATTCCCGAAAGTTTACTGTGTATACTAAAAGACTAAATTAAAGACACACAAAAACAATAGAGAAGTAATGTGTTTTAAACAGAAATAGTAAACAAAATTGCGATGTTAAAATTAATTTATTAATCACAATAAAACACACAAGAAACAAAATGCGTGTAAGGCTGAATAATTTGTATTTCTAAGTTATTATCTACATTTTATATATTTGTAAATAAATAAAATAAAAGGTGAATATTTGTACCCTTCTACCGTACCTCTTCTCAGCGCGTACTTTGGCGGAGCACTGGGAGCACGTATAGCAGTTGTCTCCCTCCAGCGTGTCCTTGACAGTGACCTCGTCCAAACTCTGGTGCAGGTTGCGCATGTCCGCCACCTGGCACCGCACCGTGTAGAACTCCTCCAGGGTACGGGACACGTGCGAACAGTCCTGATACAATACAGTGTACTAGTATATTTTATTGTTAGAAAAAGTATATTCAATTAATAAAAAAAAATATAAAAAAACCTTATTTTATTAGTCAAGTGTATATTAAAATAAATTATTATTTAATTTAAGAGCTTCTATACGTACCAGTGAAACAACATTGTTGCTGAGCACACCACAGAACAGAGTCTTGACTAACTTCTTAAGTTCGGGCGTCATCTCCTCCAACTTAGACACGAGGTCGATGAAGAACTCCGCCATGTCCTTCTGCTCGCCCGTGTTCAGCGGCTGGTGGTCCATCTGGTAAACTTTGCAGAAGCTACGAGGATTGTAAGCTTTCCTTTCGCTTTCCTAAAACGTGGTAATTATTCTAAAGTTATTAAATTAGTAGATAATAAGTTAAATTTGATAATATAACTGATAGTGGTAGACGTACTAAGAGATGGATGGATTGTGTGAAAGGTGACATGATCAAAAAGGGAGTGATGACTGAGATGACGTACGATATGATATGATGAGTCATGTGGAGGACCAAAACCTGTTGTGCCAACCCTATGGGAGTGGGATAAGGAAGAAAATGATAAATATCTTTGATAGTGTTCGATAACAAATTATATCAATAAGTAAGGAATTAAAAATCAAAGTGTTTAACTAAGAAAGTCATTTAAGGTTACTTCGGCTATACTCTTTTCATGATAATTTGATTTCGAGTGTTGCAGTGTGGCGTTATAAGTCATAACATATTGACCTTTGTTTTTTAGGATCTAAAAATAGATTGCGTTAGTGATGATTATATGAAAAATGTTTGAAGTGAAGCCTACATATACATATATTTCTGACCATGAGATATGCAAACATCCTCTGCATCTCGTGCAGCGTGGCGGCGTGGCGGCTGTGCGCGGGGTCTGCGCCAAGCACGGCGGCGCGCGCCTGCGGCATCATGTACAGGTGCTGCATGCAGGACGCCATGTAGCACGTCGCGCCCAGGTTCGTCAGCCCCACGTAGCCGCACTCCGAGCGGGACTCCTCCGCCGGCCAGTAGTCCCACGGGTAGCCGGACTGAGGACCTGGACAACGGAATACGCAATTAACGCATATTCTATACAGCCACAAAAAATATAGTTAAACGATGTTAAAAAATTATAGTGAAATTTGGAAATATAGCATATGTTACTCGGCGATAACGTAGCTTTTTGATGGTGAAAGATTTTTTAATCGACCAAGTAGTTTTTAAGTTCAATACATATAAAAATAGAAATCATTACTCTTTATAATATTAGTATGGAGTAGCTTTTCCCGCGACTCTATCTGCTTGGAATAAAAAAAATGTAAGTAGCCTATACATTCTTCAAAACTATCCTCTACATATATGCCAAATTTCATAGAGATCAATTAAGGCTACAAACTCGTAACAAACATCCATCCATACATCAATCCATCTAAACTTTTGCATATATATTAGCGGCATTGCTAAGTATCTTTTCTTTTACATTTGACGTTTTTTAGTTTACAAATGTATACAGTATTAGTAGCGTAAGTTCTCACCAGGTTTATGATGTTCCATGAGCTTGTTGTGCAGCACCATGTAGTTGTCGGGCGCCCCGCGCACCAGCTCCACCAGCAGGTCGTACGCGGCCGCGCGAGACTTCTGAGACTTGCATTTAGGTAGCTTGCGCTGCTCGGGATTCGGTACGTCGAATAGAAAGCCGAATACCTGAATAAGAAATAAAATCATACTAATTCATACAAATATTATAAATGCGAAATTTTAGATTGATGGATGTATGGATGTTTGTTAGAGTTTGTAATCTAAATGGCTGAATGGATTTCGATTAAAGGTATAGATGTAGAGGATAGTATGGAAGAACATATGGGCTACTCACTTTCGTTTTTTTTTAATTCCACGCAGATGGAGTCGCGGGTGAAAGCGAGTATTAAATTTATTCATGATAATCAACAACTGCCGCACTCGCAGTTGATTAATCCCTAATATATAAATTTCTCGTACATAATTCACACTAATGGCGACATCTAGCGGCCATTTAATCGATTTTGTGTGCGGCAGTGTTTCCTTTATAAGAACCATTTGTTTTCTTTATATAACACTAGCTGTTGCTCGTGACGTCGTCCGCGTGAAATTAAAAAGTAGTAAAAAACATGGCCTGTGTTATTCACTGATAGCAAGCAGTTTTGCTTATTGTACTGGATTTCGTTTAAATATCAATATGACAACTGTAATAAGTAAAATTGTCTTAATAATAACCATTTCCAATGTCCTAGTCCCCTGCTCCGAAGTCTTGAAGCTGAGCGGGTGCTTCAGCAGATGTGTGAGCAGGCTGAGCTGGCCGTACAGCCCGTCGTCCGGCGCACACGGCTCCGCGCGCTTCTCTATTATCTCTCGCTTCTCCAACGACGACCGGATCTGCTCGCACAGCTCGTTCAGATCCGGAGCACCGCTGTCTTCGGAAGTGGCGCCATCTGATAACACCGATTTTTTTATCTAAAGATATCACTAAAAGTATTTTAGAACTTTATTTGAGTGTGGAAGGGTTATCAGTAAAGGTACACCTAAGAAGTTGGATGGATTGCGTACAATCTTGATGAAGAAGGAGGCACAACTGAGACGACGGAAGATAGATCTATATGGAGGACAAAACCTAATGTGCCATCCCTAAGTATGACAAGATGATATCACTAAAATAACGAATTCAGTGATTCTTAAGACAATTAATATTTAAAATATTGTGTTTACCTTTAAAAAAATCTTCAGGTAGTCCGTCAATGAGCCTACAGACGAGCCAAAAGTAGTCCCGACACGCGGGCCCGTAAGGCTCCTTGCCTTCTTCTGCATGATGATGTACAACCTGCCATTAAAATTGGAAAAAAAAATCCACTTATAATGAAATAAATTTGTGAATATCATTTATACGCTGACGACTTACAGATATATATCTCATTTAAAACAAGCGAACTGGACTCTGCTGTAAGGGCCCTTAATGAGGACCT
>NW_013525515.1:21428-55389 GCF_000836215.1 Papilio polytes
AAAAAAAAAAAAAAAAAAAAAAAAAAAAAAAAAAAAAAAAAAAAAAAAAAATTCGGTGAGTGGAGTATGTATGTAAAACCAACATAGAAAATGGCTAAAAAAGGAGCTACTGAGCTATTATAATTTAGTTTCACTAACAGCCGGTAAAATTAGGCTATCGCAAATTCGTTGTATCTAGTTTATTTAAAGTTGAGTATACATCATGATGTTGCGTGTGATGATGCAGGTGGTGCGGGCGCATGTCCGCGGCGCGCGGCAGGTGCTCCAGCAGCAGCTGCAGCAGCGGCGCCAGCACCGCCACCTCGCCGCCCGCGCACAGCCGGTACAGCGCGCCGCCCGCCTCGCGACGCACCTTCATATAACACTTCATATTAACAAACACCGAAGCGTTACAAATCAATTATATTATCTGTGACAACCCGAAATAGGAGTAATTCTATAACATTATGTACCCAAGTACACAAATTTGGAGCAACAAGCTGCGTAGTTAATAACTCGAATGTTCCGTTGAGAATTAGACTTGAAATACAAATATTTACTGAAAATATCTAGTTTTACCGCTGGATCGGCATCGTCTAGCAGGAGGCGTGGCGCGGCGCGGCGCAGCGACCAGGCGAGCGCCACCGCGTCCCCGCCGCCCCGCGCCCACCACACGCACATGCGCATCGCGTGCTGCACCACCTGCACACACATACTGCACTTTACATAACTATTTAAAAAATAATCGAACGCAATACAAACTTCTTACTAATTATAAATGTGAAAATTTAGATGGATAGATTGAGGTTGGTTATAGTTTATAGCCTAAACTACTGAACGGATCACAATAAAATTGGCATAGATTTAGATAACAGTCTGGAAGAACACATAGGCTACTAGTACCTTTTAAGACAGTGTCAAGGTGTTTGTCACTTTTATTAGACGAATTATTGCATATACCGCTTATTCCTTTACTTTAAACATTTTTCACCAAACCATTGTATTCTTAAATGTTTTTTATATATACTATCTCTAAACCACTTTACCTGAGCTCTGCCCCAGAACCCTGTCTTGTACGTAGTGGGTTCTTTAACAGCGGCAGCTTCGCACAATATTGATATTAATCTTTCAGTCGTTTCTTCTACACTCATCAGAGATAGTAGAGCCTGCAAACACATATATTATTTAATTATTTAAATCATGTAAGATTGTTTACACATAATTAAAACATATACAATTAACAAAGAGAAAAAAAAGTATTCTAAACACTAGTTTTAATTAAAACATATTAACGCCACTTTTTCAACGATTTTATTAAATGAAACTGTTATAAAAATATTTCTATGTAGAATTTGGCCTAGCCAGTACAACTTTATGCAAGGTAATAAATGTTATACATACGGGATGTAATTTGGGTGTCTGAGCGGAGTCGGATGTAGGCAAAGTCCCGATGCGGCAGAGAAGTTGCAGCAACAAAGCGAGACAGTCCTGCCTCCATTCGCTGTCGTCATTGCGTTGTAATACACCTGCAAATACGAACAACAATAAATAAAACGACCTATCTTATGCAGTATGTAACATTGTTTTTTTTATAAAGGAACGGAACTTTACCTGACATCATGATATCGTACAATATCCTCAATCCGCCCTTCTTTATAAAGAGATCATTCCAATTTTCAACCGCAACTTTTTCTTCTTCAGTCTTCTCGATAATTCCGGGTGAGTCTTTCACATTCGGACCATTATTATTAGAGCTCAGTTTGTCAATAATATGTAGAGAGTACATGAGCTTTTGTGGACTGGTGGGGTCGAGTAATTCTGGTAGCTTGCTCTCTATTGGGTTTTGGAAGGCCTCTAGAAGTGTTGGATTTAAAGGCACCGCTTGTAGAATATCCCACACGCGTCTCGATAGCAGCTGCGCTTTTGTGTGCGCTACGAGTTCCTGAAAAATAAACATTTTTATCTTAATAATTGGCGACACAGTACATAACACAAGCTGTTGCTGGCGTCTTCGTCTGCTCGGAAATAAAAATTGTAATAAACAGAGCTCTCGGAATTTTTAATTGTAAATTATTAGTTATATTCTGTTCTATTACTAACACAGTATAACAGACTTACTAATAATTTTATAAGCTGATTTCAAGCTTGAAATAAAATAAAATAATTATTATAGCCTATTTTACTAAGTGATAAAGTAGGTATTTATTGGTGAAAGTTATTTTAAATCGGCCCAGTAGTTGAGTTATTTCAATATCTTCCCTCTTTATAAAATTTGTCTAGATTTAACTATGTTGATGGATAACTTACCCCATTAGTACCAGGCTCCTTCATCTGTCCCAATGCCTGCATCAGCGTGAACAGCTGATGGAAGTAAGTAGGATCGAGCAGCAGCAGCGTGGGCAGGCGCGCGCGCGCCGGCGCGGGCTGGGCTGACGGCCACTCCGCCCACGCGCCACGCCCACCCACGCCCACTGACACGAACACCAGCTGGGAAACGATATACCAACGTTCATATTGCACACACTATTGTGGGTTTATAAGGAGGTTGATTTATAACAAATACACATTGGCTGAATTGTATAAAAAATGTAGAAAAAAAACTGTCACTTCAGAATGTAATGCGTGTATGAAAGAACCTGAAAAGTATTAAACTATGAAACCAATAAAAATAAGGTCTTTTAATGTTTACAACACACACATGTCTTACCGATATTGTAAACGTAAAACTTGAGATGGATGAATGTTTGTTAGAGTTTGTAGCAGAACAGATCTTGATGAAATTTGGCAAAGATGTAGGCGATAGCCTGAAAAAACACGTAGTTTAATTAAACAATGTGTTCTAAATTCTTACCTGATTATCCTTAAACCCCATGTCATATAGCGTCCTTTCATCATAGTCAATTGTCAATTCCTGCCCTTGAGTTATCATTCGCAGAGGACCGTCAGTCGACAGCGCAGTAACGCCCTCTTCACCTTGTATCTAAATAACAAAAAAAGAAAACATTTTTATATCGTTTGAACTGCGTATAATATATTACAAAATTCCATATATTTTTTAACACTTTAGTCACTCCATTTATTGGTGGAACGTAGAAGTATTTTCTGAATTTTTGATGAAAAAAAAAACCATTCTGTATGTTTTATGGTTCAGATGTTTTTTTTTTAATAGAATGGGCAAACGAGTAGTCGGAACACCGAGGTGATGACATGACATGTTTTGTAACTTTTTTACAAAAGAATAAATAAATAAATATGATTTGTTACCTGTTTCTCCCACCAGACATGCACGTGGGCTCGCAGATGCGCCACCAGGTCCGCCTGGTGCAGCGCTATGGTGGCGCGGGGGCCGGCGCCCGCGGGCTGCAGCGTCAGGCGCACCGTGCCCGCGCCCCCGCACCCCTCCCACGCGCCGGACTCCGCGAGCGCCCAGCGACGCAAGTGGTACGCGTATCTAAGACATTCACTTTAGTAAAATGATAAAAAGCTTAGTTGTTTAGTAACATTTAAGTAAGGAAATTGTCATATAAATAGTATTTTATTTTAAGGTTCAAAAACATTATGGCTCTTATGTAGACTATCGTAAGCTACAAATTTGATTTACATTGTGTTTTGTTTAAAACGTGAGAAAAATTTACTTCTGTGTAAATTTGAAAGTAACACTAAAAGGATTTTGGTTGTCTATGGTATGTTCGTATTAATTATTAGTTTAAAGTTTTTGGAAAATTTGCGTTTGCGTAGGAAAATGCTGTAATATTTTTTTTAATACTTAGTTATTGCAGTATCAATACCGCCTTGGTTCCATAAGTAGGGAAACCTGGGTTTAAGAAGCCAACGCCTTCCAAAAAATATTCTACGAATCTTACAAGAAAATTAAACTTATCTACATATTCTGTACATATAGCGAAAATTGCATTTAAATTTTTGAACGAAGTTTGTGGGAGACAGCTCGTTATAAATAAAATTAAAGAAACATGAATTACATGTTAAATTGGTCATTAAGGGAGATTATTGGAGATTTCTCATGAAGAGTCTACAAAGAGGAACACTTAATGATTCTGAGTACTTAAGTTAGACTTACTAAGTGGTCTAACAAAAATGTGAATAAAACAAATTTACCTTCTTTTGAATGTATCCAAATGTGTTTTGAGCAACAGTAGCGCCCTCTGTATACATTGTAACGCCGCTTCATCTGTCATATGTTCGTAAATATTTTGTTTATCAGAAGTTTTCTCCGTATCCTTTTTCTCTACATCTTCGGCTTGAGTTAACGAAGCTTCTTCCGTGTCATGGCTCTTCGAGATCAATCTCTCCGCTGCTGAAGAAAGATGGAACATGCATTTCGATACGAAATCGTCCTCCTGTTGTAATTGTTGGCCCATGTAATAACTGTTCAGGTACTGGATGGCGCCCATTGATACATCTGAAATTAGACAAAGTTGAGTTTATTTTTCTATACTTTGTCTTTAACACTTTACGAATATGTCTACCACTATTAGATTACGGTTCTGATTGTCTTGTCGCAGTCGCACTTATTTTAGTATGAAAAACCTGCAATATAGGACTATTTAATAGATCTATTAACGACTCTGAGTTCTGACCTGTGCTGTTAGCTCTGAGTGCGATCTTCCAGAGATGGTCCATGGCGAGGGTGTGGGGATGCGCGGCGTCGCGCGAGTCCCCAGACCCCAGCGCCATGCGAGCCAAGTTGCACAACTGCTGGTACAGGCTTAGACCCATTATGCTTATCGTCTGTAATTAAATTACAAACATTAATGATTTTTTTTAAAATGGCTTCAGTTACTAAAGCTAAACATTTATAAGTAAATTCCTTTGTTAATAGTTTTTATTGAATAATTTTATTTGGATATAATCATGATAACCTACTAGTTAATTAACATTGAAGTAATAGTAAAAAATTAAATCGAGATGCGAAAAACGTTGGCATAGTAAACTGGAATGGATATGATAAAGTTGCTGGACTAAGCCAAGTCCCAAAAGGACTAGAGCTACAGACGAAGAAGAATAGTAAAAATTCATCATCTACCATTATATGGAGGATCTTGGATTTATTGTATTGTATTCCAATAGTCCAGCCTTCATTTACCTCAGGATCCAATGTGGGCATCTTCTCGATATACAGGAAGCGCAGCGCGTCAAGGCCGAGTGCGTGCTGCTCCGGCGACTTGGTGTGCGATAGCAGCCACGAGTAGAGGCAGTCGGCGCACTCGCTGCTGCCGCGCACCACCAGGCACTGCCACAGCTCCTCCACCTGCTCCACCGTCAACCTGCAACGCATACATTATCACTATGTCTTTGTATATCTTGTAGAATAGCTACTTTAAAAATTGGACCATGACAAAAATATCTGACCCGGTCTGATAAGACAACCGAAAATATGACTGTACACTAGCGCCCCTCTATCAACATCAAAAGTGTCGTAAGATCCTTATTGTACTATAACTGTCATGACATGTTTGTTCTTTCATGCAATTTGCTATGGTTATGTAGAATTTACATATTTTCTGATAAAACTAACTTCATCAGCATCGCCTTTCATAACGGCTGTGATATCCTTGTTTGACTATACGATCAATCACCTCGTGCTCACATAAGTCGATCAAAATTACCATATGCACCTTTAAATCAATTAATATCAGAAATATCGTTTCGACATACCTGAAGTGCTGCGGCGAGCCGACTGGTGAGAATATAGCGGTGAGGAAGTGCAGGCGCACTGTGAGTTCCGTGATGTGTGCGTAGTGCGCCGCGTCGCCCGCGCCCCCCGCACCCGCCGCCACGCACGTACCCCCCGCACCCGCTGCACCCGCCGTGCCCCCCGCACCCGCCGCACCGCGCACCCCCTGCGTGTAGTGCCGCAGGTCCTCCACGAACAGCCGCATCATACCGCGCTCGCGCTCCGCCCACATCACCACCTCGAACACATTTTTCATATACAGTTACGAATTACCGTCGCCAGGGTAGGGGACAACTATCCCTTTAGAAAATAGATGTAAATACTATTTCTAAAAACAATATATGGCAACATTATCATAAGCAGATAAATCTTATTCAAAAAGCAATCTTCAAATACCACAACTTAGATAAAATTATTTTGGGCTAATGACATATAAATTATGAATTTATTTAAAAGAAAAAAGTACTTTAAACGAATTAGTCAACGATATTTTACCTGGTGCATATCCATTCCTCGTAACTGTTGAAATGATGAGAACAACTTTGGCAATAAGCGTAAAGAAACTGCCACAGATCTGTACAGAGAAAAAACGAACAATTAAAGAAATTTACATAATACATACAAATCAAAACCAATCAAAGAATAAACATAGAAAATACGATTTTTCTATATTAATTAGAATAAAAATTTTCACATATAACTTACCTATGATTAGCTAAGTTGTCGAGGCAACCTTCAATGAACTTGATACGTATAAATTTGTCAGTGCTGAAGCACAGCAACGCACAGAGAGCCTTTTCCGCCTCCAGCGCGAGTCCCTCGCCAAGTTGCTCCTGAAATGTTACATAATTTAATAACATAAAAAGATTGAAAACATTTATGTATTTTAATCACGTAAATGTCTCATTTGCATCTACAAATATAGTGCATTAAAGGCCTAAATTACCTTGTCTTACTCAGTCGCTTTTTGGTTTTTAAACGACTCTGCATGCAAATTTGTGAGAAATTTATAAGTCTCTTAGTGTAGATTTTTAAAAAATCTACATAGTTTAGACAGCTAGTACTAGATAGATACTCAGTATATCACAATAGCAATTTTAAAAAACTATGCGCCAATAGCCTAATAGTTTGGGGTGCGGACTACCGATCTTGCAGTCGAGGGTTCGAATTTTGCCACTCGATTATTGTGGTGAACCACAAGCACAAGCGTAGAGCTTAGTTGGAATCTTTAAAGAAAATAATAGTAAATTAACATAAAATCTACTAATCTCACTAATATTATAAATGCGAAAGTTTAGATGGATGTTTGTTAAGAGTTTGTAGCCTAAACGGTTTAAAGCATCTGGATGAAATTTGGTATAAATGTAGTAAATAGTCTGCAAGAACACAAAGGCTAGTTTTGTTTTTTTTTTTTAAATTCCACGCGAAAGGAGTACCGGGCAAAAGCTAGTATCTTTATAAAAAACCTTAATATTTTTGTATATGGATGTGTTATATAAATATGTTGTCCATACGACTCACAATGGCGCCGTCCTGCAGCAGGTCCCACAGCAGCGTGTTGCCGGGGCGGCACACCTCGTCCACGTTGAAGGGCAGCGGCGCCGCAGGAGAGGGCGGCCGCCCACCCGCACCCCCACCCCCGCCTCGGTACTCCGTCAGGCACTGCGCCTGAAAGACAATACCGTGTACACTACACGCTATGTAAACAAACTGCCATCTCTCTCATTTTATTTTGAAATGACAGAGTCGGCGATAAAAAATCTTGATTATAAATAACAATTGTTGTTACACGTTATCTGAACCGGATCATGAGTGAAACTAAATTATGATAATTCACTAGCGCCCTCTTTTTAAGACATTTTATATATCAATCGACAGCAGCGCCTCACCGGACTGTCCTAGTTTGACTATAAGTATATTACAAATGGAATAATAGTATAGAATAAATAAGAGAGTAAAAATGAAAACCTAATTGTCTAGAAAAATTGAGGTACCTGTGCTGCGAGCCGTGCCAGTTCCTCCTCGCAGGCGGAGTCGTCTTCATCGAGGTCCGGCAGGTGGCGGTGCGAGTGCGGGGACACGGCGGAGGACGCGCTGCCCTCCTCCTCCTCGCGCCGCTTGTAGCTCTCCATCAGCCGCAGCTCCATGAGTCTTCTGGTACACGCACATTGTCTCACTCAACAATAAACTCCAACAAATAAACCAACAATATTTACAAACGTCTTACGAAACTTTAACTTTAAATAAAACAAATTAACCGTAGATCTAAAACAGTTGTGATTGGATACCTCTATTTCTATACAAAGAATTTAAAACAATCCTAAGGAAATGTTTCAAAACTATATGATACTAACATACATTATTACACTGTTACGGGAAAATCTACATTGAATGAATAATCACAATAACAACAGCATATATCGCAAGGAACATAAAATTCATTGTCTTAGAAGTACTGATTACCTTTACAATGTCTGCATACTTTTTCGAAATTAGGGTCATTTTTTCGTTATCAATAAAGAACATAAAATAATACTTACCGAGCATCAACATTGTCGCAGAGCAGCTGGCAGTGCGCGGTGTCGCTGCCGGAGGACTCCTCCTCCACCTCCGACACAGACTCCGCCAACTCCGCGCTCTTCAGCTGCGTCGCTACTGAAATATCATACTAATTATTAATACAAAAGTTCAGATGGATGGATGTTTGTTGGAGTTTGTAGCATAAAAGGCTAAACGTATTTAGATGAAATCCGGTATAGATATAAAGGATATTCTGGAAGAACACATAGGCTACTATTATTTTTTTATTCTAGGCTAAGTTTTTTTTTTGTTTTGTTTCCGCGAAGATGAAGTCGCATGCGATAGCTAGTTACGTTACTAGCAAAATCATGAATTCCTGTTTCTTTAATATAGTTAAGGCAGTAGTAAATAGTAGGCAGTAGGCAGTAAATAAATAAATAAAAAAAAGTAGACATAGATGTGTTGTGTGTGTGACCGCACTCACGGAAGTGCCTCGCCTTGCCGGGCTTGTGCCGCTTCTTGTAGAGCTTCTTCTTGCGCGGCCGCAGCAGCTCCTCCGCGCCGCTGCTGGCGCTGCCGCTGCTGCCGGCGCGCTTGCTGCGTCTACAAATTTATAATATTATTAAATCTAAATTGTTATTATTGTTAAATAACAAAAACAAACCAGAATTAATGACACTCCGAGCAAGAACACCAACGAAGTGTAAGCATTGTTAAACATTGATTTTATAGCCGAATAAGACAATTTAAAATGTTCACTTACTTTTGACAAGCTTTGAGTGTAGAACATTCTTTCTTAGTTAGTTCTTCTCCTTCGCGCAGCCACTCTTGTTCAGCTGAAAATTTAGATTTTATTAGTATTTAAAACAACAATACATTTGGCAGCAACTTCGTACTATGCTACAAGACATTACCGGTCAATTCACGTTGATGCTTGCTTTGTTTCCGCGGCGTAGGACCTGCCTCTTCACCTGATGTGCTAAGTTCTTCACACTACACATGAAAATGTAAAGAAAAAATGATTAGTTTTGATATAGATAAAGTCATATATTAAAAGTGTAGATATAAGAACAATGTGTAAAAAGTCGAACGTATAACAAGCAGGCACGCACGAACATATACGAATCGTACGTTTGAACGAACTCGTACAAAAAATATTTAAAGCGATTATAATCTGCTCAAGTTAGACAGCTTATTTCTTTTTTTTTGACCCTACTAGCTTTCGCCCTCGACTCCGTCCGCGTGGAATTGAATAAAAAAAAAAAAAACAGTGATTAGCCTATGTGTTCTTCCAGACTATCCCCTACATCTATGCCAAATTTCTTCGAGATCCGTTCAGCTGTTTAGGCTACAAACTTTAACAAACATCCGTCCATCCATCCATCTATCCATCCATCCATCTAAACTTTTGCATTTATAATATAAGTAAGAAGTAAGATAAGATTAGTATCAAAAAAAATATCACAAATTTTGTGACTTAAAGGCTTTGTACTTATTTATTTTTATGTTCGTTTACCGCTTGACCACAATCCCACTGATCGATGTTGATGATCGATGATCGATGGTTGAGTCGAAAGATGGTATGCGCTAGCTTAATAATAATAGTATACTTGTATTGAAAAGTTAAAATAATACAATAGTTACCGGGTCATCATCAGAGTTGGTCTGGTCCATGCTGACGCTCGCCTCCGAGGAGGAGTTGTGGTGCGGCTTGCAGGCGGGCGCCGGCTGACGAGGCTCGTCGGGCGGCGGCGGGGAGCCAAGCGCGCCGCCCCCGCCCCGCGCCCACATCGCACGCATTAGTGCTGATGCCAAATACAGACTCTGCAAAGTGAAAATGAAAGGAAGGCTATAGCTTTACACGCTATTAAACGTAAGGGGTACATAAAATGGATAAAAACCATAATGTGTGAGAAGGACCATAGGCTACAAGCTGCCAACATTAAGGAAGTAAGATTCGCATGGTTTGTCATCATGTCATGTCATATTGACATTTGCAATTGATAATTTGACAAATGTAAACAGTAAAATAAAATTTTCATAATTTCATGCGGATGAAGCCGCATGGGAGTAGGTAGTATATAATATATCTTACTTGTTCTGTGTGTTCCTTAGGTGGCAAAGCGCACAGCAGACTATAGAGATGTGTGCAAGGTTTGGGCGCTAGTGCCCGTATAAAGCCGGGCAGTAGATCGTACACCTGCCGGCCGCAGTGCTTCAGCTGCGCGGCTGCCCACACCAGCTCCACATGCTCGGCTGTCACGCGACCTTCTACTGCTAGGAACTTCAGTATCATGTGCGATTGCTTTATCACCTGTAAGACAAATACATTCAGAATTTATTTTCAAATAAGTTCGATTAGATACAGTTATTCTTAAATATGCGTTTTTAATTGCTTTAACTGTAACTTTATAAAAGCAGAGTTAAAAAAAAATAAGTCGCCTATCTTTCAGACTATTTTTTATCTTTATATCAAATTTTATCTAGGTCTGTTGAGTCTATCTGGATATACTTTTAACGGTCTATATAGATATCTAAACATTCACAGTTACATTAATAAAATTGATGTTTGCAATCGAGACGATTTTGTTTTATAATTATAATGTTAAAAATAAGTAAGTGTATAAAGGAAGGCATCATTCCTCATTATTATTTTTCGAAAGATAAACTCACAAATTTGACAAAATATTTAATTGTACACATTTGAGTTTGATAACTAATACTGTTGGCGACATAATAACCACTGAGCTGGTTACACGTGTCGGCCTTGGACCCCTCGCGGCACGTGTAACCTTGGATCTTAGCGGGCGCGGCGTCGTTGCGCGCCAAGGGGTGGAAACGTTTGATACCGCTTTGGCGGCGTATGCCGAAGGACGCGATGACGATTGTATTAAGACCACCAGAAAACAGTACGATACGAGGCAGCGTTTGTCAAGGCGGCAGGGAATCAGCATAAATATCAATTGTTAAATATATTTGTCGGCCTTTTTTATGGTAGTAATAGAGGCGTCAGTATCTCCGAACAAGTGCTTTTTCACTTTTAATACAGTCTACTCCAATACTTGAAATATAAACTGAATATCTTAATTAAGGGGTTATAAAGTACCTAAAAAATTTCTTACCTCAACATGTAAATTTGGTCCAAACAAATGTTCAATGATGTTATTATTAGTTAACCATGTGGCAAGTTGTTGACCAGCCAGTTCCGCATCCACTGCTGGTTCGCCCGCACACAGTTCATTATGGGCAGTAATATGTGCATTGATTTGAGCTACACCAGCCAGACGCATTGTGAGAGTGCTGCTGTTGAAGTACTTGAAAGCCAGTGCTAAGCCATCTCCATCAAAAGCTAGTGGAGCATCCAAAGGCTCTTTGGCCGCACCCCACATAAAATCTATAAAGAAACAAAATATATCATTCTAGAATTATTTTTTATTATTTCTTTTACTGATAAGAGCTAATTATAATTTGTAATAGACCAATAATAGAGAGAATCTTACCAGCCATTGACTTAACAGCAGGAACCCTTAAGTCTTTGTCTTCTAAACTGCACATGTATTTCAAAATTTTACTTCTCAAAGGCATAAACAATTGAGCTACAGCTCTGAAATTCAGCCATAATTTCAAGTTCCCAACAGCTGCCACTACAGCATGTGCCATAGACAGTGGCAGTGTTGTAGGTGTTGCATATTCAAAAACGGATGTCATAGCACACACACCACCAAGCTTACAAAACAGACTAACATTCCTCAACAGGTAAGCTGGTATTTCTGTATCATGAAGGTCACAGTATGAACTTAAATTTGATATTTCTTGTGCTGATAGAT
This sequence comes from Papilio polytes, assembly GCF_000836215.1. Taxonomy (NCBI): domain Eukaryota; kingdom Metazoa; phylum Arthropoda; class Insecta; order Lepidoptera; family Papilionidae; genus Papilio; species Papilio polytes. The sequence continues at coordinate 33,450 of NW_013525515.1, forward strand.
TTTCCAAGTGGCTCAATGCTGAATGTTTACATGCCAAATATAATGGAAAATTGAGGAGAAAAATCTTGGAAACAATGTGCATGAGTTTTTCTTTTTGCTGCATTGTCCATGTTTCTGTATCATTTGAAGTAGAATTTTCATTGTTTGAGCTGTCTTCGGTTGATTTGTCAAGCTTATCATCTTTATTTCCTGCATCTTCAACTTCTTGATCTTTTCTTTCCTGCTTAGTTTCAGTTATAGGTGAAGTTTCGGTCTGCTTCTCTGTATCTAGTTTATCATCAGGGGGAGGAGTACTTGCGGCTTCTATTAATTCATCCTTTAACAACTTCAGTTGACACACAGACAAACACAATACACTTTGGACCACCAAATAAAACCTTTCAAAATTTTTTACATCTCGGTAACAGCACATACATTGCCTGAAATTTTAAACATATCATAAATTGGAGTTACAGAAATACTGTAAATATTACAATAATAAATAAGATTCTGTGTCTAAATAGCAAACAGTTAGTTGAAATAATCTAATAAGTTATTGAAAAAAAAAGAACAAGATTTATGTTCATGCAAAATGTATATAAAACCATAAATTTAGATCTGAAAACTGAGTAAATTTTATATTTAAGGAAAATTATTACCTTTGTGGCCACGAAAGAATGTAATTTAGAAGTACTTCCAGTTCAGATTGGCTTATACTTGGGTATTGGGACACATCATCGGTTAATCGCGTTTCACCTACAATTAAAGAATAAATTTAAAAAAAATCCAACACTTAATGGTTTGAAACATTACCTACAATGGTGTTAGGGATATTTATTTGTGTTTTTAATAAATATAACAACGGTATGATTGAAAAGCACTACAAATCTTTGAAACAATGTAACTTACAATTCACTAAAAGATGTGAAAACTCGGAACAAACATCACACATCCTCAAAGTTTTATATTAAGATGGAGCGAAATATTATAGAAATATTATCGCCTCTGCTATTTCACTTGAAATATTGATCATTATTGATATTTTCGTATCAGAAAACGAACAGTGCCTTGGAAATGTCACAGAATCCGTTCCACCATTGTTGACGATTGTTGTCAGTCAAAAGCGCGTTAAGTTTTACATTTTACAATAATGAGAATTTTTAATAAAAACAGTCGACGTATTAATAGTTTTTATTAAGATTAGCGCGATTTACATAATTAAACCTTTTGTAAAATTTATAAGTTTGGTTACAATTTCTTCGATTAAAGGTGTTTTTGATCATTTTTTACCGTTTTTATCAAATAACATTACAAGAGTTACCGGTTTCTATTCAATTCTAGCAATACCCTAGACAAATGTCAATGTCATGATTGATGACTGCTGACAGCTGTTTGTCTGATTAGCGAGACATGGGTTGATAACAATAAAAGCGGCTTTTTTTTAATAACAAAATGGTTCAGTTACTTTATATCGTAGCTAGCTTGCATATATTATTATGCCCCTTTACTAAAGTGGAGGAAAGCTTCAATATTCAAGCTACTCACGACGTTTTGTATCATCGATTTAACCTCTCACAGGTATACATGAAAATCTAATTTTGGAATTCATAAGCTGCGCGTTGAGATGTGTATATTAATATATTTTTCCAGTACGATCATCATGAATTCCCGGGAGTCGTGCCGCGTACATTCATCGGCCCTGTCATTATATCTGCTTTATCCGCTCCTGTTGTGTTTATTTTACATTTGTTTGGAATTAACAAGTTTTGGATGCAATATGTAGGTAAGTGCAATAAGAGTTTAGTATAGTTTAAGTTTCAGTTTCATACACAACAGTAATGTTCTTAATTTTTTACTAAAAAAAATATTGTTTTTTATTTTCAGTGCGCCTAACTCTAGCTTTAACAGTAATAGCATCATGGAGCCGATTCAGGGATACATTACAGAAACAATTTGGCAATTCCTTTGCCTGGTGGTTCACACTAATTAGTGTTTCACAGTACCATTTTATGTTTTATATGAGTCGACCTTTACCCAACATCATGGTATTACCATTTGGTAAGTGTATTACAAATTGAAATTACTAATGCTTGATTTTTTACAAGTTAAAGAATAATAAGTGTTACTTTATAACAGTCAATAAAGTAACATTAACAATAATATGAAGTTTAACACTATATACATATATACTATATATCAAAAGTATATAATATAAGTATTTTGTATTGATTTCTCTATTTTATTTATTTCCAGTGTTACTTGCATTAGAAGGATGGCTATCGGGAAAACATAAACAGTTTATTATAACTGCTGGAGCTTCCATTATCATATTCCGTGCTGAATTAGCTATGTTCTTTGGATTGTTCCTTATTATAGATTTGTTTTTTAAGAAAATTGATTTAATGACGTAAGTAATATAGACATGTTTATAGTACATAGTAAATACATTTTTGTTAAAATGTCACAGAATGATGTTGAAATATTTTACTATTATTTGTTTGCAGTTACACTACTTGGCAAATTTGATTATGTCATAAAATATTTAGGGCCTGTCCCACCAAATTGTAAATTGTCTGAAATATTGGATTTTGTTCCCTTACAGTGTCATCATTTTTAAGCTATCTGAGCCTCTATCACCTAGTGGCCCTTAGTTTTTCAATGGTGTTCTAGTTTGTTTTTTTTATGAGTCATTTATTATATCACAATTTTTAAACCAATAATAATTTTTATTACAGATTTATTAAAATAGTTGTACCTACTGGTGTAGGATTGGTGGCATTGACAGTTATAATTGATTCATTGTTTTGGCGGCGATTACTTTGGCCAGAGGCAGAAGTTTTTTGGTACAATACAATTTTGAATAAGAGTTCAAATTGGGGTGTATCCTTTTTATAAAATACATTAAGATAAAAAATTTTGAAAAATTTCGCTTACACACTAAACCATCAGATTATGATGTCTGTTGTTAACTACTCAACGATATTTCAGTTGAAACTTTTTCTAACTTACAGAATGCTAGATCACTACTAATATAGTAACAATATTATTTTTATTTACTTAACTCTACATCAGACTTCACCATTCCTATGGTATTTTTACTCTGCATTACCTCGTGGTCTAGGACCGAGTCTGGTCCTGTGCCCCGTGGGTGTGTACTTGGATCGGAGGCTGGCTCAGCTGATCGCGCCTGCTGTGGTCTATGTTCTGTTGTTTTCCTTCCTTCCACACAAGGAGCTTAGATTTATTATCTATGTGTTCCCATTGCTCAATACAGCATCAGCTGCGGTATGCTCATATGTGTAAGTAATAAACATAAAAAGTTAAATCTAATGTCATATACTATTATTAAAAATTAGAATAATTGGATAGATGATGGATGGATGTTTGTTACAAGATCCAAATATCTCCAAAACGGCTTAAATGGATCTTGATGAAATTTGGCATAGTTGTACAACAAAGATTGGAAGAACACATAGGCTAGTTACCATGTTTTTTGCTTAATTCCATGCTTATGCAATCGCGGGAAATAGCTAGTATAGTATTTTGATATATTTGGTCCGAAAAAAATATGGTTCTTTAAGCCTTGTGTTGTTGTGAGTGAAGTGTTAGAACAAACATTTTAACAGCTTTATAAAGGAAGTTGTATTGTTTCAGATTTATTAGACGAACCAAAGCACCAATTTACGAATTATTGTTTTGGGGAATTTGCTTAATTGTCGTCGCTAATGTGATGTTCTCTGTTGCGTTAGTTTTAGTTGCAATGTCTAATTATCCTGGAGGATTGGCAATCACTAGGTACGTAGGGGTAAATTTAAATTCATCACTTGTTTAAAGAATTGCTTTAAATAAAACTTGTTTTCTTTCAGATTCCATAAGCTTTTAAAAAACGAACCATACGTCCACGTACATATTAGCAATTTGGCGGCACAGACTGGTGTCACAAGGTTCACACAAATCCACGACCACTGGGGATACAGCAAGAACGAGTCCTTGCAGCCTGAACAACTGCAACAGTACACCCATCTGCTAATCGAAGCTAAGAGTAAATATTCTCCAAGTATCAAATCCTTTACACAAACGCACGTAGTATTAGATAGTGTCGACACCTTCTCTCACGTGGCTGTCAATTATAAACTAATACCACCAGTGAGAATTAAAACGCGACCAGCGATTTTTATTTTAGAAAAAAAGAATTTTAGAGAATATCCAAGGGAATACTCTTACGAAAACATAAGCGTCGAAGAGCATGAAACAATATCACAGGAAGAAACAATCATTGAAGAACCAAGTTCAAATATTAATGAAGATTTCCGAAATTCAAATAAAGCCAAAGACGAAAACGATGAGACTGAAAATATTATTGAACTTATCAGTGAAGAAAATACAAATAATAGTAAGGAAGTAACAGAAGAACCTACACAATTATATGCAGAGGTTAAAATCGATAAGTCCGAAAATATAATCGAAGAAGTGAACGAAATACCAGACATACAAAAAGATTTTAAATCTTACCGGCAAGAGAGAAAGAAGAAAGCAATAGAAAAAATTAAATCGGAAACTCGTAAGGAAGTTGTTGCATCGGCCAAAGAAAAATTAAGAGAAATAATGAAAAGACATAAACATATCGCTGTTGAGCTTTCTGAAAATAATGTACAAGATGATCAGAATGAAAGTGAAGATATAGATGGTAGGGGTGACATACCAGATATCGAAATCATTCCTGAAGTGGATGCTACTATTGTTCAAGAAAACCTAACATCTAAACCTGAGCAAGTGAATGATTTAGAGCAAGTGAATGACTCAGATCATGTAGAAAGTTTACAAGCAACGGATACCAACCATTCTAATGAAAACTTAGATGCTATAGTTGAAGAGGTTATTAACAGACTTATTGATAGAAAAGTTTACGACGATAAAACCAAACCGGAAGATATCAAATTAGAAGATAGACTAATGATACAAAAGATTGTTGAAGAAGTTCTTGCTGAAAAGATTAATTATAAATCAAGTTCCGAAAAATAATAATTTATGTAATTATAATGTCATTATTAAATTTGATCTCTACATTGAATGTTTTGAGATACGTTTGTGCCAATTTTTGGAGCACGTTCCTTAAGGTCTTATAAAAAGAGATGAACCTTTTACTAAGCGTAACGTCCCTCAGCCTTTTTCATCATTATAATTTTAGGGGCTGTACCTATGCGTTGAGCTCAAATGTTATTGTTGTTTGTGAGATTTACATTGTTATCTATCGATGTTGCTTGTTTTTATGGCTTTCCGTTTAACCGTGAATTTACAATGCAATTGTACTTAAAATCTAATTACTCTTTTAAAAAATTGAATAAATCCGATAACTTTCCAACGTGCGCAATGGAATAAGTTCCACGCTATTTCACAAGTGAGGGTTTTTATATTATCTATTAAACAGTACGTTTCTATAATTGTTAATTCACAGTTATGTTATTATCAATAATTGCTATTTAGTTTTTAATGTAAAGTTGTTACTTTTGTTTTAAGTGTGTTTTTTGTATATTATGACAAAGCGCGGATTTTTTTATAACACTATACTGATACAATTTTTAATAACGTCATTCTTCATATCTTTTTTGTCTTTTACTGTACATACATCCTTTAATTTTAATACTTTTGTAAAAATGTACAAAACGTGAATACAGTTATATTGTTAAGTCAATGTTAATGCCCCAAATGCTAACTATGTGTGATTAACTTGATGTCTTGTAACTTATAACTTTGTTGTACATTTGATGTTTCCACAGTAGTACAGTTTTATTGTGATATTTTATATGCAATTTAAAATATCTGTAAACATTTATTTTAAAACTAGAAAATAAATGTTTCTCATATAAATTGGTTTATAATTTTTTAACATTTAATTTGAAACATTTGTTTGATATTAACTAAAGTCAGTGTTAATTAAATAAAGAGGGTTATATAAATAAAATTATCAAGTGTAATATATAAACAATAATTAATTAAAAATACAACATTAATAAATCTTAACTGTTAGAGAAAAAATTCCGACATTTAAATAACAATTTTTTTTGTATCGAATTTAATAACTGTTTTTATTATAATTATTTGTGACATAAATTAATTAGTGACTAGGGGGACTTTTATAAACATAAGTCAAATTTCTATCATAAATATATTAGTGAAATGCGTAAATGACCTTGGAATATTTTCGCAAGCGATTCAAACTAACATACTTCTCAAGGTCACAACTTTCTCCTTCACGTTATTTAGGTAAAATATTAAGCTCTTTTGTATATCAAATTAAAATATCGTTGAAATCGGATATAATATTTATAACTGAAACAAGACACTATTTTCACTAAGCAGTTAGCGATTCCGTAGCCCTAGTGGAAATAGCGACTGTAAATGGCAGCCACAAGCTAAGTGGAAATTGGATTTAATAGTTATATCCGATTTCAATTGTACAGTCAGCTTGAAAAATATATCTTAGATTTACAAATATTTAGAAACTTGTATCGGCCTTCCCTTGAATGACTTGCTTCATGAATGAAAAACATGCATAAATAAAACCAAAGGCATATACAAGTTTCTGAAGCTTTGTATACACATTTATAGAGCTATATGTACAGTCGCGGAAATACGCGGTGTTCCACTTTCAGAATAATGGCCTTGTTTCTTACAAGGAGACTTCGCTTATTACAAATAACCAATTAGAGAGCAGTAAGTTGCGTAAACGGGACAATAATTAAATGCCGTGAACAAAGACCGATTTTTTTTTATACAGACACATAAAAACTGCAACCTATTGGTTATTGTTCAAACTGTAGCTCTTATAGTGTAACACCGTCAGATTACCCTTACTGTTCATTAACAGCTATATCTATACATCAAGCAGTATCTTCCAGTCGAAGCGTCCGGAGCTGGAGTTGATGGAGGGTGGGCAGGGAGGGGAGACGACCTGCCAGGGCTTGTCGCGCATGGCGCCGAGTGCGCAGTACGGCACTCGCAGCAGGTTCTTGCTGATCTGGTAGCCGGACTCCGCTCGCTTCTTGCCGAATTGGTTCAGCGCGTACACCATCAGGTCCAGGGTTGCCGCGTGCCCGATGAAGATTATATTGCCACCTAAAAATAGGAAAATTTTAAAATTATGGAACTAAGTGACAATAATGAGATTGTCGTTAACAATTAGATAAAAGAGAAACCTCATATATCGTTTTTATATTGCCTTTTTATTAGCAGTAAAGGCAAAAACGATCTAAATTTAATGATTTTAACATACTACAGTTTTAAAAAAAAAATTAAATTATCAAACTGACCATCAGCTGCGGTATCTTTGACTGCGGAATGTATCACCATCTCGTTCCTCTTGTAGAACTGCTCCAACGTCTCTGATACTTCTGTGTCCACCTCCACGTACGGCTTGTATCTGCAAACACAAGAAATATCCAACATTGTAACACGATTATTCGAATAAAATGTAAATATGTTATTGTAAATAAGTTAACTTTTATCAGTAAAATATAAGGTAATTACTTTAAGTCGACATTATATCCTGCTTTGTGTAGTTCCTTGGGTGTCATGAACGGTGCCATACCGCCAGGCATATACCAATGTTTGAACTCAAACAAACCGGGCTCAACTTTTATCTTCACCGGAGTCTCGGGTTGTAAACCTGCAAAATATATTTAAACACATTTCAATTCTCAGAGATAACTATAATGAGAAATATGTGATTTCTTAAATTATCATTAAACTATTATCACAGATGATCATTACAAAAAAGAATAATAAAATTTGAAGATTGTAACTACTCTCAGTGCGACACTCTTCTATACTTCTCTTAGCGATCGTTAAATCCTGCGTATGACAGAAAACAGAAAGCTAGCCTTTAAATATGTGACTTTTTCAAGCCATTAAAAAAAAATATTTAATTACAAGTTAAAAAAAAAATAAAAACCACCGTATTAAAAAAACCAGTTGCACAGGAGGCAGGGCCTTCTCTTAATCTAGATACATAACTGTATATGTGCTCATATACATATGTTTGGGTATGTGAGTGTGTTTTTATGTATGAATTTATTGTGTTATGTATGTGTTTGTGTGTGTGGTTGGTAAGTTGAACTTTGTGTTTATACAATAGTGTGCCGACTAGGGTTAATTCGAGTGTTAGTGTCGCTAACCTTCTAGGAAGCTGTGTGCGGTCTCGACGCAGCGCAGCGCGGCGGAGGCGTACACGTGCGCGACGTGCACGCCCGCCAGCCGCAGCCCCTCCCCCACCAGCCGCGCCTGCAGCCGCCCCACGCGCGTCAGCGGGGTGTCCTTCGCGAACGACGCGCTGCCACCCTCCCTGGACGCAGTTTACACGCATATTTATACCTAAACTAGCTATTCCCGTACAACTTTATCAGCATTTCATGTTTGACAATTATTTCCAAATTAATCACACCTTAAATAACGTGAAAATATATAGCGTGTCGTAAGTGTAAGGCATTTTAATAAAAATACATTTATTCAAAACCATGCATTGCTTACTGACGTCCTATGTAACAAAATGCGTGTTTACACTTTATCTTGTTAAGTATTGATAGCATTTAAACAATTTTTATCTTTATAAACAATTATAATAATAAGCCACAACCATGAGGAACACATTGCCATGGGTAGTAGCCATCCCACATATATCGTAAACTGTAAAATAAATATGAAAACTAATTTGAATAAAAACCATATTAATCATAGCTGCCCATATCTAGCCTTAGAACCTAGATCATCAGTTTTCGACACCTATTTCACAACTTCTACAAGTTAAGATAAACCCAGTGGCAGTAAGTATATTAAAAATACACATGCACCTAATATTCATGTAAGATATGGCGTACGTCTTCTCCCATCTAATAAACCGACTGTACAATAAATTGGTTATGAAGATATGAAATTTAAATCATAAAGTATTATAGTAATTATCTGACCTCTCCGGCAGATGTAGCGGCATGTTAAGGTCCTTGCGGACGTAGGTGCCATTGTCATCGAAGCAGAATGGGACCCACTGGCCGTAGGTGAGGTCCACACGCTCGCCGTGTCGCATCGCGAACACCCAGCGCCGGCTGTTACTATCCGTACCCGTGCTTGTCTAAGTATTTTGTTTCAAACATGGAATTAAAAAATTTACACTAAGTGACTAATCATACGGTATCTGAGTGTGAGAATTTATAAAATACTCACTGTAATACTGTCAGAACTCTCAGAATCCCCGATTCCGCGCCCTACGCTCGATTTCCAGTCTATACTTGTACCTAATAATAAAAGCATATTATATCATTTAAAACTGTATGTATTATCAACTTTGGATTATTGGCTATTATCATTATCAGCATATCTAAAGTCTTGATTTTAATGACTCACATCAAGATAAAAAAACCTTTTGCTGGTAAAGAAACTTGTAGTCATATTAATAAAGAAACTAACGAACTAGCATGGTTGGGGCATGTTAAGTAAAGAACGAGAAGTAGAACTTAAACTAGACCAAAAGGCGAACGGAATTCATTGAAAATTTGTATCCTCAGAAAAAGAGTGACATAACGAGTAATATAAAGCATTTACAAATAAATGATTAAGTCTTTTTGTTTTGGCGACCGTACATAGTGGAAAAAATTAGTGTGTCACTAACCCTGTGTGATGCGCAGTATACTCTCGCTCCTGTCATTTTGGACTTCGTGCCAGTACTTCTCCCACTCCTGGTAAGTCTCCTCCGACTTCTCCTGCGCGAGCCCCGCCGCGTCCTCGTGCGGATAGTTCGACATCACCGAGTACGTGTTCGTTTCCGAGTCTGATGATTTGCATTCCGCGCCTTCATAACAATAACAATAGAAGTCATAGACAATTTTCAATTATTTTATTATTATATTTAAAAGTGGTCAAAGAGCAAGACCACATGATGTTAAACAATTCAGACATCATAGACATTATCTGTAACAAGTTAGTTAAGTACAAATTGCAATTAAACCTGATTAGCATATTCGTAATTTTTAAAAACAAATTAAATCTTTATAAATCAACACAAAGGCATAAGTATTTAAACGCAATAATTTTACTTTTCGATGTTTTGAATACATAAAGATCGTTTTTAATCGGAGAGGACTTCAATTTAACGTATAGCCCGCATTATCTGCTGCCAACATAAATTACCATTAATATAACTAATTAAATATTTTGTAGGCTTTAAAATAATAAAAAAACAAAGCCGTGTGTAATATAAGATTGGACATTACTGGTCGATTAAAATACTAATTAACATTAGTAAATGAAATATTTAACCAAATATATATATTTGTATGAAATACATGTGGATGACCTTGACATTTGCTATGCGCGCAAAACAAAACAAAATTTTCAACTGTTCAAGTACATGAACCGCGTGATCATTCACAGACAGATAAGAAAAACAACTTTTATTGAAATAAGATTATTTTTAAACAAATGAAAATTAAAATCTTATGTAACTTACCGTTTACACTTGTAGTAAATAAAGTAAAGAAAACTATTAGTATAAACATAATAATTAAAAAATTACAAACTTTATTTTAATATATCGGTAAATGTTTTGGAGTGAAAACTTAAAAAACCGTTAGGTAATCTAGCGTTCTAGGGTCAATTTCTTTTACTAAAAGGTGAATAGATTTAACATTTCTGAATACAACATTAAAACTACCTACATTTGAACAATATTCTTTGATACAATGCGTTCAGAAACTTGAAAACAAAATTATAAATCTAACAGAAAATGGAAAACTTTTTAATTCTTACTTTGTTCTGCCATTTTATTATCCAGTATTGATGTTTAACGTCCAAATAAAATTAAACGCGTTAGAAGTGGTACAAGTTCAAGGCGAGACTGCCGTTGCCGGTTGCTAACAGCTATCGTAATGTTTTGCGCCGAATAACGTAACTGAGTCACCCCTCAATAGCTCAATAGTGATGATTTCAGCAAATAAAGATAACAGATAGAGATAAAAAGTAACATCATCATGTTGAGATTATAAAATCCAATAAGATATCAGTATTACGATGCCGAAAAGATATATCTCAACAGCCACTTAAGATACCAATATTACAACAAATCAAACACAACATTCTGCCAAGCCAATACCTATAATTAATGAAATTTCACCGTCTGTATGTAGCATCAAAGGCCAATAGCAAAATGAGTGCGTTCGCTTTTTCGGTTAATCTCCGCAACAGCTGCACTGATTTTAAACGGACTTTGACAAGAAACTGACGTATGAAGGAATAGTATAAGCAATTTTTTAAATCCGGCTGACGAAGTCACAATAGTGTTAAATGATTTGCATTCTCTTCACATCACTTAAAGAAAAAGGCAGTATTTTAGGCAATTAATAATAGCGAAGATAGTAACATGTTAATAATAACATGGTTTTAAAGAAACAACAACATCTAATGAGTAAAACAAATCTGTTCTTAAACAGTCGCATCTATGAGTACGTGTATCTCGATTTTTCCCGTCATTTTTATTTTACAACATGTTATCTTTATTACTACTTACAGTTCTTGTGCCCTAGTGAAACTGCTCGGTGTAACGTCCAGGCGTCCGACTCTGCTGTCCTTTGTACGTAGATGCCCGGGAGAAAACCTGAGATACCTGAGAAAGAAAACATACAATCCATCTATACTATACTACTAAGAAAGTGGGCTAATGTTTATTGGATCAATATATCGCAGGAATTAAGAATGTCTTTTACAGGAATGTTGACTAACCTAACCTATAAATATTACATATTTTGTTTATGCTCACAAAGGGTGATATAAGTTAATCTCGTTCACAAAGTAACAAAATAAATTGATAACATATACATTACATAACTCCCAATTACATATGAAACCATAAAACTCACCTCCGAATTTAGATCGGGCTACACGCAAAACATTCCTGAAAACTAGCTTCATAATAACATTTATCAGCCTCTTGTTTACCTGTCAACCACGAAGTGCCGTACACCCAGCCGTCAGCCGAGCCGTCAAACTGCGACTCCTCGATATAAATAAAATCTCCGATAACGAGTTCAAGTTCATCGGAGGCCTTCGGCGTGTAGCCTTGGTTGACTTTATACACCTGCCGTAATATTTAATAATTTAACAAGAAATATAATATATAACCTAAACGTAAAAGTGCCAAAGAAAATGCAGAATCGTAGGTATAAACAGATTATAATAGCTCACATTCCATCGAGTTAAAATGGCGGAATTTTTTCCCGCCATTTTCTAATTTAATCTAATAATTATAGAAATCATAGAAAACTGTGACAAGTCTTGTCTATCTTAAAATCAGTAGGCTTATTTTCTCAGTCTGTACTAATAACAAATAATATTTTACCTGATAATTATTATAGCGAGGATCTCTAGAATATAGTCGTAGCTCCCAGTTGGCTATATCAGGCAACTCTAGTTGACTGGCCAAACACTTGAGGGAATCAAACGCCGATATATCAAAATGGTATGCAAGCGTCATGTGTAACGATTTGACCAGTGGATCCAAATTTTTTGCTAAAATATTACAAAACTTTGATGTTTAAGTTTGTTATAAGTATAACAAAAACATGATTAATCGATGTTTACCAAAAATTTTTATCAATTAACATTTCAGTTAAATACCATTAGTTATTTTTTATGAAAGTTATATTGTGTATTATGAATATTAGCAAAATTATTGTTAAAAATAAAAACAAAAGAAACAATTGTATGCAACTAAACTAATTTAACATAGTAATTATTTTACTTTATACGAATGAATATTATGAAATAGTTATAATGAAAAAGAGTTATTGCACAATATCATTAGTAAATATGTATATGATTTACACATCTACTATTAAATGCAATGCACAAACACACACATTTACAAATACTTGACTTACCAATAAATAATACTTGTAACATCAGGCTCTTTATGATTAACTAATAACACAATAATATAAATAAAAATTAAAAGATGACTAAATCATATAAACAAACATAACAGATAAATGAATATTATGTAAAATGTATGAGAGTCTTACACATTGGCATAACATTTTTTGAACAATCCAATCCTGCCATAGCCCTTTGTTTAAACAGTTTTCCCACTTCAACTGTATAAAATTAAACATTACTTCAAAAATCTAAAACTTTCACCAACCTTATATCTTAAGAAGAAGCATGCAGATATTTAAAAAATATTGCAGTAGCCTTAGTTAAGATTGAGAAAGAGAAAAGACTATATCTTTATTTGTTCAGTTGGACATTATACTTTAATTTATATAGTCTTGGTTTTGCTATTTTGAGATTGTGTTTAGCAATAAGACTGCTATACAATACTATATTAATGTTCTTTCCTCTCCTATACTATTTGTATGTTGTATTTGATGATTTTGTATCTTGTAAAGTAAATAATAAGAGAAACTACCTTGAATTTCTTTTACATATTGTAAAGACAATGCCTTAAAATATTCAGCATACTCTTCAGATATGAAAAGGCCAATAAAATTGGGTGAAACATAAGTTTCTAGTTTCATCGGACAGGCTGGTTGTGGTCCTACTTTCTCAACAGCATGTTTCACAGCTACTGCCAGGTTTAAAGATCCCTCATCTGATGCCTATAAAACCACATCTTATTATAGACATTAATATTTTTTTTTTTTCAAAATAATTCATAAATACAGGGAATAGCAATGGTCAATTATTGTTGTTTAGAGACTAAAACTAAGGTAATTTGTAATATCAACATATGTTTTTTAAACACATTAAAAAAGCAAGATATTTAAATTCTGTTGTCTCAACAGATGTTTTGTACTTCTGGTCAAATAAAAGAAAACAACAAACTTGAAACTCACTTTAAAAAACGGGACTATTGTTATATGGGGTGGAGCATTATGTGCACCATTCCATCCACAAATACTTTTTGCCTTCTCTCGGAATTCCTGTATCTGACTTAACAGTTGTCCAGTAGGTGTGACATATAGTATATATTCACGAGGCTCCTCTGAGTCCAGTGCAGCATCATTTACATGAGTAAGAAGCCAATCTGATGCCAGTTGAACACTACGGTTACCGGTCGCAGCTAGCGCTTTTAGTCTAAGTGAAAAAAGTAAATTATTAAAGTCTTGCAAGAAAATTGTCAATCTATTTAAAAAACTGCCATTTATCGATATTTACACTCTTTTCCTAGGAAATCCCATCTGTACTAGTACTTGATATGGCGAAATATCTTGTCTTGAAGAAGCGACAGACGTGGAAATCTTACGAGGCGGCAACGAAACCATTCTAGATAACTGTCCTGAAAAAGTACGCAAAGTTCTTAGCATGCACTTGTAATATACTATAATGTACAGTACATTTAGAATCTGGCGTTAGCAATATTTATAAAATATTATTTACTAAACAACAAACATAAATAGATCGGCACAGGTAAAAAATCAAGTTCAGTATGTTACAAAGTACTCTGTGATCAAGTTTTTAATAAAACGTCAATCAAAGTCAATCAGTGTTGCCAAATTATCCGGCCGTGTACATCGTATTTATGTTTTACTTACATGCTCTTTGGTATAATTTAACGTCAATGTCATAAAACCGCATGCCTTTATTGACTGTCAATTTCCATCGATAAGCTGAAAATAGTTTTTTTTGTTTCATTTAATAAGATTTAAAATAAGAATAAAATTCAGTTATTCACTTTCTTATACTAATACCTTAAGTTTTTAGCTTCGTAAAACATTTTCAAAAATGTACCTGAGATACTACTTGAACGAGAATGGCGACCGACAATATACACTAGCGGTAATGTGTGCTTTATTTTTTTCTATAATTCAAACATGTGGCAAAATATTAGTATCATAATATCTTTGTGATTTCAGACAATTGACCCTAGTGGAAAACCGACTTTGTCCGCTCACCCAGGTAGGATACCAAATAATTATAGTAACTATGAAATAAAATTAATATAACATTTTCCCCTTGGTTGTATACAACGATGCAGTTTTCCTACCTCTAATTAATAGTGATATACCTAAATATACTATTAAAGGTTAGCGTGGTATGGACATGTTATGCGACGAAATGATGGGGACATAAACCAGAAAGTGTTAAGATTGAATGTGGATGGCTACAAAGGAAGAGGAAGACCGAAGAAAGTATGGATGGATTGTGTGAAAGAGGATATGCTTAAGAAAGGAGTGGATTCAGATATGACGGCTGATAGAGATGTATGGAAGAGCAGCACATACTGTGCCGACCCTCCATAAGGGATAAGGGCAAGTGGATGATGATGATACCTAAATATACTATTGTAAATGTTTCAGCCCGGTTTTCACCAGAAGACAAGTATTCCAGACAAAGAATAACAATCAAGAAACGTTTTGGCCTCCTTTTGACACAGCAACCTGAACCAATTCATTGATTTTTTGAATTACTTAGGTTAAGTTAGTGTTAAGTTATGATGTATATGTAATAAAAAAATTAAAATCCATTTCTAAAAAGATCTTTTCTCTGTTTTTTGTAAACCCATTCCTACAATATTGTTAATGCATTACAAATTAAATAAAAGAATTATGAACATATTTTTTATTCATAAAAAAAGTAACTACATGGAAAATACAATAAAGTGGTTGTGGTTCTTGAATAGGTATTCCTTATTTTCAGTCTACATTGTTTCCTCATTCCTGAGGGTTACAACCTCACAACCTGTCATTATCATATACCATGTCTTCTACTGTAATTCTGTGGTTCGTTCGGTACATGTGGTTCTTAATGTTGTGGATGTGTTATACATAGTAGTACATTCTATATTGTTGTAAATGAAACCTATTTGATGTTTTGCAGTGTAAGACTGGCTGTATTTAAATAATGACATAAGTTAATTTAAGTTTGAGTTGTTCGAATCTAGAGAAAAAGAACATGTCTAGAATAGTATAAAAATAATATCTTGTTTTTATACACAGTTGTATTGATATTAGTTTATATGAGAATAAATAACAATCTTTATTTATTTAATCATTTTTTGTGTGCTGGCTAAACCAAATTCCTATCATATATACACCATACAACTCAAAACAACATGCGGATTATCTTCATCTCACTTACTTAATCTTTGGAACGTCACGAGGGCGACTAAAAAAATTACGTAGTCTGTCGCAACGATCGTGAGTGACGAGGCGAGATGCGCCTGACTTTGTATTTTATATGAATTTTGCCTTACAATAAATTCATACTATATATTCTACAGCGTATTTACCACTAGTCATGAGCTGAAAACGTGTACGCCGTATGAATTTTGATAAAAAATTTGAATAAAAAATGCGGGCACAGATATGTGACAAGACGGTCTAAGAGGGGTGCACAGATCTGTGTCAAAACGTTCGAAAGGTTAAGAAAACATTAATTTGTTTCATCTCAATCAGTGCATAAGAAAAAAGTTATGTCGAAATATTTCTTTTTCAAGTGGAATCGACAGTCTCGTAGCAAGTGTCCCCTTGCATTGTTTCATGACTGAATATAGGGAATGGTTTAGTTTGGACGTAAATGAAGTTACAAGCGACGACTAGTAAAACCCACCCCAGGATTTTAATTTTAATTAGGTATTTAAGATTATTAGTACTTTTTACTTTCGTTCGAAAAAATTACGTTGACATTGACATTTTTTTATCTATGATATTTTAAAGTCAATGTCGTATTTGTCAATTATTTATGTTCGTTTGTATAAATAAAGATCCGGTATTATTTAAATATAAGCTGAAGTGAGCTTCAATTATTATTTTGTATAACATAATGGCAAAGAAAGGAGAGTTGGAGGTTTGTTGGAAAAAAATAAACTATGCATTTCCCATCTTGAACGATACAATATTTACAGAGTGCACCAACGAAGAATATGAAGAGATCCAAGAAGTTATCATTAATTTAGGTATTCAAATTAAAATTCGTGATCTAGTAATCATTTATATTGAAAAGTATGTTCGCCAAAACACTGTGCCTTCTTTTTGGGGCAAATTTGTAAAATCAGACACAGAGGTCAAAGGATTTCAATTATTCAAAACTGCTATCAATGACTTGTTTGATTCAGTCACAAACTTCGAGCCAATGTTACGAAAGTTGAGCTTATTGAACAGTAATTGTTCTGATAACTTGCCGATCTTTGGAGAAAGAGATAGTATACTGGGGTTTAAGCAACTACTCCGTGCTACTCTGTTTGCTCAAATACCACTTGAATTCCAATACATCATATACTTTTTTTATAAAGTATCATTTAATGTTTTTGATAATGAATATGAGAGTTCTGATATGGGTGAGGATGTGATGTGCTCAGGTTGTTGGAATGATTACACAGATTGTAACTGCGCTTACATTGTCAAAGTGTTTCATGACACAAATCGCAAACTTATGGAATTACAACTATTAGAGAGACTGGCCGGTCAGGTCTTGACTAATTTTATTCAAATGAGAATAGAAAGCCATATACAGAAACTTTGTACAGGCACATTTGATGTTTCTCACATAGCATTCCTTGAGAATTGGCTTGATACAACAGTAATGTCATGGCTTACAAGAATATACTGCGGAGGTTCCTCTAAACCGCCTCCGGATGATAAAAATGTTCAAAATGCTATTTCAAAGTTTAAACAAAAGCTGAGTTATTATTTATATCACAGTTATACAAAACTAAGAATAGATCAGCTTTTTAATATAATTATTGAATATCCAGATTCACAACCAGCCGTAGATGACATTAAACTGTGTCTCGACAAAACAGATCTGCGGCCCACACTTTGTAAGAATCTACAGACAGCTTTAGAAACAAGGCTATTACACCCTGGTGTGAATACATCAGAAATATTAACAGCATATGTGTCCACAATTAGAACTTTAAGATATCTAGATCCTTCAGGCGTCATTTTGGAAACAGTCACAAAACCTGTAAGAAATTATTTGAGGAATAGAGAAGATACAGTCAGAAGTGTGGTTAGTAGTTTGACTGAAGATGGGGTTGGGAGTGAATTGGCTGAGGAGTTGGCAAAATTTGCAGCTGATGGAGAAGATGATCTTGAAAAAGAGGACTTGTGGGATGAATGGAATCCTGATCCTGTGGATGCTGATCCTAAAGCAAACTCTAGTGATAGAAAAACTAGTGACATTATATCCATGCTTGTGAATGTTTATGGTAGTAAAGAGTTATTTGTTAATGAGTATCGAACTTTACTAGCCGATAGATTATTGGGACAAACTGTTATCAACACTGAAAAGGAGATAACATATTTAGAATTACTGAAATTGAGATTTGGGGAGTCACAACTACATTTCTGTGAAGTTATGCTAAAAGATGTTTATGATTCCAAGAGAATAAATGCACTTATTCATCAAGATAACAGTTTTGGTGACTCTAATATCATGTGCAATGGTATGATATTGTCTGCCCAGTTTTGGCCTCCATTTAAAGATGAAAGCCTTGAATTGCCAGATGTGATAAAACAACTTCTAGAAAGGTACACAAAATGTTTTGAAGCATTAAAGGGTAACAGAACCTTAAACTGGATACCACATTTGGGTAATGTGAACATTGAAATAGAAATAGGACAAAAGAAATTAGATTTAACTGTTTCACCATTTAATGCCACTTTAATTATGCATTTCCAAGACAAGCCAGAGTGGTCATTGGAGGAACTACACCAAGCAATGAAGGTTCCAATTACAATACTGAGAAGGAAAATAACTTATTGGCAGTCAATGGGTTTAATTTCAGAGAAAAGCGCTGATTATTATGTGTTGGTAGATAGTAATGATGCAAATAAATCCAATGTTGCCACTAGTCAGGTTCAAGAAATGATTTGTGAAGATGAGGAGTCTGAGAGTGTTATGGCATCTGCTCATGATCAAAGAGAAGGGGAATTGCAAGTGTTTTGGTCTTATATTGTTGGTATGTTAACCAATTTGGATTCTTTGCCGTTAGATCGTATACACCAGATGTTGAAGATGTTTGCATCACAAGCTCCAGGAACTGAATGCAGTATCCAAGAGCTTAGACAATTTTTAGATACAAAAGTGAGAACACATCAACTTGTCCTTCAAGGATCCATGTATAAATTACCAAAGAATTAAAATAAAGAAGATAAAAAAAGTTTAACAAAACTTTATTTTCTTTTACATATAAAAATTTGGTTACATTACTAAAATGTCTGTGGGTTAATCTGTATTACTTATTGTTAAGTGACAATTTTAAGCCTTTTACACAATGAGGCAAATAAAAATGTATTATTATGATTAGCTCAAATAAATATTTATACCATCCCACATTAAAAATTACAATATTAATACTTAGTGATTGCAGCAATACATAAGCTTGTCAGTCTTAACACCTATCAAATACTGATTATAATTAAACTTTTTCCAATAAATAATTTCAACAACAAATGTTTTAAAGATACTGAAAAATAATACACTCTGTAATTACAGGGAATGTTTGAATTATGTTCTATACTGTGTGTAATGTTAAATGCAAGAAGATATTCCATATAAAGTTAGCAATAAGTGATAAACAACTAATATATTTCCATGGAATGTTGATTTTTTGCACATATGTTTAGGAAAATGATCCGAAAAAACGAATTAAAAAATGTAACTCATTAGCGAAATTTAGTTGCTATTTTTTATGCAAACTATTTATGAAATGTGTAACGAAAAATTCCTTTGAGTTATGTAATGAAAGCCCACAGACCGCCAACTCCGTGTCATCTTTAGCACCATACTTTATTTGTAACGACGTTCTTCAAACTTGGAGCGCGCAATCTATTGTATTCTTATTTTATTACCTTTAAATAAGCATATCTATTCAAATAGAAATTCAACATTTTAAACACCAAAACCGTTATAATTGTAATTAGGCCCTTGTTATTATAAAAAATCGTGAACCTTTGCTTGGTATCACTTACAGAATTAAGCTCGTGTTTATTAAAATGGGATGAAAAAACATAGTTTCTTAAGATCCGTGGCAGGCTATGATTAGCTGTTTTCTATTATCTGATATTTTATTTATATTAAATAGCAGAAGCTAATAAATACTTTTAATATATTAAAATACATATAAGACTTAAAATTACAAGAATTGTTTCTTTTACAAAGCAATAAAACTGCATATAACAACGGAACAATCTCAAGAAATGACAAAAAAATAAATATAATATACAGTAAAACATCTAAAACAGTTAAAGCTCTACAACTATCTTACATATGTACAGACAATATCAGTGCAATGGTATTCATGTATTTATAGCCTGACCAGAATTATAAGACCCTTGCCATATTGCGGACAAGTATTGAACTAATTCCTTTGGGCACATTAGAAAGTGACATTAAAGACGATTGAAGCGCCGCCAGGGTAGTATTTTTATATTTTTGGTTAGGCTATAGTAAACAAATCGCGAATTCGAACTGCCGAAATATTGACATAAAACATTTGATCTCAATATATTAACGTTTTATGCATCACGGTTGAGTTTTGATTAAATTCCATTAAGTCACATTTGAACATTTTTATTATTAGCCTCAGAAATTTTGATTCTATTTTTTTAAAAAGCGGGATTCAAGTTAACACACTTTATAGTGTGTGTGTTTTTAAAATGTCTTTAGAAAATAATTACCATTATTTCATCCACTTCTGTAGTTTAATTCTTGAAGTATGAAAAAATTATGATGGAAAATATTTGTATTAATAGAATTAAGAATAGGTACTAGGTAAGAAAAAAATTTTACAATTCATATTATTTAAAAAAAAAATCTATTAAACTCTCGACATTATAAAAATCTTTTCACCATTTAAAATATAATAATTTCAATATAATGTTTTAAGGATATTTAAAACTGTTTTTAAGTTAATAATGACATCGTATACATATAACAGAAAAAAGTATACATTTTGAAATGTAATAAATTATTTTATAATGATATTGTTTAAAAAAACAAGGCCTTAATTATTAAACTTATATCCTAGATAATA
Organism: Papilio polytes; assembly: GCF_000836215.1. Classification (NCBI taxonomy): domain Eukaryota; kingdom Metazoa; phylum Arthropoda; class Insecta; order Lepidoptera; family Papilionidae; genus Papilio; species Papilio polytes. Next base: position 54,451 of record NW_013525515.1, read on the forward strand.
TTTAAATGCAAATGTGTTTAAATAGCTTAAACAAATTAAGTACAAACAATGTTAAGTTCATCATTAGGTGCTAAAAATCTCTTCTTGGACGAATATGTTTTAATCATGTTATGTGAGCCGTGCAGACGCAAAACATGTATCTCAAAATCTCCGTTTTTAGGTTTCTAGTTTTTTTCTATATACTTCTCATTCAATACACTTTACCAGAAAATTACAATAGAAAAAAAAAAAATCACCGCTCCGATTTGACGTAAAAAAAATCCGTTCTACGTTTTTTTGTCAATAACTAAAATATTTGTGTAAAATTTCAAATGTTATGTACTGAAATACTATGCGAATGTTAATATTAAGCAGTGAATAAATAAGAATAAAGATCTTATATTTATTACTGTCAAGAGATTCTATAATTCGCAAATATTATTTTTTTCAACTTCAATAATCATCTATTCAAATATCAGCAACGACTATATTTTGATATGTTGATTTTTTGATATCGAAATATTTTTATGTTCAGTAGCGTGATGAAGGAAGCCTAAAAAATTTTTGGCAGACAAAAAACAAAACGACGTCCTGTATATTAACGACCATTAATTTAATACATCTGTGTTTTAATCTCATTAAGTTGAAAGCAATCAAATTGTTGGAATGTTAATTAAATAACAGATTTTTTTCAGAACCAGTGTGTTAGAATTTATATGTAGAATTACGTAAAACGGAATACGAAAGTGACCACTAACGTGATTGTTTAAAGACTTTTAATATGGTGTCATTAATTTGGCTAGATATTGGGATAATTATGGTATTCGAGTTGTGTTATATGTATGTGTGAGTTCACCGCGGTCTGCGCGGCGTGGGCGCGTCGGGGGGCGCGGTGTGGGGGGCGATGGGCGCGGAGTGGGGAGCGGTGGGCGCGGCGTTGATTGCGGTGGGCAGGGGCTG